>NW_028288714.1:3339166-3685000 GCF_059628265.1 Tinamus guttatus | reverse complement strand
ACCTGTGACCCGTGAAGAGACATGTGTGGAGCTGCGGCTGCCCCTGGAAAACGCACCTCGGCACAGACAGCCCTTTGTGAGCCTCGCAGGGCAGCCGATGGAAAAGGCTGGGGGGGAAATAAATGGGGGGAAATAATGAAAATCTCAGCCAAAGCTGTAACTTCTAAATGCCTCTTTTTTTTTTTTTTTTGGTAAGCACGATGGCGCAGGGAGGAAGCAGCAGGCAGGAGCGCCTTCCTTTCATGTCATTAATATTTATTGATCCCTCAGTGGCACTTAGTAAAACAAAATAAAATAATAATAAATAATAACAGCAGAGCCGCCGCATGCAAGGCAAGGCCGCGGGTGCGGCGGAAGGAGGCGCGGAGCCTGAAGGACGCGGAGGATCCGCAGCTGAGCGGGGCCGCGCACTTTGCGAGCCCCGTTGCGAGGCTCTCGGAGGGGGAGCGCGGCCCCCCCCCGAAACGGGGCTCATCGGGGGCGTCGTTATCGCCACCTCCCCGCAATGGGGACGTTGGGGACAACTCAGGGGCTTCGCTATAGGGCGCACCGGACTTTGTAATACAATTTAGGCTGTCACTCATAAATAACAGTGCCATATGGTTACCATATTGCTTAGACAAGTAAAGCCGTCAAAGTGTCACTATTTGATTTATCTCAACTGCTTCTTCCAACGGTGACGTTGGGCTGCGGGGAGCGGCGAAGGCGAATGGAGGGGGTAGAGAAAACCCAGAGCAAAATTTGGCCCGGGTTTCCTGAGGCCGCCTCTGTCTCCACCTCTCCCTGTGTCCGCATGTGCCGCGGACGGACGGACGGACGGGCAGACACGCGTGCGGTGCTTCCCACTTTGCGGCTCTGAGCACTTCCCACGGGCGGGGAGTACGTTTTCCCTGGCCCTGGAAATAGCGGCGCTTCAAATTTCCCGTTGCCGAAAGGCCCCCTCCGCCCCAATGGTGCGGACGGGCCCTTGCGCTACGGCCCCTGAGCCCTCCCTCCCGGGGCCACTTTGGTGCGTGAGGCCCAGAGAAACGGCGTTTTCTGGGAGCAGGAGACGTTTATTGCTATTTATCTACGAGACAGCCTCCCCTGGCCCCCTGCAGCCAGAAGCGGACCGGGCTGGGGGGCAGAGTCCTGGCTCTCCGTGCGTGTTCCCGTGACAGATCCCAGCAGCGCGGGGGCACCCACGGAATTGCCCGTGGGATCCCGAACCCTTGGATGCCCTGCCTTTGCCCCGGGGCAGCCGCGCTCTTGGCACGCGTGGGGCTCCCGCCGCACCGCAGCGCTGGCCGCGCCGTCTCCCTCACTGCCCGCGGCGTGAACGCGGAGCGTTTGTAAACGCCGTAGGGCGCCGTTTGAGCGCGTCTGCGGCGCGCACTATCAGCTCCGACGGCGCTCCCCGGGCTGCGGGAGGAGAGCGGTGGGACGCGACCCCTCTCGGCCTCCCCAACCCGCCGCCAGCCAAAATCGCCCCAAACGCCCCCGGGAGTTGGCAGCGAGTCTCAAAAATGGGCGGGTTTCCATCTCCCTCCCCGGGGAGTGATGGGTCAGCCGCTTTCTGTGCGGCTGTAAAAGATTCTTTTCCTATATATATATATATATATATATAGGCTCATAAACGGGGGATTGACATATATGCGAATTAAGACGTATGGAATCGATGACAGGCTCACGTCACGCGGCGCCTACCGGGGGCTGCCGGCAGAGGCGGCAGCGCAGAGTGCCTATAGCCCTATTTTATGTATAGTGTATATATAAACTATATATACCATATATAATATATATATATACTATATAAAAGTATGGTATATTGTACATGACATTATATGTGCTCTATTTATATCATAAGAGATATATGCGTTTTACGTGTATGTCTACTCTTCCCACTAGTGCGGGAAGAAAAGTTTTTACTGCCCCGTACAACCCGGGTTTTAAAAAAATCCCGGGATTACTCATATTACTCATCCCTGCTCTTTTCGTCATGGTCCCGCCGGCCGGCGCCCCCCGGCACGTCCAGACGAGCCCGGAGCTCCGCCGAGGGGGAGCTCCTCTCCGCAGGTGCCTGGAGGGGGAACCCGGCACCCTCCTCCCGCCCCCTTTGGGTTCGGAGTCCAAATCCTGACCGGTTTCCACGTGTGAGTAGTGACGGGGATGTATGTGTAGGTACACACACTCGCCCCCACGCAGCAGCCCCAGCTTTAGGGGGAGCTTTTGCCGCCTCTGTGAGAGCGTGGAGATTCCGCACCTATCTTGTCCTTGCTGCATGAAAGGTGGTGGGAGCCGCTTGGAGATTTGTGGGGGAGACCCCCTGATTGCTCGGAGCAACCCCGACCCCCGGCGAGATACGCAGCGCGGCGGCCCCGACGGGGCGGCCCGTCGCGGGCTCCAAAACTGCTGCTGCCTCCCGAGCATGTGCGGAGGGGCCTCCCCCCGCAGCTGCTCACTCATTTATTTTCTAAAGGAAAGGAATTCCTCCTCCCCCTCTCCTTTCCCGTCTTTTTTTTTTTTTTTTTTTTTTTTGGAAAGCGTTGGCTGCTTTCCCCAAGTGCTGCCTTCAATCGCGTGCCTTGCTCAGGAGCGCGGTAGCCTCGGCCTCGCGAGTGTGCGTTGAGTGTGTTTGTTGTATGTTGCGTGTTCTGTGTGTGTGTCGTGTGTGTTGTGAACGCGTTGTGTGGGGGTTGCGTGTGTGTCTCATCGGGGCGCGCTTTCCTGAGGACTCACCGATGAATGAATGACGGTCTTCACAAAACTAATACAAATAAATAAAATAGGAAAAACAAACAAACAAAACCCCACCACCTCAGTCAGCCTCGACGGCCCCTGCGGCAGCCCCTGAGCAGCTCCGAGGGTGAGGAACAGAAACCCCCGCACTCCCCGCTCCGCGTCGCGCTGCCCCCCGGGGAGACGCACATGGATCTGGGGGGCAGCTTGGGAGAGGCGCCCCGTCGGGCCCCGCGAGAAGTCTTTTTAATTTTTTTTTCATTTTTCGTAATTTTTTCCCCCCATTTTTTAATATTTTTTTCCCGCAAGTGCAACTCGCCCCCAGGGGGGCGGACGGTCCGGCGGGGGCGGATCCCCGCTGCGCCGCCGGCCGGAGCGGGAGCCAATGGCGCGGCGGCGCGCGCTGCCAATCATCGCGCGCCGTCCAATCCCCGCGGCGCGGGCGCCGCGGCCGCGCGGCCCCGCGCGCCGCTCCGGCGCGTCCCGCGGCCGCTCCGCCAATCGCGCGCGGGCGCCGCGCGGCCGCGGAGCCGCGGAGCCGCCGGGGCGCGCGTTAAAGCGCCGCGCGCCGCGCGCATGTGGGCGCGGGCGGGCAGCGGCGCCGCCGCGCGCCTCCGTGGGGCCGGCGCGGAGCCGCCCGCGGGCGCGGCGAGCGCCCCCCCGCGCGGCGCGCACATGGCCGGCTGCCCGTCGGGGGGCGCCGCGGGGCGCGAGGGGCCCGCGCGGCGGGAGCCGCCGCCCGCGGCCGCGCGCGCGGAGCAGGGCCCGGCGGCCCTCGCGCCGCTGCCGCCTCCGCACGGCGCCTTCGCCGCCTTCGCGCCGCCCGCCGAGCGCCTCCCGCCGCTCAACGGGCACCTGCGCCTGGCGGCCGCGGCCGCGGAGCTCTACGCGCGCGCCGAGGAGCGCTACGGGGCCGCCTCGACGCCGGCGCTGCGCGGCTACGTGAAGCTGAGCGGCGGCGGAGCGGGCGGCGGCGCCGCGGGGCCCTGGCTGCGCTGCCCGCGGCCGCCGCTCAAGCAGGAGCTCGTGTGCAAGTGGGTGGCGGCGGCGCGCGCGCCGCGCCCGTGCGCGGGCACGTTCGGCACCATGCAGGAGCTCGTGGGCCATGTCAGCGCGGAGCACGTCGGCGGGCCCGAGCAGAGCAGCCACGTGTGCTGCTGGCAGGAGTGTCCCCGCCGCGGGAAGCCCTTCAAGGCGAAGTACAAACTCATCAACCACATCCGCGTGCACACGGGCGAGAAGCCCTTCCCCTGCCCCTTCCCCGGCTGCGGAAAGGTCTTCGCCCGCTCCGAAAACCTCAAGATCCACAAGCGGACGCACACAGGTGGGTACCCCGGCCCCGCACACTTCCCAGGCTCGTCGTTTTTTTCTTCTATCTTTATTTTCCACCCTCTGGTACGCGCCGTCGGACATGTGACTTTTTTTTTTTTTTTTTTAATCATGAATAAATAATTCGGGCCCCGCGCCCGCTTCTGGCCCGCTCTCTCTCCACCCCCTCCGCAAACCCCCTCCTCACGTCCCGGATAAACACGCGGATTAGGAGATAACGCGGGGCTGGAGAGAGGGGAGCAGAGAAGGCGCCTTCGGGGCTCGGCTCCTGCTGCCGTCGCGGCACCGGCGGGGGGTTCCCGTTTCCTTCGTCTCTTCGGGAAGGCGCGCGGCGGGGGGGGGGGGGACACTTTGAGATGGGGCTCGGGGGTCCCACGGGTTCCATAGCGGCGGAGAGAAGTTTCCCTCGCGCCCCGCGGAGCCAGGGGATGGGTTGAGGGGGGAGAGGAGATGCCGCCTTTTCGCGGACTCTTCTGCCCCGCTGCCTTTGGGGGAAAAAACTTCAAAACCTGAAGCTCGATGCGGCCTCCGTCGCGGGTCCACGCGGGGGAGGGGAAGGAGGTTTGGGGAAGGGGGGCCGGAATGCAGCCGGAAAATAAGGAAAAACACCCCCGACCTGTTCGCGTTCCCGGGCGCGGTTGGCAGCTCCGAGCCGCGGCCGCGCGCGGGCTCCGCGGCTCCCTCTCCGGTCCCCTCCTGCCCCGGTCCCGCGGGGGCCCTGGGCCCCCGCGCGGGGCTGCGCGGGCAGACAGGGCTTCCCCACGCGGGCTCGCGCCCCGCACTCTCCCCCTTCACGGGGTTTTTCGCTGTAGCCCCCGCGAGTGGGAGCAGGGCCCACGCAGGACGCGCCTTCCCGACCCGCCCACGCGCGGCCCCTCGCGGCGGAGGCGGCATTTTTAGTCGCTCCGGTTTCACCGCTCTCTCGGGGTGGGGGCCGCAAAGTCCTCGGGGACCGCGGCCGTTTTTAAAGAAGAAAAAAGGCCAAAATCTTCATGCGTGCGTGGGCTCCTCGGGCGGGGGATCGGGGGATGCGTTTCCTCACCAGGAGGTAGAACAAGTCTGCAGTTTAGGTGGCGGGTTCTTGGCCGGGGGTGGGGGGAGGCCTTTTTTCCCCCTTCTTTTAGCGCTGCCCTGCGCCGCGTTAGCCCGCGGCGGCCGGCGATGGGCCGCGCAACTATTGCCTTTTCTGGGGCAAATAACCCCCCCTCCCAAACACTCCCTCCCCATGCCCCAAATCCTCGTTTTCCTACCAGCAACGAGCGCTTGCAAAGCGGTGCAGCTCGGGATCCCCCGACGGAGCCGCCCTCACCCCCCAAAACATCGCGACGCCCAAGTCCCCGCGGACCCCGGCGCCGCAGCCGCTCGCCGCGGCGCGGCCGCTTCCTCGGGCTGAAACTCCCTACAAATGGTTAAGCTCTGACGTGACGCCCTCGTCAGAGAGAGACGGGGACACTTTCGGACCCGTCTTGCTTCTGTTTTTGGAAATTTGATCATTGCCATCTCCATGCTCGCTAAAACCAGCAGTTTAGTCTTTTTGCCTTTTTTTTTCTTTTTAAATATATTTTTAATTATTATTTTTTCAATATATTTTGAAGCTCCGATGGAAGCAATTTGCCGAGCAGCTCCGGTGCCTGCTGCAAATTGTACACATCACTCTCTCCGATGCCTTTCCCTGAAACTATTCGTGGTGCAGATAGCATTCGTGTTGCAAAACTTTTTTTTTTCCTTTTTAAAAATATTTCTTTAATAAAGCAATACTGATACAGCGAACTCCCCCAGCAGGTTCGTTTTCTTTTCCGAGAAAATGAACAACCGGGTGACTCTGCACTGCACATTTTTTCTCGTGGGAGTAAGAATGTGCGTTGCTTTCTGTGCATGTGAAAACTGCATTTTAAAACTCGAGGTGTATTTTCTCAACGTCTTTATACGCACATTTATAAACTTGCTTCTTCTCTATGGTGCATCTACTCCGCTGCTAGGTGAGCAGCTTTATAACTGAATAAAAACAAAAGTTGGTGTATACATGGGCTGCGGAGCTTTTTTTTTTTTCTGTAGTAACTGCGGGGAGATAGATGGTTTTTAAAAATAAAACTCGTTTTCTTTTTTTCCCTTACTCTTTCGGCAGATTTTATATGAATATGCGAGCTTTAAGAGAGGCTAAAAATCAAAATGGCATGGTGGAAGTTAGGTGTCCATCGGGAGAGTTGCTGCTTTGTGTATTATTATTTTTTCGGAATGTCCTCTCCGCATCATATCTTGCAATATTCACCTCCCCGTGCCTAGACCGAGAGCATTTCCAGCTGAGAAGTGGCAGGGATCGCGTTAAGGACTATGGTCCGTGTGCGCGATTTGTCAGCCCCACGTGCAGTGTGACCAAACGAGGAAATGTTGTTCCCCCTGAAATTCCCTCCCGCGCGCAACGCACTCGTTTGGCACATTTTTTTTTCCTTTACCTCCCTCCTCCTTTCCCCCTCCACTGGTCATTTCTCTAATGGGCATTAACCGAGCTGTGGGCAGGGGCTCCGTGTCGCCAAACATTCGCCCCCGGGGCCGCGCGCCGGGGGCGCTGCGGCGTGAGGCAGCCCCGGGCCCCCCGACAGCCGCGCGTAACTGCTAAGCAATGCGGAAAGCTGCGGAAACGCAGCCCCCCGGGGGGATTCTCCTGCTCCTTGCCTTTTTTTTTTTTTTAACCCTCAGGAGACAGATCCCACAAGAGCAGCACTCAGGGCCCTGCTCGTCCTGCCCCCGCCCCACGCGCCCCCCTTGTTTATATCCGAGCGGTTAAACAGGTGCTGCTTTTACCCCCCTTCCCCCCTCACCCATTAAAACCCGGCGCAGGGAAGCGCGAGGCGGGGGGGGGGGGCGGGCGGGGATTAAGCGCGGGATGCGGCAGCCGCGCTCCTGGATGGCGTTTTGTTCATTAGTCCCGTAATGAAGGGGTTTCTGGGAGTGAGCCCGGGCCCTGCCTCGAGGTGCTCTATCCATCCATCCATCCATCCATCCATCCATCCATCCATCCATCCATCCATCTATCTATCTATCTATCTATGCTCCCCGGGCCACAAGCGACATCTCCAAGGTGGCAGGAGCCGCGTGGGTGCTCCCCACGCCAGGCCGCGCGCGTGGCCCCTTATGGCTTCTCCCTCCTTGGGGGGAGGGGGGAGGAGGGGAAGAAAAAAGCAATTATTATAATAAAAATCGGGATGCGACGGGTGCCTCCTGACCGTCACGCTCTTCCCGGCAGGGGAGAAGCCCTTCAAGTGCGAGTTCGACGGCTGCGACAGGAAGTTCGCCAACAGCAGCGACCGCAAGAAGCACTCGCACGTGCACACGTCGGACAAGCCCTACCTGTGCAAGGTGCGCGGCTGCGACAAGTCCTACACGCACCCCAGCTCCCTGCGCAAGCACATGAAGATCCACTGCAAGTCGCCGCCGCCCTCGCCGCGCTACGGGGCGCCCCCCGACGGCCCGCGGGCCCCGGAGGCCGCCGCGGAGCCGGGCCCGGAGGCAGCAGCCGAGGCGCCCCGCGCCCGCGCCGCCCTCTCGCCGCCCGTCACCGACCTCAGCGAGTGGTACGTGTGCCAGGCCGGCGGGGCGCCCCGGCGGCCGCGCTCGCCCCTCGGCCGCGCCGACGAGCCCCACAGGACCGCGGCGGGCAGGGCCGCCCCATAGGGGCCGCTCCGGGCCGCGCCGTCGGGGGTGGCGCCCCCGCCGCGCTCGCCCCCGCCTGGCCTGGCGGGCTGGGCTGGCAGTGCCACCCGGTGGGACTCGCGCTATTTATTCCGTGTACGAAACCCTATGGTGTTTGTACGGTAACTAATTTAATTAAAGAGACTCGGACTTTTTTTTTTTAAAGAAAACAAACAAACAAAAAAGACACACAAAAAATAAAGGCCACGCCGGACTGTCTCCGCGCTCGACCCCGAGTCGCGCTTGCTGCAGCTCGTCTCTGAGACCCGCGGGGCAGCGCGCAAGCTGCGCGCCCGCGGAGCCCCCCGCAGGGCCCCGCGCGGCCTCGGCTCCTTCTGCCGCCGTCCCAGGGCCTCCTGCCCCGTCGGGGATGAGCCCCAATCCGCACTGCGACCCGGCACCTGCTGGGGCTCCAAGGACAGCTTACTCATCCCGTTAAATCATCACCATAATGACAAAATGAAATAAATGCGTTTTTTTTCCCCTTTCTGTCTTTCAATCCAGCTCATTTGTAATTGTCGCTTTCTCTCCTGAGCCGAGGGGTCCCTGGCGGCCCCGGTGTCTCCTGTGTGGTGTCTGTTCCTCCCGGAGCTGAAATCATGTGGAAACGGTTCAGAAGAGGGAAGCCGAGAGAGGCAGCGCTTCTCCTAGCACCCCCGCCCCGCGCCCTGCACGCCCAGGGCTTCCAAAACAGCCCAGGGAAAACAGAAACCCACTGCTATTTGACAACTGCGATACTCGGATACATTTTTTTTTTCAAAAAAAAAAAAAAAGGAAGAAACAAAAGCTGACAGAGATTTTCCCTTTTTTTTTTCCTGGGGTTGGTATTATTATGGCTCTTTTTTAAGTCTAGAAAAATAATTTTTAAAAGGGAAGGAAAATAATAATGATAAAGAGGTCGCCTTGCCCCGTCGCTCCGCGCAGCCCCCTCGCAGCCAGGCCGGAGGCTGCGAGGACCCGGCCCTGCCGCCCGACGAGGCGGGTGTCTTGGGGGCAGAAGGATCGAGCGGGTCGGTTAAAAATATTTATCTAATTGTTTGAGCTTTATTTCTCCGCTGCAGCCCAAGCCTCCGTGCGCGCCCCTGCGCCGGGCAGCGTGACCCGGCAGGAGGAGGAGGCCGGAGCTGGTGCGGAGCGGAGCGCTCGGGCCGGCCCGGGGCCCCCGGCCCCCCTGAAAGCGCCGGTTCCTGCGCGGAGGCTCCGCGGAGGAGCCGCCTCCCCCGCGGGCGCCGCGGAACCTGCCCCGCGCCCGGGAGAGGCGGCCGCGCGCGCAGCCGGGCGCGCCGCGCAGCGGGTTAATTTATTTTCTGGCACCAGCCCCCCTTTTCTGTTCTTTTCTTTTTCCTTTTCCTTTTCCCCTGCTTTTTCCCCTTTGTTTTTACCTTTTCTTTTTTTTTCTCCCATTCCTTTTTTTTTCTTTCTCCTTTCTGCCCTGGAAGAGTAGAAAGAACACCAAAGAATTCCGTCATTAATTTTGGTGATAAATCGTTGTTTATGATGCCGTGGTTTGTTAAAAAAAAAAAAAAGTCATTATATTTTCCGGCTTACTTGAACGGACAAAGTCATGTGCAACAGACTCTCCCTGCATGTCTTCTGTGCGGTGCGTTGGTGGTGATGATGATGTATGATATATATATATATATGCACACATTATATATATATAGTTCATAGAGATATTATTAGTACAGTGCATGGTGCTGTCGCTCTGGAAGCCTTTCAACGTTATCTTCATACTGTTGTGGTGGATTTAAAGAAGCAGACTTGAAAACTGTTACTTTAAGAAACAAACAAAACTTGAATAGGGGATTTTTTTTAAAAAAACTTCATTTGAATTGCTTTTTATTCATTTTTTTCAAGGCCTTTTGGAATAAATAGAAAATAATAAAAGAAAGGTACGGAGTTTTTAAAATAGTAATTTATGTAACGTAATCTTAGAGATGTTTTGATGCTGATTTATAAACGAACCTTTTAATTTATGCCCCCCCCACCCCAACCCCCCAGTAATAGATTGCACTATACGTTACTTCATTGCAGGGTTTATAAAATATGGCGCTGGGGGGATATATCGCTATTCTTTATGTACTTGCTACACGTAGAGCCACACTCTCGCCCATCGATTTTATGACACATGATACGTCCTCAATAAAATTCAGAATAATATAATTCCTTCTTCCTCTCTGTAAGCACCGGAAAGACATAAAAATAAAAAAAAAAGAGAGAGAGGGAGAGAGAGAGAGGGAATAAATATCGAGCAAATGGATAATAATGATGATGATAATAATAATAATGTCTTATTTCTACGCATGGCGTGTGCCTTGCTGCAGAGAGGAGGTCGCGCTGGCCCAACGCGCACGCGGAGGGTCAGAAGCGAGGCAGGAGAGGGAGTCGCTGCGCGGCAGCGCCGAAGAGGAGGAAGAGCTGGGGGATTTGGGGCCACCTGGGGTAATAACCGGGATTTTTTTTTTCTTTTTCCTAGCAAACATGTAAGCAAGAAACGTTCCTCGGCTCCATTCTCCCCGCGGTCTCGGGTTTTCCGCACTCGAGTCGCTGCCCATGGAAGGAGCCCGCGGTTGGTGCCGGGCTGCGCTCCTAAGGGTAAAACTCCGGGAAGCCCGGGCGAGTTTGGCGCATGGGTGGAGGGATGGATGGACGGACGGAAGGGTAAATAGTAGCCGGACAGGCGGATTAGAGAAGCGCAGGCTGAAGTCAGGCATTTATCCGCACGCTCCTTCCCCTCTCTCTCCCTCTCCCTCTCTCTCTCCAAGTCAGCTAATCAAAGTATCAGCACTGACAAATCCAAATCAATTGAAATGTTAATATTTACTTTGGAGGGGAAAAAAAAGTCTTCTTGTCAATCTCCCCTGACAATAAGTTAAATAGCTCCAGTCTGCAGTAAAAGACATAAGGGAAAAATGTATAGAAAAAAAAGTCAGGCTATAGGTAATGTCGTGCTCTTACTTGAATGGAAAAAAAAAAGAGAAAAAAAAGGAGAAAAAAGAATTTTGGGGTATCTGCATGAGCAGATGTGTTTCGCTGGCAGTGACTTCGGTGAGAGAAATCCCGGCTGAAATCCGCTATTGGAAAAAAAATGCGAGACAGAGATGTGTGGCAACATCCTCGTGGATTATATCCTATTCTAAAAAAAAAAAAAAAAAAAAAAAAAAAAAGGGAGCCCAGGATTTTTTTCCATGTGATTTAGCGGCGCTCGAAAAATGACTGGTCAAAATGTCAAGAACAGTTTCACCAAAAGGTTAGAGTGTTTTTCAAGGCAGTTTTGTCAAACGTGGTAAAGGTGAAACAGGTTGCAAAGAGTTGTTTCAAGGGAGATGACAATAACCAACATGCGAAGCAGAAAAACACTCATAAATGAGGGCTCCCAATCAATGGGAAAACTTATAGCTCTCTAATGAAGTTTCTGGTGAAAAGGAGGGCAGCACAAAGCCACCGGGACATGAATCATTCATGGGAAATATAAAAGATAAAAGATAGCTGACAATAAGCAGGACCTTGTATAGAGTGTCTAAAACAAGTTTCCCCTTCTTATTTTCTGCTCCGGGACGCCCAATCTCCCGCTCCGAGGGCTCCCTGTCCACTCTATAGAGTTAAAATTGACCAGTGCGCGTCCTGCGCCACTTCAAAGCAATTTTGCGCGGAGCGGAAGGCTTGGCGCTTGGACAATCTTCATGGTGTGTTAGGATTTCTATGGCAATTGGCAAGCAAGACGTTCCCATCTGAATATGCCTCAAAGAAAGCCACTTATTGACACTAAGTTGGCCATCATCAAAGACTTCATCTTTTTTTTTTTTTCTCTCTCGTGGAAAAAAAAAAAGTGTTCCTCACAAACACAGTTTAAATCACCCACCTTTGTGTCGGGGGCTGCGGGACGTCGCCCCCCGCACTACGCGTCGCCGCCCGGGCCCTTTAAAGGCGAGAGGAGAGCGGCGGCAGCGAAGGTTGAAGGGGCCAACAAATCTCGGGAGTGTGGGAAACGGCGAGGAGAGGGGGGAGCCCCCCGAAACCAGCAGCCGAGTTGCCCCCATCATCCGAGGGGACAGGCTCCTGCTTGGAATGTCCGGACGGAGGGCAGCAGGAGCCTGGGTTTTATCTCTCTATTCATCCATCCATCCACCCACCCATCCATCCAAATAACTACCTACCTGCTTACCTATCTACCTACCACTCTACCTACCTACCCACCTACCTATCTATCTAACTATCTGTTTATTTATTCCCCGCGTGCTTTGTGCCGCTGGAGACGCCGGCAGGCCCCGGCCAGGCGGCCCCCGCTTTTCCCCTCGGCGCGACATTCCCAGGTACGAGCAGAACGGCCCCGGAACGCGCCGGGATCCCCCCTCCCGGTGCCGCCGCGCTCCCGCATTCACACGCACCCCACGCAAGGGCCTAATCAGGCAGGGAGAAGTTCAAAGGCAGGTTCTTTGAAATTCAAAGTACTGCCTTTTTTTTTTTTTTTTTTTTTTTTTAATGGTGCATCAGCGTGCAGCGTTGGGATTGCTATGGCAATGGGCGCAGCCCGAGCGGGCTGCATTTCAAGCAGCCCACCTCGATTCGAGACACTCTATTAAGATACAGTTGCGCTGACCTTTAGTTACACGCCGCGTTAGCGCAGTCAATTTTCGCTGCATCAGGGCGGCTCATATTTTTTGGTCTCTCTCCCCAGCCACCTGATCTATCTATTTGCTTATTTGTTTATTTGTTTAATTGTTTGTTTATTTATTTATTTATTGGAGGGGGGCGGAACCTTTGCAGTGTCCCCCCCAAATAAGCAGGGAGGAAGCCCCATCTCTCGCCGCCCTCCTCCTTGCACTGCCCCCTCTTTTTGTTCCCCCCCAAGCACTTTTATTTGCAGAGCGATTGTCCTTTGTTTATTTAATACAAGCCCCGTGTGAATGGCCAAAAATAAACACGATGAAAAATAACCAAACAGATGAATTCCGCCAAGTGAAAGAAAGAGGGGGCGGGGGGAAGAAAAGAGAAAAAAAAAAGAAAGAAAAAGAAAAAAAGCGGGGACTTAACAGCGGCGCGGAGCCGCGCGGCGCTTTGAAGGGCGCTCGTCGCGGGGGAGATGCCATCGGGTCTCCCTAACGACGCCGCTGGCTCGCGAGGGCCCCGCTTTTGTCCCCGATTTGTTCCCGCCCGCTCCCCCCGCGGGCGCGCAGCCCCCCGCGCGCCCGGCCCCGCCGCGCGGGCCCGCGAAACGGGCGATAAAACAGAGGGAAAAAGTCGCGGAGAGAGACACCCCGGGCGCTCACTCGGCCTCTCTAGTATTATTAATAATTATTGCTTATCATTAGTAGTATTGTTTTATCATTATTTGTTTATTTCGGGCAGAGCAAAGGGGAGTTGGGAGGACACAGGGTTCCCCCCTCACCCTTTCAGCCCCTCTCCCTGCCCCCTCCCCAAATGCGGCCCCTCTTTTGCTCCGTCCCAAGCAAGGAGGGGGGAGGGGAGGGGCGCAAAACTCTCCCTGTCCCGTCCTTCCTTCCCCTCCGCCCCTTCCCCCCCCCCTTTTCTCCTTTTCCAAGCGATTTTCCCAGGCAGAGACATATTTAATAAGGGCTGTTTATTAGGATGGCGCTTTGAAGGCTCGCCCCCGAAGCCCCGTGCCCATTGAGGACGAGAAGGCGACTCTTAAACCGCATTTTAAAGGCAGGAAGCAGCCCCCGACCCCGCTCCGAGCCCTTGAGCACATGGCACCGCTCAGAAACAACAGTTCAAGGGTAAAATGGCACCGCGGTGCCGAGGCGCGGACAGGCACCCACGTAGCCGCGGAGAGAGGGGTGGCCGCGGCACAATGTGCTTTTTGTGTCGCGCCCTGTCACAAGGGCCGCGTTGTTTGCTTTAGAGGCTGCGCCTGTTACACTTCCTTGGAAGGGCCTGTGTTCAACAAGAGTTATAAGTCATCCACAACAACAAACATTTTGATTTTCTTTGCCTGAAGGGCTTTCCCTGGCCGTGGGCACCGTGGAAAAATAATGTACTCGCTTAGAAAGGAGCACCAGTAGCGGCATTACAAGCCCGGTGCATTAAATATTGAATGACACGAGGGAAGGAAAAAAAAAAAAAAAAAAAGGAGCTTGTGTAGTGGCGCTTGGCCTTAAAGTCCTCCTTCAACTTCGCCTCCAGTGCCTGGCGCGCTCTGTAAGGGGGTTAATCAAGGGCCGCGCCTCATTTGCAGGAGCCGCCTGCGCTGCCCGCGGGGCTCTCCGCGCACACGCGTGGGTCTCCTCTGGTTTTGGGAGCCGGGGGGGACCCGGGGAAGGGAGCGGGCCCGGCGCCGCCCGCGGGGCCGCGGTGATGGGCGCTCGCGGCGCCGGGGCTTCTCCGCCCGTTTCGCAGGGCCGCGCTGGCGAGGGAGAGGCGGGCGGGCTCAGTTTGTTTCGAATTAATCGTTTTCCAGGGGAAGAAAAAAAAAAAAGAAAAAAAAAGGAACTAATCCTCTCCCAGATTCCCGGAAAACCCCCAGGAGGCACCGTCCCAGCCCGCGCCGCCCCGGTGGGAAGAGGCTGCGCGCCCGTTCCCGCGTGGGCTCCTCGGGCCCCGGAGCGGGATGGAGTTGGGCGACCCCCGCTGTCCCGGGTTTGGGGACGACCTGGGGACAAAAATGGATCTCCCCGTACCTGGGGGCCCCGTGTGCCGCCGTGAGGAAGGAGCCGAGAGGGCAGTTTGGGAAAAGAGGTGGCCACTTTTAGAAAAGAGGGGCCCGGCCAAGGTGGAAGTGGGGGCCGGGGCGGGGGCAGCTTCGCTCTGACCTCCCCTACAGGGGGGCGAGTTGAGGCAGGGAAGGCCGAGCTGGGAAACCCAATAGCCTCTTTTTTTTTTTTTTTTTTATGTCTGCGCCCCCCTCCTCCTCCCGCTTTCACACGACTAAAGCGCTCCGAGTGCCCTTTCAAACAAGAGAAAAAGAAAGAGAGGAAAAAAAAAAAGATCCCCTTCAAGTTAGAAACGGGCACACATCCCCTTCCAGGCACCTTGCCAAGATCTCCCAAGCCGCCTACCTGGCACTCGGGCTTAAGTTTTCCCGAAGAAGTGAGTTCAGAAGAAGGAAGGAGGAGGGCGGGGGGGTATGAGCGGGGCGGGGGGGCTGGAGTAGCAAGACACAAGTTCAGAGCTCCGCTTCCCCCCCTGGCTTTTTTAACCGCGCTGGGCAAGCGGAGCGGAGCTCGCAGCCAGTGAGTACCCAGGGCACCGCGGCGGGGATGGGGGCTGCGAGGTGCAAACGGCATCCGGGGGGTGGAAAAGAGCGGCCTGGTGGGATGCACAGGAGGGGGCGGGGGCACTTGGGGACTCGCCTCCCCAAACTTGCCCAGTGGCCCCTCGGGCAAGTTTGGGGAGGCGAGTCCCCCCGCCGCGCTGCAAAAGTCACAGCTGTGACTTCACCTATTAGCCCCGATGTCTTTCCGAGGAGCTTGACGGAGTTAAACATCCCACAATGGGCGCTCTGGGGCGCCTCGAGCCTGACCTCTACCCGGTTTTAATAGTTTCATAGGAACTTCATTAAATCAATTACTTAGTGAGCACATCATCATTTATTTGTAATTAGCACTGAAGGGCTTGATTTTTTTTTCTCTCTTTTTTTCTTTCCTTTTTTTTTTTTTTTTTTTCGGCAGCCCCGTTCCCAGCGGGGTTGGCCATGTACTACAAGCACTTTTGTTTGCCGGGTGTGTTGACTCGGGGTATTATTCGGCCGCCACAATAAAAGTGTAATCTTCACGTCTTAATCTAGCGTTCCGGGGGGAAAGGAAAACAAACACGGCGCGAACGAGGCGCTGGACCCTCGCTTCCTCCCTCCTCCTCCTCCTCGTCGCGGCGCAGGCTGCAAACGGGCGCTTCCCTTCGGGAGGGATAGGGAAGAAATGGGGAGGGCGCCAGGGAGGTGCCCGCAGGCTGCGAGGACCCACGCGCGGCGAGACGAGTCCCCCGCGCCGGGCCCGGGTGCCTGGGAAGGGCGGGAATGGCCCCAAAAGAGCGCGGGTCGCCGAAATGCGGGAGCGGGGCCGCGCAGCCCCGTCCTCCCGCCTGCCTGGGAGAGGCGCTGGGACGAGCCTGGATCCGGGGTTTTATCAGGGCAGCGATGGGAAGGGCCGCTTCCATGGCGGGAGCGTGTTCGGAGCAAGCCCGCCTCTCTGCGCCAAAGCCTCCCAGCGCTGGTGCTCTTAATCGCTTGCACGGGCTTAAGACCCATTTCCAGGGGGAAATTCCCATTTCCTCCTCACTGGAAAGGGCCCTTCAAGCCCTTCAAGCCAGCCGAGCAGCTCAGCCCCTGTCACTGTTCGCAAACCTGGCCGGGCTCCGGGGCCCCTGCGCCCCGCACGGGACTGTGGGGCAGCCAAAGGGCTGCCAAAGGGAGCCGATCAAAACGGCAACACAGGATGAAACACAAGCCCTCCTTGCTTTCTGCTAACAGACACCACCTAATTAAGGAATACTCGGATCCCACAAAAACACAGGCTCTCCGCACTGACGTCAAACCCCTCCTTGAAAGCCACAAAACACCCGAGGCTGCCCGGGCACCCAGGCCCTCCTGCGAGGGGCTTCCTTCACCGTCTCGTGGTGCCTGGCTTTGCGTGGTGGGAAGGGAGCCTCAGCCCAGGTGGCTCTGCAGATTCCAGCTTTCCTGGGGAAGAGCCAGGGCTGGATTGTAGTCCCCGAGGGTGTCTAATTTCCAGGGACAACCTTTTGTGACTGCAGAGTGAGGCCGCTGCGTGCGCTCCTGGTGCTGGCACTGCTGCCCCGTGCCCAGCGAGGCACCCAGTGCCTCAGGCCACAGGCACTAGGGGGTGAAATCCATGGGGATTTCATTTACAGGGTGCAGGGGAAACAAACAAACAACAACAACAACAACAAAAAACCCCAAGCCTGGAAGGAGGAAAGGGATGGTGCTGGCACTTGGCCACCCCAAGCTCTCCAAGGACACGGCCAACCCGTCGTCACTGCGGCATGGCCAAGGCCGCGACGGGCGGCCAGCTCTCCTCAGGAGCAGGCGCAGCTCTGCGTGGGCAGCCTGTTTTGTGGCATTCCCTTTATTTTCCCTCCCTGGCAGTTGGAGAAGCTGGGCCCAAGCGTGCCAGGAGCCCAGGCACAGCTCCCTCCGTTCCTCTGGGGCGCATCTGCGGAGGGCCTGTGCATTTTGCTAATCCCGTTCCTCAGCAGTAAATGAAAATGAGGGGGGCACTTCATGTCAAAAGTCAGCCTGGAGTATCAGGCAAAACAGGGAGCTTCCGGAGAGTCCTGCTGTGTTGTGCGTGCCAGGCGGGGCAGCCCTGAGCCCAGCTGCCCCCGCTGGGTTTGCCTGGGCAGCCTGTCCAAATTCAGCCCTTTGCGGAGTTTGGGAGCAATCGTCCCTGGCTGCTCCCTCACTGCTGCATGACCCCGGCCCCTGCCGCGGGTGAACACCCTTCTGGTGAGGGCTG
This sequence comes from Tinamus guttatus, assembly GCF_059628265.1. NCBI lineage: Eukaryota > Metazoa > Chordata > Aves > Tinamiformes > Tinamidae > Tinamus > Tinamus guttatus. The sequence goes on along the minus strand of NW_028288714.1, from coordinate 3,667,832 downwards.
CGGCATCCTACGGCACTGGGAGAGCAAAGGCATCTGGACGTATAAAACCGTGGAGAGGCAATCCATGAGGCAATGCTTTTGGAGAATATAGCAGCAAAGCCAGCATCACACTTTCTCTGTAAGCAATCCAGGCCATGTGGCAGTCAGAACTGGTAGGGTGAGTGAGAAACTTGGCTGGAAATACACACGTGCTCCAGGGATCCTGTGCCTCCCATTGCAACAAATTATTACAAAGATTAATGCACATACATGTGTGCGCATGCATGTCTTTACGGGTGGCTTCTACAATATAGCTACTCTCTGACTTTAAAAAAGGTTTAGAAATTTTGAAGTACTCCTACAAGCAAAACCTACACCTACCTAGAGAGTCAGCCTCAACGACCAGGGTGGCAACTGGTTCATTTCTTGGTGACGCTGCTGTTAATAATTTATTTAAATGAGTGGCAGGGAGATGTTATGTGCTAATGACTAGCTATGCACTCTGTACATGTGCACATTTTGACTCCCGAGGATCTGCAGTTGTGCTTTGCCAAGAGGTGCTGTCTCTCCAGCAAGTGTTAGCAACTGCTGAAGATATACTAAGAGAGTGTATCTCTGTACTCTATCTGTAGTATATACTATAGAGTATAGCGCTATACTTAGAGATATACTAAGCTTAGTAAAGCAGAAGTAGACTCAGCTCAAAGATTTCATCTCTCAACCAAAGATTATTTTAGCCTGAAGTCTATTGTTGAGCGTGAGGACCGTGACTAGAGTTGCTGCATTTCAGAGGCACAGCTGTACTGCACAATTTTGCACTTGTATTTCTGCTGTGGTGTAAGAAAGGGTTTTAAAGAACTAGGCAAGTGACTCATCACTGCTGGCCAACCCTCTCCTTGTGACTGGTGCTGGATGGTCGGGGAGAGGAAAGCAGCGTTTGTGGGCAGAGAGGACCGGAGCGGGTGTTTTGGCGACATACCTGGAAACCTCTGGGTTTGGGCAGCTGCATGGGCACCATCTGAAAGGAGAGGAAGGTCATTTGAATGGCTTCTTCCTGCTGCTGCTGCTAGCTTTGCAGATTTGGCTTCTCCTGCTTAGGAAAGTGTCTCGTATTTGGGCCCTCTTCGGGAAAATATTGCATTCTAGTTGCCAGTACAGATTTTCAACTCGTCTCATTCCAATGCTGCCCTTAAGACAAATCCAGAAGGTATTTTTTCTCCCATGTTAGAGAAATTATAAAAAAAACCTTCCCCCTTTTGCTGCCCATTGGCTGGCACAAATGCCATGCAGCGGAGCAGTACTCCAGGCTATGCTGGGAGGGCACTTCCCTCTGAAGGGTTTCAGGCACCGAAGCACATCTCTTTTCCCAGAGCTGTTTGCTCCTGGCAAACAGCTTTTCTACTACTTGAGCGCTTGCTGCCGTTGACTCACGAGGCTCATATTATGTTCTGCCTGTTCACCTCCAAAAAATGTTTTTTGAGGCAGGGAGGCTGTTTGTTTTTTATTTATTTAATCTTTATTCGCGTGCTGGAGTTGACAGCAAATATCTGCTTCTGAAAGACCCAGAGCAAGCTGGGCTCACAGGGAGCAGCGGCCACACTGGGGCTGGTGCCGGGGCACCGTCTCCTCCGGGCCTGCTGCCTGCGCAGCAAGGCAGGAGAGCGGCGCCTGCAGCATCTTCGGGCACCTCGCGTGCAGTGCCCGGCAGCAATGACAATAGACACCCTGAGTAGCGCTTGAAAGCGCGTTTCTGCGCATGGAGAGAGTCCTAAAAACTCCCCCATACGGAGGAGCTGCCGAGGAGCGGTGCCGGCCGCGCTGCGGCGCGCTGGGAACTGTCCAGCAAGGCCACCACCGCCTCCCCGCGCGGCCGCACGACCGGCCGCCTCGCTCACTCCTGTGCTGCTGGTGTGAGCTGCAAAGCAGCCCCTTCACGGCAGCGTACCTGCCCATCCACCGATGCTGTAGAGGATGTATAGGCGTAGGTGTATGCTTACTTACTCCGTATGGGCTCGTTTTGCTGCTGTGCATACGACTTCACGGCACCTCAGAACTTATTCTCCTGTGTTCCCTGGGACACACATGTGGCAGTGGGGCATATGCACAGCAAATGGTTTGTATCCTGGCTAGTGCATAGCCAGCCTAGCATTAAATCACCTGTAAGCTGGTCTAATTCTTTTAGCATGAGGGCAAATCACCAGGCTTATAACTTCACCGGGGCAAGGAACTGGTCCTTGCCACTTGTAGCTTCAGAAAGAAAGAAAAAAAAAAAACAGACTAATTGCATGAGGTGCTGCTGCCCCCTCCTCTGATCTGGCATCTCGTGGAGTGGCAGATTGCCTCTCTGGCTCATCAGACCCTGCAGTCAGGCGGTTGTCAAGAACTGACTTTCTCCCCTTTGGTATTTTGGCTCCAGATCTCTGGGTTGGAGGCCACATTTTCCAGCACCTGTTAATATTTTTTTAGCAGATGCTAGAAAGGAAAATGTCCAAATACAGCAGATACAATCTGCTGCGGCCTGGGTCAAGCACGGACTACTGCGTTCATTTGCCCTAGAGATGGAGGATTAATGATGTCCGTTGTTTTCGCAAAGACGCTGTCTTCCTTGAAGACGATGGCCACTCTACCATCTTTGTTGCAGAGCGGATCCTTGGTGTGTGCATGGTCTCCTCTTTCAGCTGGAGTCCACAGTGGCCCCGCCATCATTGCCAAAGGCTTATCATCTGATTTTTTTTTTCCAAACAAACTTGTATTTGAAATCCAAAGGAAACTGTTTTGATTCAGTATGTGCAGGTCCAAGTTGCAGTTCAGCCACGGGAAGAGTTCAGAAGCTCTGGCCTTCCCAAAGATCAGGTTTACACCAAGTCTTGCCATCCTTGTGGCAAATTTCTGCCCCACAGATTAAGCCAGTCTTTGCTAAGCAGGTCCCTTGTCCCCTTCTGTGTGCTTTTCTTGTGACAGTGTGTATATTTTAATCTACTAGCAGTATTTGTTCTCATAGCCTTCCCTGGTCAGCAGGAAGTAATGGGGCCTCTCAAGAGTGACTCTTGAGAGGCAAGGGAAATAAATAAAAGGAAACTGAAACAATAACAGTGGACGTAGCATCCAGCACAGTTTTCCATTAGGCTCAGAAAGCAAATGGCCATAGATGTGGAAGGCTGTAGATGTGCCAAAATGGCTGATAAGGTTTTATCGCTCTTCTTCATGGTAAAGGCTAGGTAAAAAACACATTTGTCTCACTCTCATCTGCATCTGATGCTGACACGAGGCCCTCAACAGGAGAACTACAGATCAGTATTCGAGGAGCGTGTGTGAGAGCTGGGGCTCCTTTGACCATCGTCTTGCAGCACCTGTGTCCCACATGTGCCACACGCAGTGTCACGTAGGTCTCTGCGCTGGCTATGGGCATGGCAGCAGGGCCTGCACCGCCTTCCTCCAGGTCTTCATTTCGCTTGTCCTCAGCACCACCGGCACACGATGGGCACACATACTCCTGACTTATCCGAGGTTCAGAAGTTGCCTTTAAGCACTCTTTCTGTCTCTTGTAAAAATAATTAGTTCCAAACATACACAGAATTAGGGGGTCAGAGCCTTAAGGTGAAATCCGTTGGTCCAGGTGAATGCTTTTTTTCCCCCTATTGTTTTCCTGCTTGCGATACTCCTTTTCAAGTTTGGAAATTGAAGTTATTTTCCTGCCAATGTTTTTGGCTCCCATGTGGCAAACACTTCTCTTTCCAGTGGAGCAGGAGCCAGCGTGGCTGCCTTGAGCGCACACCAGTTATGTGTATCCTACCAATTCTTCCACAGGCAAAGTGAGCAGCTCCGAGGTCTGTTCTGCTCCACTAATCCACTAATGTGTTGCCCCTCAGTTTTCCTACAATTACACAGTAACATAAGGCAAAGTACTGGCTATTTTTACCTCTTAAATAAAATCTTGAGGACATGTATTTTACCTATGAATTATTTCCTACCTTTTCCCATAACTTTTCAAGCCTGGCTCTGCTCAGAAATGTGGCTTGTTAACATCTGAAGCTTAGATTTCCACATTATTGTGTCTTAGTGACTTCTCATCTTATTTGCTCAGGTCACAGATAAATCGATAGTTTGCTCTAATTGCTAGTTTTGCATACTTAACCTGGGATCTGAAGTCAAACTAGCTCTCAGGCAAGTACTTTGGGGCTTCTTCATCAAGGCACATGATCAAAGGTTGTGGTGCCGATAGTGGGAAGTGGCACTATCAGACCCAATTTTAGCTATTCTGGTAACGCAGCACCTATGGAATTTCTGCAGACATTTGAAATTGCTTCACTGGAAGGCAGGAAATGAAAGTATTTCTGGTCCTTTCGTGATACTAACGACTGTTGGCGTAGTGGTCTGAGATAGATAGTGCAATGAGTTGGGGGTCCTGGTGAGGTGGTGAATGTGCTGCAGAAGTATCGGTGTGTGCATGGCCTGCTCCTACCACTCCCACTAGGCATCCAGTAGAGGCACCTATGAGGATATGGTTCCTGATTTAATGGGTCATCATCCATCCTGAACTGCACGGATTGGTCTTGAATAAGAAATCAAAAAACACAAAAGAGCCCAACCACAATTTTCCTTATATTTTTGTGTGAGCTGTTCTCCTTGCTACTTTCGCATTCTTTCAAAGATTAAAATATATAAAATCGGCAAGTATATTAGTTACATCTGCTTTTAATATATATCTGTCTACGTGCCACATTTGGATAAGATCCATGCTTGATGATGGATTTTAACCCAAACCGTGTTTATTTTGTCTCTTTCCCTAGGGAGAGGTCTCAATGCACGGTGACTAGAGCAATGTATTGGAGAGTAGCTCATGTTTTCTGTCATGATATTTCTGTTTGCCTCTATTAAGGGCCTACTTGAAAAGTCACTAGTGCTAGAAGAAAGCATGCTTTTTATTTTGCACTCTAACAAAGAACAAGCCTAATATAGTCAACTTACGACTCCTTTTTCACAGAGTATGGACATCCCGGGCTCTGCTGTATTGTCTTCTGCTACTCCTAAGGATGTAGCAAAGACCTCTTTACCTCACATGAATGCATCTTGGAAAACTAGACATTAAAGACGTTTTGAGTGTTTCAACGTGATTTGTTTTTGCATGCTGAGTTAAGCTAGATGTATAGTGGCCAAGTGCCAGCTTCCGAAATCTGCATTTCAGGGTACATTTCCAGTTTTGTTTAAGTCTTCACAAGATCATTGTTTACTGTGTTGTTAGCAGACTTCTGTTACACTTCTGCCCCTACGATACATGCAGTGATGAGCGCTTATCTCTTGCCAAAGCATGTCTCCCATATTGTGAATAAATTGCAGCTTGAAGTTGCCACTTTTTGCTCACATTGGGTAATCACTGTTTTGTTTATTATGGTGTTGCTACGATTCTACCATGATAGACTTGGAGCACGGTTCTGTTCCTCTCAGAAATCACATGAGAAAATTATGGTGACCTGTCACCAGATCTAACACCTACAAATCAAACAAGATGGTTTGACATACAGCTAGTGTGATAATAGGCTAAGTCACACGTCAGTTGGGACAAGCCCAAAGCGAAGTTGAAAAATACCTGACAGAAACCCATGGTCAAGCTTCTAACTCGGGGCCTAATGCACCCCCGCAACTATATTTGCATAAATCCAATACCTCTTTCCAAAGCGGCTGCTGCTTTGCCTCTGCACTCCTCTTTTGGAGGCTACATTTTTTTTTCTATCATTGTGTTCAATGCCACAAGCTGGCACAGATCTCAGGCCACCACAGCGGTTCATACCGTGGCTGACTGAGTCTTGGATCAGCCACACGCTAGCTCCGTGCTCGGACAGAGGAGGGTTTGGAGACTGGGTTTAGCATGAGGGCGAGGGCTGTGCCATGAATCAGGACCTTTTGTTTTCCCAACAACTTGCAGGTGAGGCAATGAAGGGAGCGAAGGGAGGACTGAGCAGCTTGGATATCTCTTCTAAACCTGCCTCCAAAATCCTGACCTTGAAAGTAGTGCTGTCAAGGGGAAGAAAGAGTCCTGTAGACAGGGACCCAGCAGTTCTCTGAGTCCCAGGCTTATAAGCTGAGGACTCACAACCACATCACCCTCTTTGCTGCTGTTCTAAACAAACCTACAGCAGCTAAGGGAGAGGTTACACTGAGCCCTGCCATGACCAGCAAACAGCTTGGGACTCACAGCAGGGCAACGAGATGGAGCCGAGTGCCTAGGAAGAGTCTGCAAAGAAGCAAGGGGTGGGAATAAATGCAAGCCATTCAACTCTGGGTTTGAGCTTACAGTGAAACCAGGTGGTCATTTCTGCAGTCCTTACTCAGGCCAAATCTGCTTGTGTCAGCGAGGCCTTGGCCTCGGTGAGGACTGCAGATTTTGGCCCCTGACAAGCACCGTGGTGGTAGATTCCTGCAGAAAACTGCCTCTGCTAGGCCATTGCTTCGGGCTTTACCAGGAGAGCGCATGGGGGCAAGGGACATCTCCAAGCTAGAAATGGATTTTTTTTTCTTTTAAATTAGTGATTTGTTGGCTTCAGGCAAATGGCAGAAGGTTTTACTGAAAAAAAAGCTTTTTTATGGGGTTGTGGTTTTGCTTGGGGTAGCCGAGAGAAGTCTGTAAACCCCAGGAGCTCAAGGAGTTTGACAGGTTTGACAGGCCTTCCTGCTACTTATGAACAGGAGGCTGGAACGAGTGTTCCTGAGATCACCTCCCTGTTCTCATTCAAGGCATACTGGCAAGGCAGGAGAGAGAAGCCTTCCTCCTCCTTCCTCCCTTTTTATTTTCTTATTTAGAGGTGATCCTAGGAATTTGCATTTCTGAATCATTTAAACTGCATATTTTCTGGGCTCACCTCAATAAAACTCCCATCGTGCCCTCAGGAGCAGTCTCCAAGAGCCTTGAGCATCCTGAAATCTGCCAGACAATAATCACTAGCTGCAATGGGAGCCGTGCACCAAAGACTGCTATAAAGAGCGTGCCAGCTCCAGGGAGCAGCACTCCCAGATCGACCACCTCAACACTGCGGTTCCTGCTTGCGCCTGCGTGCGTACCTGACCCCACGCGCAGCCCTTGTCCCAAGGAGCGGGCAGGTCTGACCAATCTCACATGTTTCCAGAGTTTGTGGATCGAAGGGCTCAGATTTCTGCAATAACAGCAGGGACTCCGGGAGTATTTACAAACTATCGCTTTTGAGCACTGTCATTGAGCGTTGCTGCAGGGCATGAGGTGGGAGTCTCAGGCTGGTGATGGTGGCAAAAGGAAAACGTGGAGAATATCAAGAATTCATGAAAAGTGAGAAGGAAATCCCATTCCTTTGAATGCTTGTTATTTAATTTAAATTTATTTTTAAAGGCAATCCATTGACAACTTCCTGGGAAATTAATGCCTTCTGGTAAACCTCTGTCTGCAGTGAAAAAGTGCTTAGCTGAAATTCAGCTGAATTCTTCCTATTCTGTGGTTTCTAATCTTGTCTTAGTTTAGTACCCAAACTAAAGCTACTGAAATGAGCTCTGAGGGCATGGTCAAGCTCCTTAAGACAGCACAAACCCAGGAGATTAAGTTAAACTTCCTAGCTGGAGCAAATGCATGAGCTTTATCAACACACAACCTGGAAAAGACTTCAGTGTTGGCATGTGACCCTGGTAACACCTGAGCCTATTACATTTTCAAGTTGCAAGGAAACCTCTTGAAGCTGGGGAGCTTCCTACCTCCCAAAGAAAAGGAGCAGCTTAACTCTAGAGACTGGTGTAACTCCTTAGACTCACCTTTGGTAGCAGGTCCACTTCCCCCAGCACTTGAGCAGTCCACTTCACCCAGCTGACCCAGATGGGAGTCTCCCTGGCAAGTGCTTTATTTGGCATGTTTTTTTTTTTTTTTTTTTGAAGAGAAGAGAAGAATTGAGCCACTATGGCACCAGAGAAGGCTAGTTTGACTGAAGAAAGAAAAGCAAGTCCTTTGGTGTAACCCTCTCACTCTGTAACTATGTGTTACTTTCCTATCTTTTCTTTGGTCTTGTTAAGATCTTGTAACACAAACTCTGCATTCTGGACCTTCAGTTGTCATATAAAGCTGTTTCTTAGTTCTCTAGTCCCACCATACTGGACTGTATTTTACCAATTCCGAATACTTTTATGGAATTTCTGCCCCCCATTCTGCACAGACAGGAAGAGTTTTCCTTGCGCTTCTCTTACACCACCTGAGTGCTACCAGCTGGCTTCCCTGTGCTAGTTGATAACATATCCTCATTCTTCACATTTTACTGTTCAATTAGGGTAATGACTGCAAGCCCCAGCTGACTATGCCAGGACTATGCAAACATAGCAAGAGGTGGTCTGTGTCTCCACATTGATAGTCTAAGTCGACATGAGAGAGGATATGTTATTGGGCTGGTTGTATAAAGGGGAAATGAGGTACACAGAGCTGAAGGGACATTTCCATACGCTAGAACCAGAAATTACATCAGATCCTACGTAGTGCTGTTCTCCCTCTGTGGGATTAAATGTCACCTTGCAAGTCTCCTCAGAGGTGCAGGTTGCTCCCATCCAAACATGGGGCTGGAGGTGAGGATTTCTCACCGTCATTGCGGACCCTACTACACGTGTGCTCTGAGTCGTGTGTCTGCCCATCCTCCCCATCTGCACAAGCCTCTGCATCACGTCCTAAAAATAAAGAGCAGTGTCCTTCAGATACCTCAGTCGTGGGAGAGCTGGTGCAGCCATATGAACTCCTTCCTCAGCGGTGGAAATAACCGCCTGGCTCAGAGCCTGCGATCTGGGGTGCTTTCTCCAGGGAGAAGAGGCCTCATCGTCCTCCGTCTCAAAATATCCTTGTGCTATTGAGCGTCCTATGCTCAGGCAAGGGATGCTCAACTTTGCCTTTCAGTTTGAACTCAGCTCCCACTCCACAAGTTGTTTTTATTTTGCTAGGATACTGGTGAAGCTGCAGCTCAGTAACTGATGTTAAGAGGAACTTTTAACACCTCACCAGCAAATGGGGGAGAATGTTTCCCATTAGTGGCTGAGGAAGTAGAGCTCCTGTAACTTCAGCCTTGAAAGCTAATGAAGCTCAGATTGTAGCCGTGGCCTTTGATGTACAGATGCCTGAGGTCAGTGGAGCTTTCAAAGGTGCCAGCGCTCTGCTATGTCACCATGTTAGTCTGGGCGAGGGCCCAATAATTCTAATCCTGTAATCATGTTTCTGTAAGCAACAGCATTTATTGTGCAGATAGTGGGGGAGAGCAGCAGCAACAATTAAATCGGGGACACAGGACAGAGGAGCAGCTAATCCAACCCTGTAATACCAGGCCCAGTAGAGGAAGTTACAGCAAACTACGTCTGTAAATAAGTAGCACGGTATTGAGATCGTTTTAATGAGAAAGTGCAGGGATAAAAAAAAAAAAGAAAAAGAAAGAAAAGCCTCGTCTGGCCATCTAATCCATCTCCCTGCCAGTAACTCCTTCTATTAATGCAGGCATGTCCCTACGCTGGCCAAAGTCAGGAAACGCGGAGCACTTTGGCTTGCACCGATACGCAGCGAGCGGCACCTTCACCTTTGAATTTAACTCCTCTCTCGGACTGTTGCACAACCTCTGATCATACAATGTGTATTTTATGCCTTGTAACGTAGCCTATCCTGCCTCCTGTGTGTAGCTGCATTGTCAGAAGAACCTGATGGCATGTTCCACTCTGGGGGAGGGGGATACACACACACACATATATATAAATATTGTTTATCAAGAAGATGAGAAGTGCCTTCAACAAGCTGTTCTGCTCTACTAATTAGTATGTGTTTAGACATTTCTGTTATTTTATTACTCATAATCTACTCAATTCCATTATAGATAAATGACATTCTATGTATATGCTTTTAAATCAGAAATCTTTTATCTTATATAAGTGCTATATATATAAACACATTTTGAAGAGAAGAGATGGAGAACTTGGTATCCCTTTTTATGCAGCTGTCTCTTCTAACTCTGATGGGCAGTTGTGTGTTTGAAATAATCACAGATCTGGTTATGAAGAATCGATTCTAAATGCCAAGGAAGAAAAAAAAAAGTTTGTTTAAAGAAAAATAACATGGCAAACTCCAGATTTCAATTGTACTTTTGTGTGATGCACACCCACCCATGCCCCCCTATTCACATATATAAAAAACAAAAGAAAACAAAAATATGTATATATATATTTCCTTTAGGTCAGTGCCCGAAAGTTCATTTGTGGGAATCCTGATTCTTGATATATTATTTGTAAACAGAGGGCCAGGGGACTGGAGTATTTCCTTGCCTTCAATGGATGATGAGGCCTCAAGCTGTGAGCTCAGATTGGGACTTCTAAGTATCCTGCTGCTACCTAACAGCTTGCTGAAAAATGACATAATTTGTGACATCAGCAATATGCTGTTTTAATAGAGCTTTGTAAAGCGGTTTCCACCCTCGTGTGTCAGTACAAAGGCAGCGCTCCCCACTCAACCCAAGAAGGCCTGTATTCCTTCCTTGCACACCTTACAGTCCTCCTTGCACTTTTGGGGTGCAGGCTGCTGTTAGTTCTGGCCAGCAGTAGGAAATTGTTTGGTTGTATCTGTGCTAGCCCTGCCATCCCGTCAGTGCTAGGGGACGTGTCCCTTTTCAGGAAAACGGTGGCTGCCAGCGGGAGGTTCGGCAATGCAGATTTTAATAAGGAAAGGCAATTTCAAATGCAATTCACAGTTTGTACGTGGTGAAAAATGTTTCTTACTGCCTGGACACTCAGGATGCTGTTTTGGATAAAATTAATTTCAATTTGGTCAATGACTTTTCAGCTGAAGCCTTTAAAGCATTGTGTGGCTCTACAAACAAGATGTTGTCTTGCGATTGTAATAGTAACAGCAGAGACCACTCTAACTTAAAAATCACCTAAAATAACTCCCCCAAAATAACTGAAAGTCTTGGCTAACAAGACATTGAACCAAATGGTGGAGTTTTAGTGATTTTGGTAAATGTTCCATTCTGTACTATACTGAGAGAAGAACGATTTTCTTCTTCTAAATCTCAGTCCATCAAAGATAAGCTTATTTTTAAATAAGATTCAAACTAAAAAAAAAAAAGTTTTAAAGGGTCTAAAGTTGTTCAGTACCTTAATGACAGTAAGTGGAACATACTTTTAACATGTAGGAGTTTGCCCTCTGCACTAATTCCTCATACATAGTTCCTAAGAAATGGTACGGAAAAGTATCACAGGAGGCAAACACCTCCTGTGCAGGAGACTGAGTCGTGGATGAGGCAGGATACCTGCCTGTTTAGCAAGCCATGGCCCAAATTTTTCAGCCCACCACAGTCTGCTCCCTGAGGCAAAGGTGAAGTAAGAGCACTGAAAGGGTCCAGGAGACCTCTCGCAAAAAGATGAAGGCTCTTCCCCCTCCAAACTGCAGTGCTGTATCCCTTCCCTACAGGGAAAGGGAAGGTCAAATGCATCCTTTCAAGGGGGAAGACAGCCCACTGCTGTAAAGGTTTAAGCAGGAGACTGTTCTTAGCAAGGACAGTTTGGGAAACTACAGGGGTAGGAAGGAGAGTTTCCTCTCCTATTCACAGCGTAAGGGCTTGCAGAGACAGCTCCCAGGAAAATTCTTGTTTTTACTGTGGAAAGGGATAATTTAGCAGATATTGTAGGGTCTGAATGGAGAGGAAGCTGAGGCAGCTTGGTGGAAAGGGGGAAAGCTCAGTAAACTCTGCCTGATCCTTTCCAAACGGCAGTGGGAGCTGGGGGACTTGACGACCATCACACGGAGGTTCTTAGAGTTCTTAGATACGGGATAATAAAGGTGAAGGAGGGTGCGGAGGAACAACACAATTTGTGCATTTGCCCGTGACAAACTTGAAGGAAAAAAAAAAAAAACCCACCAGCCTCAGATCTCTGGTGATTTCTGGACTTTTTTTGATGCATATTTACTGTAGAGGGAGAGAAAGCATAGTTACTATTTTCATACTCGGTTCTCACATGAAATAAAAGGGGAAGAGGAGGGGGGAAGATGCAGCTGCAAAAACAGTCAGTGAAACATAAAAATCTCCATTGCTTTGTTGTGATTCTCAGTGCCCTTCAACTTTTGGGCACAGGCAAGGCCTCCCCCTGCTCAGGTTCAATACCCAGGGGAGCCTTGGGGCTCACAGCTCCCTCCCTATTTTCCCTAAGCTTTGCTGTCAATTGTGCTTTTGTTCAAAGGAAAAAAAGTAGCTCAATGTGTGCTAATTTATAGCCAGAGCAGTGATTACAAAAAAAAAAAAAAAAGAAAAAAAAAGTTTATTATCCTTTCTGTCCACCCCTCAAATACAGTGCTACAGCAGCAGTTTTTTGATAAACTTGTCAGAAACCCATATCGGTAAGAGCAAAACAAGACCGGGAACTTGGCACATCCTCCAGGTTTTTCCCTGCTTCTGCCTATACTCGGAAGCACACTTTTGATGAAAATCTAGGCTTTACAAAGACACAAAGAGGTACCTGCACTAATTCAATGCTTGCAAACTTGAGCTTTTCACATCTCTCTTACACGTGCGCTTTCATTAATACGTGTTAGTAAAATCACTAAGGAGGCCAGAAACTGTAATTGCCTATGTATCTAAAATGTATAAGTATATTTATGTTTACTACTGAACTTTTGGTGCGCCTTCTTTCTGTAAATTTGGCATATCCTCAATGGTTAACCAAACTTAGACACCATACATGGTGAAGTCAGTTAATTCCCTTCATTTTGTAACTTCTTGTAGCATCTTGCTGCTGCACAAATGGAGATTTTAAGGTCTCTTTGCGTCAGGTAAAACAGGCAGAGACAGTCAGATGGGCAGAGATGCATCCACTACCAACGCATCTGAGCAGCAGCGTTAGGCAGGACGGAAGGTGCAGTGGTAACACAAAGCATTTTCAGTCGCATCCCGCAGAGCACCAGACCCGCACAAACATTGCTGTGTTTTAGGGAGCACTGCAAAGGCCAAACGAGAGAGAAGTTGGATGTCAGGAGGCAGCCTGGGCTGTGCCAGCAGCATGAAGTCGTCCCCCATGTCTTCCAGGCTCATTCATGTACTCATGTGTGACACGGGGGCAAGTGTTTTGTTACCTTTGGCAAGCTCCACTTTGGAAACTTCCTAAGTGATGCGTGCACATGGTATCACAGCCTTAGTAACATCGGCAGTGTTAGCAGAAATAAGAGCAAAATCACAAGCCCTGAGCCATGCGGAACGCCCCTTTAAGGGTCAGCAGCCCAGAGAGGTAGCACAGGTGCTTAGCTCTCCTTTTTTCTGCCCAGGACGATGAGCTTCAAACGACTGCAGCAGGTAGCAGGCACCTGTAGCAGCAGCTCGAAGGATGAGGCCTTCTGAGTACCTAGGGACATCATTAGGAGTAGCAGCTTGACTCTACTAGCATGGATTTCTGAAGTTTCCCTTTTGGATTGGATGTGGGGAACGAGGCTGCCTTGCCTTGCTTCCCCTCTGCGTGCCCTAGTTGTGTGCACGGGGTGTTTCTGTTCTGCACCCCATCGGGGGAGGTGGGGACGGCCGACCCGTCCCATCCTGCTCCACGGTGCTCCGGGCTGCCAGCGTCGGGGAGCTGCCATGGTGCCACCGCTGGTGGCAGCAGCCCCTCAGCGCCGCCGGGAGCCGCGCGTGGCGCCCACGGGCGGCCTCGCCACGGGTGGCGGGAGCCGTTAGCGCGGCCGTTTAACGGCTCCCGCTGCCCTTAGGCGGCCGGGGCGACTCACTCCCGCGCCCCGCTCCGCGCGTGAGGCGGCTCAGGAGCGGCCCCCGGCCCGGGCGCTGAGGAGAGGAGAGCCCCCAAACCGCCCCCTCCCCGGCTCCCCGCGCGGCGGGTGCCCGGGGAGGCTCCTCTTCCTTCCCCGCAGCGCTCCGCACGGGCTGCGAGCCCGAACCCCTGCTCTGCCCGCGGGGGGAAAGGAAAATAAATAAAAATTCCTCGCGGAGTTTTATTTCCTCCCTTCCTCCCCCCCCTTTAAAACAGCAGTTAAAAAATAATACTGGCCAGGAGTTCTGCTGCGCTCCCAAATGTGAGGGAGGAGAAGCCGGGGAGAGGGTGGGTGCAACGGGATGGACGAAATGCGAAGATTTTTTTTTCTCTCTTCTCCTCCCCCCGCCCCCAGTTCGGAATCAGAAATTACTGCCTAAGGAGCAGATACTCCGTTTTATTGGATCGTAAAGAAAAAACAAAGTTTTTCAAAGCCTAATTTCCCCCAGATACATTTATTTTCCGTTGAAAGCAGAATTAAAACAATACGCGCGAGTGCGCGCTGTTAAACCAGAGCCATCTTTTGCTGTTAAGCATGGGAGAAGCGATGAGAAAAGTCAGTAAAGGAGCGCTGCGTTTTTAAGCGCAAAATTCGGATTTTAAGAAGAGCGGTCTCGCACGGGGAGCACTGAAATAGTCCAAGAAACAAGAGGGGACACTTAAAAAGAGTTAAAATTCAGTGTCAGGTTACTCCTCGATATTACAGAGAACGTGCCGTTCCTGGAAGGGATTTGTGGTTGTGAAACGCATCCCTTGCTAAAATACCGTTTGATGCTTGTGTTGAAGAGGGAAACCAAAACAATCTTTTCCTTTCAAGCCCCGATTTCAAAACAAAACCAAAAGAAGGGGAAAAAAAATCCCTCTAAATTTCAGGCTGCGGCTTTGAACAGCTTTCCCGGCGATATTTGCTTCAAACCTCACGGGCAGACTTGCCCCTCCGTTCCCGAGGTCTCCGTGCCCCCCCTTCCCCAGTTTCTGATGCTCGGATGGTAGGTTCAGAAGCAAATGCCCTGCTAAATAATTGCTAGAATTAAAAAAAGAGAGGAGAAAAAAAAAAGAAAGAAAGAAAAAGAGGGGAGAAATGCGCACCAGCATTCAGGTGCTAACCTACTTATTTGAAAGTAATTTATTTTCCATTTTGCCCGTTTTCCCCCCTTTAAAACAGAACGCTGAAAGAAAGAATAAGTGCTTTAACATTTCAATGTTGTGCTCTGGTAATTACTTTTTTTCCACTTTTCCCCTAAGTTGCAACGTGAAAACCTCACAGGGGGGTCTTTGCCGCGGCAGGGCTACAGTTCCCAATCCCCGGCGCAAGATCTGCAATTACAAACCCATTCGGTGCCCTTCCCTATCATTAATATGCACAAAATCCTGCTGCTAATCTTATAATCTGTTTTGTTTCATCAATTGCTTGCCTAGCACCAGGCGCGAAAAAAAAAAAAGAAAAAAAAAGGAAAAAAAAAAGGAGAGAGGTGAAAAAGAAAGATGGAAAACGCGCAAAGCTTCCTAACGTAAACTAAAAACAAACCGGAGCGCATTTAATTTCTTATAAAGCGAAAATCGTTAAGATTGTTAAAGGGAAGCTTTTTTTTTCCCGCTAGGAAAAGGGGAAGTGGGAAAATCGGTGAAATTTAAGAGGACATTTGGACATATCCGAAATCGGGCGCCAACGCAGGGTAACCTGCGTCTCTTGTTTCTGCGCCCCCCCAGCCACGAAAGGAACTTAGTTGCGCGACCCGTTGCGCGGGTGCGCAAACACCTCGGGCCGCGGCCGCGCCCCCCGCCGCGTTGGGACTTGGGGAAAATAATGAAGATGTTATTAGTTGTATTATTATTATTATTATGAAATCCCCCCTTCCTCCTCCTCCCTCCGGCGCGGTATTAAGGGAATAAAACAATCTACGCCACACGGGTCCTATTGAGATTAATGAAAAAATTATGCAAGAAGGAAAAAAAAAAAGAAAAAAAGAAAAAACACCCAGTATCTCATCTGCCCCCCACGCCAGGCCTTGCCTCCCTATTGCTTTGCACCTGATGATTTATTAGCGTAATCTGCGGGGATAACTACCCGTGTGCCCCGCTCCGCCTTGCCCTAGCTCATCTCCTAAGTAATTGCCTCTCATTAGTCCTGGTAATGTTTTAATAGCGCTACCCATAATTTAGTCATCCAAGAATTAATAACCGAGGGTGCCGCGGTACGGCCGCCGCGGGGAAGGAAGTGGGTGCGAGGCACAATATAAACAGGTAGTCCTTAATTAATCAGATTAGCACCGAGGTCCTCGTGCCGTAACGGAGCCCTTGAGCGCGCGGGCGCCTTGGAGCGCGTAACGGTTCTACCGGCCACTCCCCTCGAGGGGGGCAGCGTTAACGGTTCTACCGGGTAACGGCTCTAACGGCCACTCGAGGCACCGCCCCCGCCCCGCCTGGGCGCTGCACCCCGGGCCGCTCTCCCTGCCCGCCCCGTCCCCGCTCAGCAGCGCGCCGTGCCTGCACCCGCGGCCGCCCGGCACGGGGGTGTCCCCGGGAGGCGCTCGAGCCGCCATTTCCTGAGGGGGCAGCGGCGAGGCGGGAGGCTCCGCGCGCCCGGCCTCGCTGTGCCCCCACGAGCGGCGCCGTTGCTCTCGTGTGTGTGTTCCTTCCCCCCCCCCCCCACCTTTTAATTAAATCAAAAATAACAAAAATGTTTAAAAACGCTGCTCGGGGGAGGTGGAGGGGAAGCAGAATAAGCGAGCAGATGGGAGGAATAAGGCGCTGTGACTCTATATGTAAAATGGCCATTGGAGGCGGTGAAAAATGAAACTAAAAAACAACTGTTTTCTATTTACAAATTTAAATAAACAGAACAGCCTTCCCCGCGGTGTTTGTCTAAGTGCAGCAGCGTTGCTGCTGTGTAGGTCATGAAAAGGTTGGTGCATAGTTTAAAACTTCCCATTCTGTTAATTTCTTAAAGAACAGTCGTTCATAGTCTGAGCACAAAAGCTCATGATTTAATGAGGAACAGAAACAAAATCTCTGATTGTTGGTGTTTCAAACTTCATTGGAGTCCTCTGGCAACCACAAGTTGATCCTCTGCAGCTTCAATACCCTTTAGCCCTCCATATAAGAGTACATGCTGAATAGAGGACAATGCCTGGTTGTTATGTTTATTTACCCTTACTACAAGCTGGGTTAACCTCTTCAAAACAGCTTTACTAAGCCCGTTAACCACACGGCCCACATGACCTGTAGCCGTATCCCTAATGTGATGTAAATCTGACTCGAGACCATATGCACAAGTTCTGCTGCATTGTGCCTCCGAAAACTACAAGTTTATTGCCGTCCAACCCTTCCCCGGCTCCACGTTTCCAGGAGGAAATGGCCTGAATAGCAACCACTTAAGGAAAAGTCAAGAGTCTCGCATTGTTGGAGCAATATTTTTAATGGCTGTTGCACATCTACAGAAAGGGGGGAGCGAGGAAGAGGGGTCCACATGGGGTAATGATTTTCATCACAGTTATTTAAGCTGGTCGATAATTATTCAAGACTTTGCCCTTTCTGGTGGTGCTTCCACACGAGAGCGGGAAAAAGCACAGATAAAGCCAGAAGTGATTTGACCGCATTTTAGGTTGTGATTTTAACAGAGCTCACATATTTTGCTCTTACTCTTAAAGAGGAGTCATAATCCTGCATGTATAGTAGTTAATGCGAAGTCAGTGACGTGACTTTATTACAGGCCGTGAGGCCGTGGGCCATGAGTAGAGGAGTGAGCTGTGGTTTCAACCTCAAATAGTTTTAGTAATTAGCAATTCTGGCAAGTAATTATGACAGATCTGCAAAATGTAAATGGATTTCTGTTTAAGCCTGATATATTTAATTTTTTTCTCCCCTCTCCCACAAGTATAGTCATCTCTTAAAACAGCTACTGTGGCCACATGGTGAGAGCTTCATTTACCAGATCATTTTTTCTTGATGGCTGTGGCAAGCGTAACAATGTTCTGTGCCTGCTTCAGTAATGGCATGTCTATCATGCTTCCATGGAAAGTAAAGGCTCCCTGGAAAAGAGAGAATATAAACTTCCTCAGAAGGCTGTTGGAAATTGTCATTTGCCTTTTTTTTTTTTTTCTCTTTTTTAAACACATCCGCAAAGCAGGAAATGGTTAGATCCCGCTCGAATACTGAACAAGTTTTAGAACAAGACAAACCAACCAACGTGAGGCAAATACAGTAAATAAATTAAAAAAACGCAGTGGGATTTTAGTGCTTGTAAGAAGAGGCAAAACGAGAGAGAGGGAGGGGAAGAGCCCTGTGTGTAGCCTGCCCGGCCTAGCCCTGCTGGGTGCCACCTCGCAGGCGGCGGCATGGCCAGGCCGTGGGTGCCGGGCCGGGCAAGCAGCTCAGGGTGAGCTACGTGGGTGGCACAGAAGTGCCTGCTGACGATGACGGCCGGGTAACGCCGTCCGAATTTCCCAGAATTACTGCAGAACTGGCCAGCGTGGCACAGCAGTCGTGGTCTCAGAGGCAGGCGCGTTTTAGGAGTCACTCTTTCAAAGGGCTGTGTGGTGGTACCGTGGTGACAAGTGTAAAACAGTTAACTGTAGGTTGCAGTTAAGTCTTAAATAGAAGAAACATTAGGTATTACGTAGAGCCACACCTGACTTGCTGCTTTGGATACTTTAATCTACCTTTGTGTTGAACGAATAGATTTTTTAAGATATTCCAAAGTTCAGCAATCAAACAAACAAAAATCTTATTTCTAATTATGTCTGCACTTTGGCACGTTCTTGAAGAAACAAAGATTCATTTTCTTCCCGTGAAGAATTCAGAATTGAAGGCGCTGCGGCAGCATTGTGCGGGGTGTCCCTGTGAAGCACAGCTCCCTTTTCATGTCCTGCTGCAGTGGATGCAGGAAGACGGATGCAGAGTAGAATGAGCAGTTCATTTATTTTTGTTTGTTCATTTCTGTTTTTCTTGTAAGGATTGAGAACAATTAAATAGAGGAATCTTATAAGTAAAGCGAAAATATAAACCATTTGCAAATATTTTTATGAACGGTGCTGCTCCGGTGGCATATTTAGCTTGACTGAAGCAGCATTAATTAAATACTAAATCACATTTTATGCCAACTAACACAAAAATCCACTTTAAACAGTAAATTAATGCAACAGAATATTACTGTATCACACATGCTGTATTATAGCCTAATATTTAAAACTCCTAAGGAGGATTTCATCCTGCAGCTTGTGATAGCTTAGGCAGCCTTGGGAGAAAAATGGGACTGACAGGTACGCAATGATAAATGCTTCAAATTGAACTTCTTGTTAACAGAGCAACCAATCAGCCCTACATAAGTAATAATAATAACAACAATAATAATGTTTTTATCTTTGCAATATCTCAGCCATTTTCACTTGTAAACATTTACAGACAATGCAACCTCACACTGTTACATATATTAAGTTGTTGTGAAAATCAGGGGCTAAATAAATTCTTCAGAAAAATCTGGGTCTATGTAGTGGTCTGAAGGATTTGGTTGGTGCCTGATTCATACTTTCATTGTAAGGAAAACCTCTTTTAATTGTGGCTATTTCTTTGGAAGCATTCAGTCAAATAATGTCTATTGTTTAAAAGAGAAATTTGCAGAGAGGATAAGGGTAATGAGCAGAGACAGGGTAAGAGCTGGAATCACCCCTTGCTAGGTGCGTGAAACGGTTGCACTAGGAGTCCCGGTACTCCCAGTAATGGGTGCTAGCGGTGCCCGTTGTGTCCTGGCTCTCTCAGTCCTGTCCCCTCTGCTGACTTTATACAGTTCAGCAGGAAGAATGGGGGCCAAAACATCTTTCTGGATAGCCGAAGTTAGTTAAACAGCAGGTCTTTTAATGAAGACCTTAAATTGTTCATTAAAATTACATGTTGTCAGTTTTTAAAGGGAGACCAGGATAACAGTAGCTGCATGTGTGAAAGCCGAACCGGATATGCAGGATGTGCCTTGTCAGAAAGCATCTGTAAGTTCCATTGATTTCGGTTTGAATTCTTGAAGGAAAAAAAGAAAAAGATTTTCGAACAGTCAGGAGTAACATGAACAAGTTGGCTTCTCTGCCTGTTCACTCAGGCTTCCTTTCTCCCTGCTAATTTGCAGCGTTGAGCTAAAGTCCAGGAAAAGAAACCTATTTTGATGCTGTTGAACATACTCTATTCACTGCCACTCTTTCCACCCCCAGGTTTCAACAGATAGGAAATGCCAGTAATTACAGCTTTGTCCCCATGCCCTCTTTTCCAGTTCTGTTAGATGAAATTTGCCTTTAACATTCCTTTGATTTTCTTTCATGCTAATATAAAGAAAACAAGACTTTCCATAAACACCATTTTCTTTGAGATTGTTAACCTGGTGATTAATTTAGTCATAGAGCTAAATTTTCTTTTTGGCTAATTCTCTTAATAATCTCACATTTCCAGCCTGTACTTAGGCTTCCAGTCGTTAAACTGTTGGATCCAAAGCTGGTTCTTAGGGAAGCTTGTGGTGTGAATTGGAGTGACTTTGAGAGAGCGCTGCTAGGCTGGGGCTTGGGTTACTTGTGCGGCTTGTTTTGGTTGCCACTCACGGCACTGTCGCTATCAATGATTCAGCGGGAGCCTTTTCACGTTGGTTCCTGCCTCCAGGTGACTGGATCGTGGCAAATAGCCCTCGGGAGCCATGGGCTGAAGTCCCATGGAGGGAAACGGAGCAGCCGCTGTGATGGGTGAGCACAGTCGTGGCTGGTGATGTGCAGAGTGTGACTTGGATGGCACGATGGCGGTTGCTGTCATGCAGGATTTTGTGGAATGGATGGATTTATGGGCCCAAACCACTACATCTATTTTAGGCAATCCAGCACCCATCCTGCTTTCCTTACCCAAGGCAGATTTTAAGGCAGCAATCCAGCGAGTACCACGAAGGTGGTGTGAGAACTGCAGTGACTTTTGTGCGTAGCAGCAGCCTGCAGGGCATGGAAGCTCCAAGAGCTCTTTGGCTTGCCTAAAATGAGCATCTGTGAAGGCAGCGCAGTGCAGAAGAGGACTTTGTATCTGCACAACCTTTAACTTTGCTCGGATGTGTGCCTCCGTCGGGAGGACTATCGGGGAAGACCAAGGGTAAAAACCAGGAAGAAAGAAGAATGGGCAACATTTCCCATTTGGGTAATTCTGCAGGGCAGCTAGAGGCCTTCGCAGATAACTGACACTCCAGGAAGGACTCGATATATCTGTATTTCCTTCATGGAAAGCTCGGGGAGAGCACGCAGAAATAAAGCGGCAGGCCCACCTAGCTCTTCTTCTCTATGCTGCGTTTCTGGACGTGCCCACAGTCTCCACCTTCTGCGTGAGGCCACCCTCTCCAGGCTGAATGATGAATGACCAGTGCCGCGACATGGGGCATCCCCCAGGCGCCATGCCATATTGGAGCGCAATAAATTCATAATGTCCCGTTTAATGCTCTGTTAAAATAATACAGCACTGCAAAATCTCCACGAGCTATTAATGCGCAAGGCAGGCCGTGGTGAGGCAGGTCTCAACAGCTCCACTTCGAATTTTGCTAAGCCCTGAAGTGCTTTGAGAAGGCATTGGAGAGAGCTTTTGGCAAATCCAGAAAACAGCTGGAAGAGAATTAAAATGATAGGAGGCTGCTGATGTTTTTTTTTTTTAATTAAAATGATAGAAGGCTGCTCTCTTTTTTCTTTTTTTTTTTCTTTCTCAGAAGGAACCAAAAAATAATAGACTTGGAAGAAAAAGAATTGAGCACCGTTAGCCCCAAATGGTACAAAGATGCAGCCTACAGACAAAGGGAGTGATTGTGCGGAGGTGACAGAGAAGAGCCATTTTCACAGGTCACGAGCCAAAGAAATAGGCACATGGAAAAGTGGTCAAGCTAAGCATTAGGAATAACTATTGGAATACATTACCAAGTGACTGAGAGAACCACATTTCCTAAGACATCTGCTTGGCAGTGCTTATGTCTGGGCCTTAGGACTCTTTGTGGAGAAATGTAGCCACTACCAAAACCAAGTAACTTTGGCAGTTTAGAAGACGACCCTGGCCACATGTTGCCCTGGGTCTTGGATGCGGTTCTTGGTCAGGTCACATATGTAGATGTCATCCTCAAAGATTTCCTTTAGCTATAGCAAGGAGGTGTATGAAGTCACAGAAAGAGATTCAACGCTGGTCTGCGACATGCCAGAGCCCAGGGGTGAACGTTTGGACACAGAGGTTCCTGGAACACTAAGAACATCTCTATGTGTGTGTGTACGAGAGAGTGTCCAGGGACTTCTGCTCTGGGAAAATTCTGGGAGTAGTTAGGAGCTTCATAAGTATTACCATTTCACCAAAAAGAATCTATTTTTCTCTTGGCGAGAGGCATTTAATCTGTTTGGAAAGTAAATAGATGGGATTCAGAGTCAATGATTTTTCTGTCAGCTGAGGATCTGTTTTCCTGGGGGGACCAGGAAAGGAGAAGAAACCAGACAGCCGACTTCTTCAAGCCTCCTGACAGCTCTCAGGCAATATGTGATGTTATGTGGGGTTTTACTCCCACAGTCCTTGGTATAACTATTTATGCAGAGTAAATTAGAAAAACAGGCTGGATAAAACTATCAGGATGCAGAACACTTGAGGCACTTCATAGTTATGCGACACACTTCTCTCTGAGCTGTGGCTTGGGTTAAAGCGCAGGAGTTAATTAAAAGTAAAATAATAATTGTTCTGGGACACGTGGGACAGTGATCAGACAAGTTAGTCCCCTCTGCCTAACAAGATGGAAGGATTAGAGATAGTCCCTCACCTGGGAGCACATGTGGCAGTTTCCTCGGCGTTTGCGCTGTGTTTATCTGTGTCTCTATCTGTGACAGTAATGAGCTCACTAGTGTCACTGCAGACCCTCAGCTCCCAGACCCTTGGATTTATAGTTCGTGTCAGTGCTGAGGCTGAGGATCAGCTTTCCTAAGGGGTAGCGTTTATAAACTCCCTAAATCCCAGGTAAGCCCTATATCTTATAATTTCCTGTTTGGTTACAGGCACAATTCCCAACGCGAGTGCTGACTGTGAGAGCTCCCTGTGGTGTTTTGGAAAGCGCTGTTGCCGTTCCTGGGCCGCCTTGACCACTGATGAGCCTGGCTGCCAAACCCCTGGTTTGGCGGCTTGTTCTGCCCGGTCCCGTAGGACCTACGGCCACGAGGTTTAGCTCCCGTGGCGATAGTGGCCTTAACGGTGCTTCTTAACGGGACATACAAAATCCACAGCAAGATTCCGGCCCACGGTAGTAAAGCATCCTCAAGCCGAGTGGCACGAGAAGCGTGCGTTAGTGGAGAAATATTCCTCTTTTTTTTTTTCCCCCATTTTAATTAAGTGGATCTCCCACTTCTAAATCCCCCAAGTCTAGTTGTGCCTTTTCTGAGGCCACAAAAATACGTGGCGTAAACCCGCTAAAATCTGCCCAGATTTGAGAACATGATCTCTAATCCTGCATAATGTTAAACTGTTACCGGGAAATAAAAGGCTTGTGTTCTGGAAGAAAGGCAGATTTGCTCTTCGGAGGAGGAAAGGGAGCAGGTGGATCGCAAAGGGTCCCCCTAAAAAGCATGGCATTAAGGAAGATAATTTCCCTTCGGATTAAATGAAAACACACATTCTTTAGGCAATCCCCTGTGGAGGAAATGTGGAAATCTTTGCTTTGGGGCTTAAAAGGAATGCCCGGCTTTACATCCAGGTATCTGAACAAAAGAGACCGGAGTCCCGCTCCCGGCAAAGATGAGCGGCCTGTGCCTGGGGGAGGAGTGATTCAGCCTTGCCGCAGAGCCAGGACTTTCCCCTGAAACAGGAGGCCGAAACCAGGCTTGGGGGGAAGCCTAGAGGAAGAAATAAACTCGCAGCTGTGACGGTGCTGAATACAGCTCTAATTAACGTTCTCTTCTGCAAGTTATAGCCAAAAAGACATCACTTTGCGTCGTGTTTCCTGCTTTTGCTGAAGAACTTGTGAAGTTCAGTGAGCTGCTACGGGACATTCAAAGATCTCTGGGATGACAAAACTTATTTTTTTCAGGCTGTAGCAAGATACCGTCTCCCACTTGCTCTGCTCAGAAAATATTTCCAGAAAGCCTCCAAACCAGACTGACATACAACTCTCAGCCTTTTTTTTTTTTTCACATCATTGCAGCATGTAAGAAAGATGTCAAATAACTAGTCTAGTCACATATAACAAACTGAAGACACCACAAATAGCAAGATATGCAAACAGAGCTTTTCTGGTTACATATTTCCGTTTCCCAAACAAGGAATCCTTTTACAATCACTTTTTTTTTTTTTTTTTTGTAGAAAGATATGTGAAGGAAATTCACAATAAGTGAATACACAAAAAATCCCCAGGGAAAATAAATGGTCCCTGAATAGATCTGTCTAAAATTTCTTGTTGGCAAGAGGATATGCACAGTGGGTCCCTCCGATGGGGATGGAAGAGAGGGAAGTCTTGAGAAAATCAGCAAGTCTCTCTAGCCATCTTGTCTACATGAAGGAAATTTTAATTACTGTTTCTTTTGGTGGGGGGGGGGTAGGTCTTTTTACCAGTGTTCTACTGGAATTGGTGTTAGGTCAGAGGATGTACCAGCTCAAACTGCCAGAGCTAGGCAGCAGGAGATAGGATTCTCCCTCTTGGAGCAGATGGGATGATGCAGGAGGTTGCAAAAAAGCAACAACAAGAAATGCAGGTTAATTTTTACCTCAAATACATCCCTGGCACCAATGTAAGAACTCTGGCAGAAAGCACTCGGGAAGGGCTTCGTGACCCTGCAAGTCCGTAGCGAGGCAGGGGCAGACAAAGAAGAGCAGTGACCTACGAGCTCCTTCACGTGGGTCTTGAAGAGTCATCTGCTCTGCCTGACGCTACCCATCCCAGCCCACTGCATGAGCCAGACAGGTGGTTTCCCCTCCCACAGCCTGACAAAATGGGCTCAGAACCCCTGAGGACAATCGGAATGGACCAGGGATTGGTCCCGGAAACCGCTCCAAACCACCAAGGTTTCTCACTGGCAGAACAACTTGTTTGAGACCCCTGGGTGAAGGGCAGACGGGAGGGTTTTCACTGGTGTTCTTAGGTTTTCTTTAGTTTCCTTTTGATTGTGGCTGTTGCCTTCCTGTTCCTCTAGAGTAGGAAAAAAATGAAATTAAAGAAGCAGAAAAAAACCACTGCTGGAAATCAGGAATATTCCAAACTAGCTTCTATCCTGCTTCTCATCCCGGGCCTGAGGGAATCCTGGAGAGCGTGGTGGAGAGTGTGGAGCTGGTGGAGGTGCCACTGCCAAGCAAACCTTATTTTACAGCACAAAAGAAGCTTCCAGGACAAACACTGCATCCAACCGTGCCTTTTTCCCCCTGTGAGCATCACTATTATTATACAGAAAAATGAAAAGTAACTAATATTAAGACTTTAGTATCCTCAGTTGCCCTTAATTAAGCCACTTAGTAACTTGAGGTTTACAGTCATGGGAGCAGTTTGTAAACTATAGCCTAGAAAATTTCAACTGGAAGCAAATGCCCACCAAACACACAAAAGGTATTTGATGCTGAGGGGAAGGTGGCCATAAAATACAGCACAGGAGAGAAATGTAGTAACAGGGAAGCTCGCGCCATCAACGGCAGTGGGACCACCATTATTTCTGTGTACTTTATTTTTCTTCTTTCGGATTCATTTGCCGAGCAGGATTAAACAGTCATTTTTTACTGAGATTCTCCATTGAGTTGACACAGCTTTTGCAGCAAAGCTTTCCCCTAGTCTGTAGAAACACCAGCTAATGGAGAAGCGCAGAAGCGCTAAGACTGCTGCTACTTAAATTAGCTGAAACAATATTTTGGCTGTGCAGACTTTCTGAATTCCCTCAGTACGCCCTAAAAGGGGCCATCTGCTTCAAACATTGTATCTTTTGTAAGACCCGCCTTTGGGAAGCGTAAGGAGGCTCGTGAGCACCATTGGCCTCGTTAGTACTTTTTAAGCACAGATTTGCAACGCAGGGAGCTGCCTTGGTGGCGCCGCATGCGTTTTTTGCCCGGTGCTGGGTAGGGGAAGCCGCGCTCGGCCCCACACCGCAGCTGCGGGGAGTGACGTGAAGTGTCTCGGGCCGAGGGGCAACATCAAGGCACCATCCTAGTCCCTCCTTGCCCAAGCGCCACACTTGAAGTGTCTTTAATCCTGGAGGAAAGGAAATCCCGACCCACCACATGCCTGCGGGAGGGAAGCTGGCAAGCAGATGAGTTTCTGCTTGGGTTTCCTAGTTTATTTTGCAGCCCCACGTTAGGAAAACCTGTCCTGCGCTCTCCCCACCTGGCACAACTTCCTCAGCATCAGTGGTGCCAGCGCAGGAACTCGCGTATGTGCGAGCAATTAGTTAGTACACCCCCTTCTGCTCCGCTGTAAGGGCTCGAAACTCACCCCGAGATGGGTCTTCTGCAAAGAAAAGCCTTCAACTGTGAAGCCAACCACATTTTTTAAACCTTTTTCAGATAATAAATTACGCAGTGTGTGATTAATGTGGGCTCTTTCTATATTTATTTGCCAGTTTTCACGTTAAAATTTGACATGGCCGCTTTAAAAATAAATAATAAGCATAAATAGATTATTATTTAAATACGTTATTAGTAAGTGCTTGGTAATTATTTAAAAATAATCATTTAAAGGTAACAGGGGCCTGCACTAAATCCCCACGGCGCCCTCAGTTTGTGCTGAGAGACGCACCGGGGCCTGCGCTCGTTGCCTCATAAGATGGCGAAACGCAGCCACTTCACACAAGCTGCCGGATCTGCAGCCGGATCCGACGCGAGGGGTTGACACGGGGGGTCCTCGGGATCGGGCGTCCTCACCCGCGTGCTCTCAGGAGCTGCTCGAGCCCGCGGGATGTGCGCGAGTGGGAGGGCCGGCCAGCGCTCCCCGTGGAGGCCGCAGCGCCTGCGGAGGCCGGAGCGGCCCGTGAGGCCGCAGCGCCTTCCCGGGAGGCCGCCTGCGGATCTTCCGCTGGCCGGGCTGGCAGCTGGAGCCGGCCCAAGCGCAAGTCGCCATCGTTTCCAAGATACAGTAGCTCGCGTTCGCTTTTCCTAAACAAAGACTCTTATAACAGAGCCGCTGCTGGAAATTTCCATCCCTTTGTTGGGGAGATGCTGTATAAATAAATGCATTCCTAGGATTTTTGTAGCCCTAGGAAGGTCCATGAAGGAAACGGTACCGTTTGGTAAATCGCTTGGCTGCATGTACATTATTCCTAGGCTCCTGAGAACATGGTGCATGATGCACAGATTATAATACAAGAAACATATGCTGAGGGCCTGCCAGGAACTCGGCACATCCTATACGGTGTGTACAGATATTTCTTCTCTTTTGCCCTCTGGAATCGAAAATATTCAACTGATCTTAGAGCTGGGATTTGTGAATGAATTAGCTTAACTCTTAATAATCCTTACCTGACCCTTGACTTTCAAGGCAGTGTTTAGCTCCCTGCTCCCCGATTTGATGTACAGGTTCTTGTAAAGCATTTGCAAATTAGTATGTGATATAAATGTGGAATTAACCTTTTACTTTGCCCTGCTGCTTTCCCTTCTCCCTGAATATTATTTTAAAAACTGACAATCTCTGAAGATCCTATTAAAATAATGATATTGTATGTGATGTATTTACAAGTTGGACGCTCAATACTTTAGTTTCCTGTCCTATGTAAACCCTTACACCATATAAAAGGTATTACAGTTATGTATCCAATGCATTGATAATGAAACAGAGCAGTATGTTTCATACAACATTAACTTACATTGTAAAGAGTATTGTGCTTTTATTAATAAAAGTGTGTTTTTTTTTTTTTTTCTTGCAACAAGCTAGTAGCTTCTCCCACTAACTCTACCCCTTTAACTCTGCCCCCGGACTCAGATGATCTAGATTTATAAGATCACTTCTCTATTTAATGCATTGCAAATACCTAAGATATTTACAGCAAAAGCTGTTTTAGACTACCAAAATAATGTTTATTACCCTTCTTTTTCATTTTTGAGCACACCATGACATTTACTTTATGTTTAGATCTTCCCAGCAGTTACCCCTGCTTTCTTTATGCTAAATTTAATTTTGAGAAGCACATCATCTAGTAATGCAATTTTACTGGAAAAATGTCAAAATTACACAAAACCAATAGCTTTTAACATTTTTCATTTTTACATCTCAATGTTTTAGACAGAGCATTTAACTTTTGTAAGTAATTTTATAATATATTTAAGTTTTTTAAAAAGATTTGTTTATTAATTGTTCACAAATGCAAAAGGACCATTCATTTTCTAGGAATGATATTTTTCAGTTAGGTTTCAGATATAAAATAAAACATACCCCAAACAAGACTATCTCCATAATGTAAACCCAAATAATTTAGGCTAGAAAAATCTCAGATTTGCTTCTGTGTGAACACTGACACAGGATCTAAGTTGTAATTTTTAGTCATTTCAGTACTCGGGTTCAAGATCTACTATGTGAAAGCATTTTATTTTTCAAGATGAAGTAGACGGATTCCACTTTCTGTCAAAGAGAGATTATTATAATAAATGTATCTCTTAATCTGTAATAAATTACAGCATCTTAATACTGAATTTTATTATAAGATATTGTTGACTAAGGGAATCAAACTTTTAAGTCAGTTAACAACAATCTACAATCCCAAAGACACGGGAGCAGTAACTTACCTACTGTATAAACAGCCACACAAATCCCCCAAATTTATTTTTTTCCGGGCTTTCAACTTTGATTAATAACTTAGCGAAAACATGTAAGTCTTGTCCATGTTAATCACAGCTAGATTTTTGGTGATACAGACTTGAGCATTTTAATATAATTAAAAGAAAAGGAAAGCAGAAGACATGGTTCATTAGGACACAAGGATTTATAAAAAGTGTGGTATTTCTCTAGAGGGGAAAGTTACTACTCACATTTTAGCCTGTCCCTAGGACACAGAGCAGGAGGCTCCCTCAGTGAGATGTGTTTGCTTTGGAAAAAAGCTAAATAATCAGCCTGCCCGAGCTCTTCTTACCGACACACTTGCAGTACCAAAACGCAAGCTCAGGAAATCTGCGGGAAACACACCACCGAAAACTGCTTTTCCGATTTTGTTACGAAGCCTTGCGACTCTGAAGTAACACAAGATCCAAAAGACCACAGATTAACCTGCCAACACTGTTCTTTTTGATAAACTGCTATATGCAAAAATATATGAGGTGTGCAACCTGGTGGGTTAAGGGAAATACCCCAAGCCACAAACATCCAGCAAATCTGTATTTGTGAATAACTACAGAAGCTTAGAACCTAATTAAAAAGCTCTTATTACAAGAAAGAAAAATCATAAAGGGCTGATACCAGAAAAAATCTAGCACCATGCTGATAAAATAGGAGTGTCAAAACAAATCCAAAGAATAATGCCCGCCTAATACGGAATTCTTAAATATTAAAGCTGTGTTTAATACAGTATTTAATACAGCTTTCAGGTTTTTGTGATACTAGTACCATAGTTAAATTTAGTCCCTTCCCCTCATCAGTAGTTTAAACAACAGGAGTGTTTCTTAAATAAGATTTCTGAGATTAAATTCAGATGAATTGATAGGCAAGTGATAAACATAAACAGTATTTGGCAGGGTCTGACATTGGACTTCTTTTCATTCTGCATCTACCTACCTACATGTTTGCACTAACACCAGGCTTACAATGATGCCTTTTGTAAGAAATCCAAGCTTTTTAAGTCGGGATAATGTACAAAGCAGTTGCACATTTTCTCTCTAAATCACTTTCATGAAGACACCTATGCCTAAAGATCAAGGGGCAATGGAACAAAAAGATGCAGAAATATAACATAATACTGGTGACCTGAAATAACTGCTCGGGATGGCACCTAAATATCATTGTAACGGACATAATAGAAACACCTAAATAGCGTAGACAGGATATGGCCGCCTAGAACAGAAAAGGGCAGACTAAATACTTTGCAACACTTTTATCCTGAGATGAAAGCACAATTTCTGCTTTGACCTTTTTTAGAATTTATAATATAAAACATCTGTGGTATTAGAAGTGCAGGAAAACCGGGAAGCACAGATTCTAGTGTGTTACTACCTATCGGAAAGCGAAGAAATGCACAGAAGACCTTTGTATAGTACCGGAGAAAGTGAAAATCTAGGCACCGTCTTATATACCAAACTTCATTACAGACTATGCTTTTTTTTCCCCTACTTGAATTCTTCACAAACACACTTAAGCTGTTTCTGTTTATCTGCTCTAGCCATTCTGACATCGGGACTTTGCTTTTTAACTATCTTGGGTTTGGCTGTAACTAAGATAAACATATTTAGCTGCAACTTTTTTTTTCTTTCAAAAAGAGGCAAACTGGATTACAGCAAATAACCTTTAAGATAATTAACTGACAATGCTGCAACTAGCATAAAATCTTCCTTCAGGCGACCCCTAATTTAAGTATTACTGGCACAAAGTAGAGACAGATTGTGCATCACCACCGCAATATTTACATAGCAGAAACCCACAGAGCAGGAAACGTGAGACTCAATGATGCACTAAATTAGGAACAATCATATTCTAGTGTTAATTTGCTTTCTGCTCTATCCAAATTTCAGGTCCAGCAATCGGTACAAATGCACATAAAACATTCCCATTTTTAATGATTAAGAGCCTGCAAACAGTTTTGCTCAAAAGTGAGTTTGCTCTCTAGCAGGGATGTTTCCAGGAACAAACCCTGAAAGAGAAGTATTTTACCAATATAGAAATTTTCTGAAAACCACGGATTTCTAATCCTCTGTTTATCTCTTCCCATAAATGATGCCTGCACGAGCAGTTTGAGTCTTCTCCCAGGATACCTGCCTTTTGATTGCAAATATTTTCATCTGACAGCATCACCATGATTCTACGACATAATTGAGAAGTAGTTTTAATTCACTGATGCTGCAGAGATAGGCAGGTAGACGTATGTACACAGAGATTGCAAGTTAAAACAGGGGGAGAGAAAGATCTGTCTATGTGAAAACATCCTGGGCCGTGCCATATTTATAAGAAATACACAGTCTATATTCCAGCCAGCTACAGATTTCACGAGCACCACTCTCAGCTACAGCACACTTAAAACATAAACACATGCAGCCACCATCGATCTTTCCAAATTTCAAATATTACTCAAACTTGTTTTCCACTATGTGGTATTAACGAAATATTTACCTTTCCTAATCGCTGATGTTCTTCAAAAGCAGAAATCAGTTCTTGTGCCCACTTTATTTTTTCAGGGCTTGGAGAGAACTGTTCCTGGACAACAGCAATTTGGTTAGGGTGAATCACCTGCTTACCTACAAAGAAGATTAATAACACCAGAATCATGCATCGACAAACAGATGTTCAAACAAAATGTTCCAACCACTTGAGGCTCTCATATGCCTCATAGACTTTCTGCTATTTAACTGATTATTTTACTTTTTTTTCCTTTCCTTTCCTTTTTTTTTTTTTTTCCCCAACTGGACAACGCGCACATAGCCTTTTGCCAGATTTTTTAAGAACAAAAATATCTCGAGCCAGAGCTGCTTGAGCATCACTTGAAAGAACCCGCAGTGCTTCCCCCTCCCTCCCAGTTCAAGCCACGCGTCGCCCTTCTGTTGTTTCAGGTGTGACCGTTTGGCCGGGGCGGTCAGGACCGACTCGGCACAGAGCATCGCTGAATTTTAGCCGTATAGATAGATAGCAGCGCCAGCCACGCAGAAACAAGCTGTAATAAAGTCTGTTCAGGACACGAGATCTGATGGCGAGAGATTTGTCGACCTGAAAGGTTAACAGTAATGCGGGGATCATTCCCTAGATCCTCAGTGCAAGCTCAGCGGCAGCAAGTGCTCGCTGGTTTGTGCATGTTTGTTGTGGTGCTACCCGGCTGCTGCAGGTGTGGTGCCAGGTTTATTTAGTTACAGGTATAAGAAACAGTTATCAGAGGGATCTTGGCATTTTATTAAGCACTTCCCTAAGCTTTCTTGCATAAATATGCACTGAGGAAATACAAAGAGATGTTGCCTTTTTTTTACTACAAACTTTCCCATGTGAGTAAATAGCCACCTAATGCATTTTCATCTGTTGTTGCACTTAGCTATATTGAAAAGAACACCTATCATCTCATTTGTTGGAGAGGGCAGCATTTGCCATCATCAGTTCGTTTTTAAAGGAGTTCAGCAGCCCCGTGTGATTTCTGCACAATTATCTGCGCGTTGCTTTGGAAGCGCTTCAAGGCCGAGCGCGGCTACCCTAATTCCCGCTTTTCCGGACGCGCAATCCGTGCGTTTTCGTGGCAGCCCGCAGCAAAGCGAGTCACCGCGAGCCCCGTCCCGCAGCCCCGTGCGCCGGGGTCCCCGCCGCGCTCGCTCGCGTGCTCCTGGCGCGCGTGGCCACGGAGAGGCACCGGTGGGAAACCACGCGGGCTCTGCAGAGCGCCGTGCCAGTGGCCAAAGGGGCAGCTCTCACCCAGCTGAACCGGGGGCCGGCGACAGCGCGGGGGGCAAACACGAGTCCTGCCTGCACCGGCACAGGCCGCTCACTCTGAGCGCTCAAGGAAATAGTTACTGCTAAGAGTTACTACCTTTCTGCAGTAAAAAGGCATAAATTGGTCGGTTTTATTTTATTCCCCGTTCAACAATCTTTTGTTTATGATCTTTAGGCCATCCAAATTTTCAGTTTCACATTTCATTAAATATTAAATATTAAAAAAAGGCTAAAATACAGTTAGAAGTTTAAAATTCATTAAGAACTGCATCATTAGAAAGAAATTGTATTGGCACAAATTTCTTAAGCTAGTAGCGTTTGCATTAGTTCCAGTTAAAAGTGTTTTAGACAATTTAATCAAATGCTACTATTAACAAGACTCTGACATTCCTTATTTTTCTTATTTTTAATATGACATGCTCCCCCCAGTTACACTAGTAACTCTAAAATTAAAGAGTGGAGAACTAACTCCCGCAAAATCCTACAAAGTTTAATTTTCTGGGAAAAATGTAGAGTATATTTGAAATTATCCTGAAAATCTCTCTGTAACAAAAATGAAAATAATTATTTTACTATATTTTGATTTTTAATAATGTGTATTTTGCTATGATTTTCTTAGGTGTAAAACATTTCTATAATAATGTTTTATTTTCACAAAGATATTTGTAGTCATAAACGACACTTTGTATCGTTAAAACATTTGTGAGCAGCTTGCAGAAAGCAATCTAACATTTGATTTATAGCACTCAGTTGATTTTTGTCACAGATTATGTATCCAAATAAGTGTATAATAGACGTAATGCCATGCAGGAATGAAGCAAATATTTTAAACGGAATTGTTGTTATTGACAAGTTACTGAGAGAGTGCAAAATTGGAAGACATTAAAATTTATGACCATGAAATCCTTTTTACAGTACCACTTGATATATTGTGCTTTAAATCAATACCTGTCAAGTCTTTTAGGTGTATGATGGTGTCATTTTAGTCTTCTACAAAAGACTGCAAAAAGAGGAAACCTATAGCGTTTCATATTTATATCTGGCTTCTCAGCATGTAGCTCGGGACTTTCTCTAATGACTAAGTCAGCTGTTAAAGCTTATTCCGAGGTTTACTTAATTTTTATACAAACATCCCCAAAACCGATGAGCATTTATACAGACTTGAACTCCGCAGGCTATGGCATTGTTAAGCATTTTGCTCTGCGTGTATGTGTGTATATATGCCCATATGCATACATATATTTTATTAAATTTATACATCAAAAAAAAAAAGGTATATTGCCTTGGCTAAATTACATTTGAAAACATTCTGATATATGGAAACACCCTTACTGAAGAAACAGTTGGCTATTTATAAGATACCTGGAAGGAAAGAAATGCTACAATAAGCAGTGAGGGGTATAATAGTAACTAAATAAATGGTAAACTCTTCGTTACATTATTTAACTTTTCTAACAGGAAGCATATTTGATTACATTAAGTCCAGCTCCAGTGGTCTAAATCTAAATACAGGAGAGTTCTAAGGCCATACAACTTTGCTGAGTATTATGAATTTGCATGTGTTTTCAGGGTGCTAAATCTGGCCTCTTTGCAGGCAAATAAGTGTGCGGTTTGCCAGTTAACAGATCAATTTGAAAGCCTTAACTCATTTTTGTCCTGTTGATTTCAATGATTCTAATGATATGTGAAAAAATAGCAGGATGTGCTCTTCAATATTTAAAAATAAGAAGAATCATATGTTTGGAACTTCTTGTTAAGGCAACATTTCAGTATTTTATTATCACATTATCAGGCAGTTGTCACTGGCAAATATGATCTGCAGACTTCTGCTTTGTAGGTCACAGATTAAGCTAAAACCCATTTGTAATTTTCTGTGATGAATATTAAATGGGAAATGCTGAAATGTTTGGAACAAAATTTTAGTTTTGAAATATTTTCTTTTAAACAAAACAAGCAAAGATTATAAAAATATTTTTTAAAATGAAAGCAAAAGAAACAAACGAAATATTTTGGATCGACCTCAAATATATGTTTTTCTTTTTACCAAAAGTATGAAAAAATCTGTTTTGTTTTGACAAGAGCAGACTTTTTAACGACTTTTTTTTTCTCTCTCTCCCTTCTGGCCACCGAATCAGTATTAACCCATGTCTAATTGCGACTGGACTGGTCGGGCTGTTCGCTGCGTTTCTGAGCTGTGTGGTTGGTGGTTGTGGGGAGGCAGGAGGCAGAGGGCAGAGGCTGTGAGTTCGGGCCGGCGCAGGCTGCACCTTCTCCTGCCCTCGCTCCCGCTGCGGAAACGCCGGCCGCCCCGCGCCTGCCTGAGGAATTAACTTTGTGCCCTAAGCTGCCGGACGGGACCATTTTCTTTGTCACCTCTCTGGGTGCTATCCTGGGGTCAGATAGCGTCCTATGCATAGTCTGTGGAGTCTGAAACACTATCAGTGTTGCTTATGCTTAGTATTTTCTAGATTTTCTGAATTGGCAGCCTGGATCCAGTATTTAAATACACATTAACCATTCGAGAAGAGTGCTCTCAAAGGTGCTTAGCATCTGCAACTCCATCTTCTGTCAACAGGAGGTTCAGATGCTTAAGTTTTCCAAAAATCAAGCCTCCCTTAAATTAGAAAATATTGCTCTAGATTATGTAGCCATCAGCAGGTTTTACCATTCAGGAGCTCTATTATTTTCCTGGCTTCAATAGCAGGAGAACCAAGAGTGGGAGTCAATGTGGGCATAGATAACGTTCAGTAGCTGTGAGGAGCTAACATTTTTACCTCTGAAACGAGGGTTGGTTTTGTAGATGCTGAAGTTCAGCAGACAACAAGTCAGAGCTTGAGCTGGTGAAAATGTGCTGCTCATCTTTTGCTGCAGTGCCCAGAACACTTACAAGAACACCTGGGTTTTTTGGATTACTGTGCTTACTGCTTCCAGATACTACATGCTCTTAACTGTAAAAATACATTTCGTTTGCTCACGTCATCGGGACATACTCCTTGGATAATAAAATCCCAGGAAATATCCTATTGGCCTTAAATATGCCTTGAACGGTGGTCAGAGACCAAATAATCTAAAATGTTAGTGCTATATCCTCGCATTCTATAATGCATGTGTCAAATGGCTGATTTCTATTGCAAAAACACAATCTTTGGTGGCTGCACGGTCTCATCAGGGTGTCTGAGTGATCTGGTACACCAATCACAGGGTAACAGTCTGCATTACAGGACTCTGTCGCAAGGAGCCTGCTGGTCTTGCTGTCTGCCAACACCCGTAGGTGTCACCAGCACTTACTGGGAGGGGAGCCAGGAGATGAAAAACAAATCAAAGAAAATAATAAGAAAATAACTTTCCCGTAGCAATTAGCAGGCAACATTTGCTTATCAGCTTCTTCACCTAAAAAGTATTTTTTTTAACAGCTGCCATTTAAAAATATGAAACGGGGATCAAAATATCTTAAAAAGCAATTGTGGGCTGATGGGATTGCGTTTCCCATGCTCCGTGATGGGAGGAAGCATGTAGTGCCTATCCTCTACTCAAACTTCTCCTTGAAAAACGCCCGGGCGCTTGATGGGGTGTGATTTTAAAAAGCAGCCTGTGATTCTGCAGGTAAAAATTTCCAGGCTCAGTTTTAAAGGCGCTAATAAATGTAAACGCATTTGGCACTACTTAGCTTTTCAATAAATTAGCTGAAATAAAACAGCCAAGCTGTTTGCCTAAGTAACAGTAAATGCAGCGACACATTTAAACATGAGAAGATGTGCAGTGTTTTGAGATGTTGGCAGAAACTCATACCCGTGAATCCCATGGAGGCTCCTTCTCTTGACTGCTTGCGGAGCCCCTCTTCGTCCCGGAAATCGATGTAAACAAGGTCTATAGCTTGTAGGCCAAAAGCCTTGGCGGTTACTACGATTTTTTGCCTGGCATATAGAATATCATGAGTTTCCTTACTGCTTGTTGCACCTGTGAAAACAATGAAAACGAGGAAAAGATGGTAACATTGTTTTAAATCTTTTTATTCTAAACATTTCTTATTAAAAAAGATATTTTAGATTTCACTTAACCATTTCAGGAAGCAAAAGAGGGATGCAAGGCTGTGTTGCCAAAATAATGGTCTTCTGAGCCAAGAATAAGCCTCTTTAGCAAAAAAACTCTCTCTTTACACAAAATTGAGGTTTTGATTCGGTTCAGGTCAGAATCAAGTCAGTAGAAGTTTTGCCTGGCAAGGAGGATCGAGGTGGGACTCATCTGAAGTAATTATTCAGTTGTATTATTTACTGTATGTGCACTGTAAAGCATTACAGCACGAGAGGCTTCATACAAATTGGTATATTGGGTACAAATAAATGGTTAAAAATTCACACTGAGAACAGAATTGCACTTTCCTTGGTTGTGATTCTTGTCACAACTGATGTCCTAAGCTGAATATTTAAGCTTCAGCATTTGGATGAAAAATGATGGTAGATGCCTTCCAAGAGGAACCCAAAGTATTCACGAGACTTCATGTGCTTGCACTTCACCAGCTAAGCAACATTCGCACATGAAGGCTGGTGTGAAAAAATAACTGTGTGCTACTTAGACCGAGATTTCCAATTTGTAAGGAATAATTTAGTCAAGCGATGTTAATTTTTACATTAACATCTTTATATTTAATTTATACACTTACAGGTTTGAGCTATGGTCTTTAACTGAATCAGATTAAAAAGATAATGGCCTTCTATGAAGCATATTTTGAAATGCTTTTCATTTCTGAGGAAGAGTAATAGTGCTTTAACATAAATCCATGGCAGAGATGACTGTATTGACAGTATTGTTTAGAGTAAATTTATAAAAGCAAAACATAACAGGAGATTTGTTATGTATGACATCAAAATCCTATATTATAATTGATTGTAGAGCAGTGATAAAAGAAAAAGCGGGATTTTAGTACTTTAAATGCAGTTCTTAAAAGTATGTGCATGTTTCTTATAGATATTATATTTTTAAACAATGTCAGTGACTCAACAGGTTTTGCTTTGTTTTCTTTAATCTTCCACGGAACAAAAATTTCAAGGAAGTGTCCTGTAACATACAGGGACCATGATTTCATATCACCACAATTCATTCTGCATTGGAAAAAAATATGAAGGAAATATAGAATGCTGCATCTAATGTTTGCCTTTCTTTAATTACTGCTGTCAGAAAAGGTGGATAAATCACATGAGGTTTTTCCAGTGTCATCCTGGAGCATTTACAATAAACAGGAAGGCAACTACCTATGCTGGCACGGAAATCCTCTCCTCCAAAGACGACTGCATCCAAATGAAAGCCAAGTTGGGAGCCTGCTCGCAGTGCTTCTTCGCAGACAGCCTTCAAATGAGAACAAAACATTAATTTCTGCAGAAATGCAGGAAGCACGGGGGCTAAGAGCTATTACCTCAGCTCAACATTATGAAAATTCACAAATCCTTCAGTTACAATTGCTTCTACTAAGCAAGGCCATTGCAGGTGTTTGACAGTGTACAGTGCTTTAAAATGACTCAGCAAATAGAAATTATGTTTGACTAAGTATGTGTACCTACCTACACTGCATAGCTACAGGACACCATACTCAATTCCCTACCTTATTGCAGCAGCTTACTATAATGCCTTAGGTATTATGTTGTTTATGGTACTTTGACTATTTATGTAGCAATACCGAACTAAACGCTTGACAAGTATTGCCTAAAAGCAAACAAAAAATATTAAATTTGATTAGTTGAGCATTTAGTGGTATTGCACAAAAAAAATCTTTTGGTAAATAAATAAAATCTTTTATTAAATGGTTGAGGATTCCTTATTGGATAGACTGCCAGTTTAAAGCCTTTTGTCACACATAACTAAAAAACAGCTAAGAAAGTTAAAAGTGCAACAAGTGCTGCAGCAAAGTATTAAAGTGAAAGTGAAGAAAATTTTGCTACTGCAGTTCTTTGGAAGTGCTTTTCCAAATTACTACTATTTTATATCAATATTTAAATAATATTATTATTTTAAGGATGTTCCAGGATAGCGTATGTAGGGAGCATCAGATGTAATCCCAAACGCTACTAGTGGGTGTTCTTCTACGTCAGCCGTCGGGATAAGAAGTTATTATAAAACAGATTGCTTTAAAAGGCAACTCTCCTGCCAGCATCAAGGGCTACAAAATATTAAAACTTCCACCCCCCCAAAAAAAAAAAAAAAAAAGCCTTGGACAGACAGCTTAAAACAGAATGTAATTAATTCCATGAATGCAGCCCAAGCAGGAGCAGGTTTACGTGGCAATGCTCTGTTGTGAGGCGAGTTGCAGCACAGGGTGTTGTGGGGTAAGTGGCTGCCTCGGAGCCTGCGGGTCGCCCTGGTGGCTCCTCTTGCACGGGCGTCCCCAGCTGCTCCGCAGCGTTTCCCGGGGAGTGGAGGGGAGGGAGGCTGCGTTGCTGGGGAATGTGTCCAGGTTTCCCATTTAACCCATTTAGCTAGGTTATCAGCCTAGCTCGCTTTTGTAAAAAAAAAAAAAAAAATAATGGGGGGGAGGTTGATACTAAAGACCAAGAGGCATTTATATATGTAAAAAAATATTTTAAAAAAAACAGTATAAAATATGATCTGAACTAAAATTGCCTTAAAAAGAAACACGTTCTTCAGACAGGTGATATTTTCAAGGTTCAGTTATGCACTGAGTCTTAGTATTAACTTTCATCATATGTTCTTGTGAAAGGCTGTAACATGAAATTTGATCAAAATGTTATCAGTAGAAATCATCATAAAAACACCAGTTTAGGAATAGTGAAATGGTATTTTTTTTTTCGAATGACAGGGTGATACAAAATCAAGTTTGATAGCTGCTAAATAGTCCAGTCTACTGCAGCAATGTGAGTTTCCCAAATCATTTTGTAAGCATGTTTGTACTAGAAGGATATTAAAAATCATAATAATAATGATGTGGAGAGGTCTTGTTATTTGGCATGGACTATCTTGAACTGTTCTTTCACTGAAATATTCAGGATTTATGAAGGTCTTTACAATACAAACATGAGCATTGACCACCCAAATGTTTTAGGGGATTGAAATCAAAATGCTTGTTATTTTTCCACCTCTCTTCTTTAAAGTAGTTGCTGAGAGACTATGGACTATTTCACTTATCTTAGATTGCTGCAATGATAAAACATGAACACTTCAGCCCCATTAAGAGCTGCTTACCTTAAAATTGAGCAAGCCCAGTGCAGTTTCCACAAAAGGGATAAAATTCATTGGTTCTACAAGTGTTCGGCCCTTTAAGTGATGGGAGAACTTGTCTGAAAACTAAAACTAGACAGCGTGAGCAATTGGAGAAAAAAAAAAGGAAAAAAAAAAAAAACATTCACATGAGTCCACGTGTCCCGACAACACTCTGCATCTTTCACCTGCTCGCAACCCCCCCGCCCCAGGTTATCGTTCAGGAAAGCTTTGAGGCAGGGCTGTTGGGAGGCCTGTGCTGCAGCACCGCGGAAAGATTTGGGAGTTTCAAGGCTCGGTTAGAAAAACGAAAACAAAAACAAAACAAAAAAAAGACATGAAAAGGAGAGAAGAAGGGACCCGCGCCGGGCGCGCGGCACCCTGGCGCGCTCGGTGCGGAGCGGCGGCGCGGTACCTGGCGTCCTGTTTTGTTTCGGGGCCAGCACTGACATCGGCGCCCGTGCGCCGCGGCCTTCTAAGTGGCATCCGTATTATTCATTACGGCACCGTTGCCCTTTGTTCGGGAGGCTTTTCTTCATAATTTTTAGCTTACCTAGGAAGGCCTTAAAAAGGAAGTTTAATTCTTTGAAGACCAAAGCTCTCCAATTTTTTCCATGAGACCAGTTCACAGCTAGCTCTGAGCTGCCAGTGGGGTAGCCCAAATTCCAAAATCTATCATCTGGAAACATACAAAAGCTCTCGCACTGATTTTTTTTTCCCCTTTCAAAAGGGGGTTAAAAAAAAAAGGAAGAAAAAAAAAACCCTCAGCCCTATATTGTAAATCTATTATGTCTGCCCAGATCTAGGAATTTGTGAGGAGATAAACACATCACAGGTATGGCAAAGATATTGTCGTAAATAAAGACAAAAATAACATATGCATATATTTTAAATTTAAGGAATATTCGACTATTAATGGATCTCAAAGGAAGGGGAATTTTAATCATCTCTCCATTCAGTCTCAGTTGGGTAAATCATATCTAAGAGATTTGCATAAATATAAACCATCAAAGACTTTTCATCTTCAAAGGGGGTTTCAAGACCCTATAAGCTTTGTACTGTAATCATCGCAGGTCACAACCCTGCAGGAATAAGGCTGCTATGGCAACATAAAAAACTAATGCTTAAGGCTTAGCATAATATTCTGACTAATAGAAAGGAAACTCATTTTAAAAGCTGGCAGCCTATTTACCAGAAGCTGGATTAGAGGTGTTATTTCCCCTTTTAGCTTCCCCCACTGCCCCTCCCCGAAAGAAAGAAAATCTAATCACTGCGATCTTTAAAAAGCTTTCGAGCAATTTGCAGTAACTTTACAATTAGGCCAAAATAAATCACAGCTTTCCGCGACCAAGAATTGCGCCCTTCCCATCGTGGCTTTGCAGCGGCGCTGCGCTCCTCTCCGCAACTTTTCCTTGGGGAAAGAGAATCGCACCCAAAAGGGCAGGGAAAATCACTGCATTTCACGCGTGCAGCTGCACCGGGTGACAGGTACCGCCAAACTTTGGATGGGCAAATACAGGATGTGAGGCAGTCACATCGCATCAGCTCTTGTGTTTAGGCTGATTTTTATTTCTTAGCTGACAAAAAAAAAAAAAAAAAAAAAAAAGGAAAATGCTACCCGGTTTATACATGGGGCGCCAGGTGAAGCAGCCCGCCTCTTCACGTATTTTAAACTGTTTAAAAAGTCACACTCCTGCGATTTTTAGCATCTTTTGTCTCAAAGGTAAACACCAAAAAAGAAAAGAAGGTGTAATTAAATATCGTCGGCCTTCCTCTCCCTTTGAAAAAAATCAGCAGCAAGCGCCCATACAAAAGGTAGCGAGTGGAGAAGTTTCAATTAATTTTTTTTTTTTTTTCAAAAGGAGGAGATGATTAAATGTTTCCGGCCCGGTAAAGTGTTCATTTCAGGGAGAAGGGGGTGAAAGCAGAGAGAGAAAAAAAAAAAGGGGAAAGAAAAAAAAAAGAAGAAGGAGGAAGGAAGGCGGAGGGAGGCGAACAAAGCGCGGGGAGGGGACGGAGTAGCGGGGCACAGCGCTCCTTTCAATTCCCGTG
The DNA here is from genome assembly GCF_059628265.1 of Tinamus guttatus. Lineage (NCBI taxonomy): Eukaryota > Metazoa > Chordata > Aves > Tinamiformes > Tinamidae > Tinamus > Tinamus guttatus. Next base: position 3,626,293 of record NW_028288714.1, on the reverse strand, counting down.
CACACCCAATAGTGTGTGGGGAAGAATGGCCACTGGTCGGGATTTGTGGGAGAATTGTCCCGCCACAAAGGCGCGCGGGTCACGCTTGTTACAGCCCAATAAGCCATGCCAGTCAAACAAGTCCCCGCGCCGGGCACAAAAGGCGAGCAAGAGATTCGCGCACAAAAGCGAACAAGTAAGCCCATCTTTTTTGCGGTGCATCAGCCGCTCGCTCCGTGGCCGCGCGCCCCGGCCGAAGGCGGGCCGAGGAGCGGAGCGGCGCGCGCGGGGCCGCCAACGCGGCAGGAAGACGACGCCGGGAAAAAGAAGAAGCCGGCGAGCTCACGGGTGCCCTTTTTGAGTAAAATCACCCCGTGCCACGCAAGGAGAGGGCGCTTCGTGTCTGAGGCTTTCACCAAGAGGGCCGAAACGCGGCCCATGGGACCGCACTCTGGCTGGGAAGGCAGCGCCTGTGGCGCGAGCGAGGGCCCTGCCATTTTGGGAGCTCCCATACCCACTCGTGCCAAGTGGCGTCTTGCTCTTTCGTGGCCACAAACCCCGAGTAGGATGCGACTTTTAATTTAATTAGGTACCAGCACGAGGGGACGCGTCGCCCACCGCGAGCTCACCCACCTCGGGGTGGCTACGCTAGTGGATTTATCCAAGAACATCGGGCCGAACAACTCAGTGTTAATGCGTTACTGGCGGTTTTGCCGAAATAACGGCATTTCTAGGCAAACCCTCCTCGCTTCTTGACAATTAAAACAATTACGGCATAATCAGGGCGATTTCAAAGTTTTCTTAAGTAATTTGACATGCCAACCATTTACATTTCAGGGTTTTATTGGCTGAAAAGTCACTCATGAAACACAAACACACCTGTCAGCAATTAAAAAGGAAGAAATAGAGAACAGTTCAGGAAATAATATCTGTGCTAATTAAAACCACTAGTTAAAAGCTTCCTGTTTGTTCCTCCAGTTGCCCCAAGGAGTGACCTTCCCCCCAACCCATTTTTTTTCATATGTTGCTACCATGTTTTCCCTATTTCCCAGCATGTAACTAAAATACACCCTTTTACATGTCAGAATATTTGGAAAACAGTCAGATACTGAGATTTTGCTCCTATTTTCAACCTTAACAATTCTATTATTCCATGATTCTATGATTTTTCATAATATACTGGGCCATCAATATTGCTGCTTTATTGATTGTGGAAGAAATAAAGCTAATTTTCTTCATAAATGCCAGGTATTCCATGTATGTTTTTCATACAGCACATCTCAGGCACATTTAAATGGATGCATTTCCCAATTACCTTCGCCAAGCAACAACATCATATGCTATTTGCAACCTTCTTCAATATACCCTTCTCTTAGCTCATCCGCCTCTACGCCTGCCCTCTTGGCTCAACCACTTCAGCCAGAAGATACTATGTTGGAAAGCAGGTAACTACTCACCCATCTTATTTCTTCAACATTTTCAACTTTTGGCAGCATCATGCTTGAAGGAAGGGCCCTGGACTGCAAAAGCACCTCCAGATCTTGTTCTGCCAAACCACTGGACACAGAATTTATCCGAACGCATTTTTCAGTGTGGCCAAAGTCAAACTCTTCAAGTGTTTTCACCACTGCCAATCTTGCTTCTCTCTGCAATATATATATGTAAAGGCACAGGAAGAAAGAAGGAAAGAAGGAAAGAAAGAAGGAAAGAAAACATTTATTTTTTTATTGATGAACAAGCCCACTGAGCAGAAAACTTGCTAAAATGGCGGAGGGGAAAGCTAGACAGCCATTATATATTTTGTCCCCCAAATGTCTGTCACTCTTGGTCTTTTTCTACACCGCTCATCACCACAACGTGACCTTTCTAATTTCTTTATAGCTAATAGATAAATGCTCACGCTTCAGGCCTAAGTATTTCTACAGTGCCACTTGTAGAAAGCAAGCAGTGTGTCCAGTGTTACTGAAGATGTCCAGCAAACGCCAATCTTTATAGGATGTACTATCATACATTTATATAAAACAATTGTTGTAATCCATTGCTCTCTGGCATGTGCTGAAATAGCACAGACGCTATTTTAGCGAGCACGGATACATGTACATTTCCTTGGTTTTGCTACAAACATATTTTTCTCCCTAAGTGTGAAGCGCATGAAAGCCCATAGCAGCGTGCGCGACTCAGGTGTTGTAAGAACAACACCAAGGGACCCTGTGGTTTTCCTTGAACCCTGTGAAAAGATTCTCTCCTAGCGGCACAGAGCACAACCTCCAAAGCCACTTGCTCCTCATTGCCAATCGATCACTGCCATTCTCAGACTGTAAATGTACAGATCTGCTTAATATTTTTGATCAACATGAAGAATACTTGAATGCTTTACGGCCATGAAACACTTTTATTGGCCTCCAGAAGAAGAGGGCAGGGGGAAGGAAAGCACTTGGGCTCCCGACTTCCTGCCAATTTCAGTTTCAAAACCAAATTCCTCGCGCTCGCCAACAGCCCCTAACAAATTCCCATTGTCGGAGCAAACACTTATCAAAAGTCATTTCATTTGTGAAGAGTTTTTACGGCACTAATAAAACTTTAAAGCTCCTGGCTCACGCGCGCGAGCTCAGGAGAGGCTTTAACCATAAGCAGCCGCTGACCGGTGATGCCTGTCGAGAAAGCACACGAAGCCGAAGAAAAGAAGGAAAAAAGAGGTCCTCAGAGTTAATACCCAGGCTAATAGCAATCAGCGAGACAGCACACGGCGGTCAATTTAAACCAGGCGGCCGCGGGGCAGAGGGACAGACGCGGCCCCTGACGCGGTGCGGGGACAGCAGCGCCTCGCGGCCGGCTCGCACGAGGAGCGGGTGGCCGGGACGCGCGCCAGACACCTCCGCGCACGCGGATTGACAGTGTCCAGAGTTACGGCAAAATAGGGAGCAGTGGCTCTCAGCGGGCACTGGGAACGGATACTGGAGCGGAGAGCTGACGAACCTTCGGCATGGTGCTGCCAGCCAGGCTCCTTTGCAGACCTTAAAAACATGCCCCATAATTGCAGAGAGGAGAATAAGGTCCCTGCAGTCCTGTGTCCCCAGCGTAGCCTTTTTCAGAAATATCCAAGCCCTGTGATGCCACTCGCGGCCAACACAAGCGCCCTGCCCTGCCCTTCTCAGAGCAGGAGCAACCGGCTCTCCGGGCTAGCCGCAAAGTTTCCGGGGCTGATGCAGCACAGCAGTCTAAAAACTCCTCTCCAAACCAGTCTACGCTCTTAATTAAAGTCAGATTATCGCAGTTTCAGCACACACTGATCCAATTTGCAAAATGAAGATCTCCCCAAATCACCCACTAAGGCGGCGTCCAAATCCAACGGAAGACACATCACTGGGAAACTCCTCACAACATAATTCATTATGTTTTTTTTTTTTTTTTTTCCCTCCAGATTATAATAATGAGCACTAGACCGTCTCAGTAGCTATTTTCCTCCCCAGGCTGCAAACTCCCTTCCCAAAAAAGACAGATCGTGTCTTTCTAGGTATATTTCCATACAAAACACTTATTAACAGGCTGTTGCTGTTATCAATTTACATAAACTAAATGTGCAGCCCTCTGGTACGTATCCCAAAAATAACCAACAACTTCACTGAATTTATACCAACCAACAAGCACAGGGAGGGGGGTTGTTGTTTTTTCCCATATTTTAATAGAAAATATGTTGCTATGTTAGTTAACACACCCATACCATCTGTTGGGTTGAGAATTGATGCATTTTCTTAGAACCACTACATTTTAGGTCTGTTTGCCTAGATCTGTCTGCTGACAGACCCCAGAATGGGAAAGACTCTCTCCCATGGTAAAATGCTTCGAATCATCAGGATTCTGGATCAGGAATTGATTCACATTTTTAATCATGGGTCAAACTGTCAGGACCTGGTTGCCCAAAGACAGATCTCCTGAGGGGTCTCACCTTGCATCTGTCTGAAAAAAGTGGGGAAAATCCCTGTGATGTTTGTGAAGCAGCATCAGGTCCCCACACAGGTTTCCAAGAAAGCATTTTATGGGTAAATAGGAAAATGTAAAAATGGAAAGACATTTCTGCCTCATTATGCAATGGATCACAGATAGTACTCTTTTTGCATGATGCATGCAAAAGCTACCTACACTACTTTAAATAGTAGTAGATAAAATACATGGTGCTTGATACAGTAATGCTTTTATAGCAATAGAGGTAAGGATGAACATGCTTTCCAAACTGTATATAAACTCCCTGCCAAGAATGGTCAAGCTGGAAATTTTAAAGAGCAGTGAGAGAAATGATTTATTGTGCTCTTCACATTAGAACTACAGCACCAGACAGGACTCTGCCACGAACAAATTGGTGATAGAGTAATAAACCTAATTGTTAAATATAAATACATTACTCCATCCCCAAGTAGCTTGGGATTACTGTATCCCAGGTAGTGCTCAGCTTCCATGGGAGTTGGGCACTTCATTAAATTGAGAAAGAAAAATGACAACAGACAACTTTCATGGTAAGCAGCGATACTATTAAAATTCGTCCAGCTGGCAGCTTTTACTGGAAAACCCATTCTGGGGCTGCTTAAACGTCACCACGCTGGTCAGCGTGGCTCTTTCTGCACCCGTTCTGCTTGATGGCGAAGAGGACACGGGCAGATTTTCATTGCCCTATTCAACGACAGCCATTGCAGGAGAGAAGGGCCACGGTGACGGAGCATCACGGATGAATCAGCCTCCACCAGGGCCTTGCACAGACCCCGAAATTAAAGACGGGGGCACACACGTAGCCGGCTCGATTGGCACCCGTTAAAGCTAATAACTAATCCTCACAAGTTCCTAGCGCTGCATTATCAAATCTGCAAAGAAAACAACATCCGTCCACTTTTACACTCCAGTGGAAGAGGTGGTCCCTCGCGGCGGGGCTGCACAGTCTCGCCATCTGGAGAATAAATCGAGTGTGAAGTACAGTATAGTTTGGGACCAAGCTCCGTGGCGGCAGCCCAGCAGTTAGTTCATTAGTTCCAAACTTCCAGGGATTAGTGCGGTATCAATTCTGCTGTCGGATGGGATAAGGCGGGCAGGAATACGAGATTCGAGGAAGAATGTGACAAGCCAGGAGGCCGTGGCTTAGGTCGAAAACGGCTGCATCCAGACACACCGAAAGAAACTCCCGAAGCAGCCGTGGGAGCAGAGCCTCTGAATGCCCGAATTGGACTCTGTACCTTTGCTCCTCTTCTGCTTGCTTTTTGTTCTGCTTTTCCTTTAAGCTCTAGGGCAGCACGCAGCCCCTTCGGCTTTGAAGCCGAAGGAATGGCAGGGCATGGGAAGCTCACCCACCCGCTCACCCTGCACACGGCGCTAATAAAGAAATAATGAAACCAAGATGTTCAGATGTGCAGAGCTTGGGCTTGGAACAGGAGACAGAACAACAACAACAATAAAACAACAAACATTTTCTACTTTCTCTGGAAATTGGTAATACACCTCACCAGTCCGTTTTCCAGCACCGTGGTTTCCAGAACTGCCTGATTAAGGGGAGGAAAGAGAAAGGCCTATGTCTGCATACATATGTGCATGCATAAGGTCCTGTTCCTTTCGAGCTGCAGCACTGTTGTACTTCCTTTTCCTTGCATATTCTTATACCTTCTTTGTTTTGGTTTGTTTTTTTGAGACCTTAGGGTGTTAAGTATATTTAAAGATATATTTTTATATAGATCATCCCAAAGACATCCATAGATCTCATCCCATTAACATCTTAAAAAAAAAAGAATTCATATAAAAATGTACATATATGATGCACTAAAATGGCTGGCCAGAATGTATCATCCTCATTGTGATAATAAGTTTGCATGTTTCAAATGGCAAATCGAAAAATTAATTACTGTAATCACAGCTCAAGTTATTTTTTGTGGCAGGTCTGACATGATAAAAACATACAATTATGTGTTAATGTTACTTCCCTGGAGTGGTTTGTTTGCAGAACTTGACAGTGCTGAATCTTTTGTCACTTACATTCGTTCATACCACGCAAATCTAGATGTTGTCTTTATCCTAGAAGACACTGCAGAAGCACACAAGTGTGCCCATAATATTATACTGGCAAAACTGAGTGTTTGCAGAGGGAAATCCTGACATTTTCTCCATATAGATTTACAAGATACAGAATATAGAATACATACAGAATAGCTTCAAATTCACAAATGGGATCAGCAGGGGAAAAGAAAAAATACATTTCTTTTCAAGGAAACAAAGAAAACCAGAAATGTGGAGCAGAATGTTTCTGAAACCAGGAAATACTTGTTCATGATACCTGTCTTCTCCTTGTGCCAGATACTTGTAAGGATAAATCTTTAGAATGGTAAATATTTATTTTCAGTTAGTCCAAAGAACTGTCATAAGAAAACACATATGTTGCAAAAGCTTCTAGAAGCAGTTATTAAATCATTTATTTTAGTTACTTTATAGGCCGATTAATCAATTCAGGGTTTTTTTTAAAGAGCTGTGCAGCTTTAAAACACATTTTCTTTCAGTCCAGCAGAGAACATGCTACACCCTACATGCAATCCTAAAAGCAAGAAGCGAAGAGGCTGGGGGAGAGGAAGGCCTCCAGGGCTTACGATGCTATTTCTCCTCTGCGATGTAGGTGTACACATGTTTTAGACCACTGCAAGATTCTGATTTTTCTGCTCCTCTTTGTTGAAATGTTCAAAAACATCTTTTCTCCTTAATAAAAATTTGGTCTATTCAAGCCTTCTCTTTTTTTTACACAATCCTTTCCACTTTTCTGAAAAAAGAGATACTTTATCACCTAATGATTCACCTGAGTGCATCGCTAGGATCTGCTGCTTCCTCTCTGCTCTGCGGACTGCCTTTAGGTGCTGTACGTGGTCTAGCAACACTCAAACTGAAGCAAACTCCCTCCATGCTGCGGATTAACCTGCCGCTTCGCTGTGCTCTGCTGGGGCATCGTAATGGCCTGACCCATTTTCCTGGAAGCTTCGTTCCAGATCTCGCCATGCCCTAACGCGCCTCGCCGTAATATTTCTCAGTGTTTCCGGAGGAGGAGGTCTCTCAGAGCTGTCGGTGGCTCCTCGGGAGCCGCCGCGGAGCCTTAGCCAGTGTCCCCCTCCTCCTGCCGCCGCCGTGGGGACCCCGGGGAGGGTCGGTGGAGATGATCCGATATCATCCGCGCTGGACACTTTCCAGCTAGGACCATCCAGCAGCATTTGGGCTCAAGCTACCAGAAAAGCAGGGAACCGAAGAGCCAGGCCACGGTGACAGGCGGGGACCCGGAGCGGGGAGCATCCCGCAGCACGGGGCTGCCGAGCACCAGGACGCTCCCCACGAGCAACACGAAATCACGTTTTAGATAATTCTCACACGTGCAGATCCCTTATAAAAAATGTACATAGAGGCCAGAGTACTGCTAATATGAATGGACGTACAGAAATGTTGATACAATATGAAGACTTAGCATAAATCCCTCTGCTTGTTCCAGGACCAATGCAGCATTTTATTTACGTGTGAGGATATGCATAAACACAGAGACAGGCTTCTACCTTAGGACAGCGTGTACAATACTATTTTAAACCTTTTACTTTTTTTTTTTTTTAAAATGATAGAATCATATGCAGTGGCTCCAGCAAAGGACAATTTTGTTCCCGTACGTAGGCAGCCATTCTCGGTCTGCCAACTTTTATAAACACTTATGAGAGAGATGTAAACAGCCTTTCAATTAAGACAAATCAAGCTAACACTAATTTAAGCTGGCTGCAAGATGTAGTCTCTTTACTTTTCGCCCAGCTTTCTGTGGATGCTTTTCCTTGTGTGACATATTAGCATCACAAATGAAAATGCTTTAGAAGCATTAGTGTTAATTGGTCTTCCTGGACAGTCTGAATGAGCTGTTGCATGATGAAATGAGACCACAAAATATTCAATTTGATATAATAAAAAAAAATAGCTTCACATTTCTTTCACAGGGCACAAGAACTTCTCCATATGTTATGGTTATTTTTATTTTAAAAATATTCTGGTTTAAGACATATTGTCTTGGCATAACATATAATAAATTATTATGGAAAATGTTCACATCTAGGCATCCATGTATCATTTTTGTAAATGTATCTTTTTGTTAATACTGGTAATGAAATATATGTTTGAACAAGGGGGTTGGACTAGATGATCTCTAGAGGTTCCTTCCAACCTCAACCCTTTTGTGATTCTGTGATACTGGTCTTCTACATTTTGTGAAAAGTACATGTAATTTAGCGAAGTGATAATTTTTATTCAGTAGCTAATTTCAGGTGTGACGACTCTAACTGAGCTATCGATCAAACATTTCAAAGCTAAGCAAATGTCTGCTATCAAAAACCATCTAATTACCACTTCAATTATTAATAGTTTGAGGGAAAAACAATTAAAACCAAATACGGCAAACATGAAACAGTGGGAAATGTTCAAGGCAAAATAGAGATAAAATAAAGGTAAAAAAGATAAGTTTATCAGTTCATTCAAAGGAAACCAACCACAAGACTGAATATACGGAAAAATCTCCTAAAATAAGGAAAGCACCTGCAGTATTCCTTGAACTGTAAGACAGACTCGTGAAAGTCACCTATGAATGAAATCGGGTATCCTGGGCCATGACTTTGTTCATCTGCCTTTTTTTGGGAGCACACTTCTTTTCCCAGTCTACCCACAATCTCAGTAAAACTAGGTGTGCTAAGCAGAAAACTTGGAACTACCCTTTTTTTTTTAAATAAATACTGCTCTATGATCACCTCTTACCTTGTTTTTCATATAGCAGCCTTATCTGCACTGGCAAACCAGCAAATGAATATTTTGTAAGGGAGCAAAATTTTGAAGAATTCCGTAAATCCAAGGGTTTACAGGTCATCACCACAGTATGTATGACCAAACACTTGTATAAAAAAGCTCTCCTCTCCTCATCTCCATGCCGTATTTTGAAGCTAAATGGTGTCGTTTTGTAGATGCATGTGTTTCCATGCAACAGATTCAACATGAGATTTATGATACCAACTGATCACTCGGATGTCATATGCTGAGCAAAGCACACCATGAAGTCCTCCCACTAGATCTGCACTGTCTAGAATAGGAGTTCTTAAACCTTCTTATTTCACGGGCACCTTTTCAAAGCAGTGATTAAATCATGCAGTCCTGTCCTCCTTTCAATTTCTATTTATGGTTCCTGTGAGGATATCCATACCGTCCTATAACTTAGCATCTCACTTCACTTGCAGATCTTGGGCCCGACTGCCCACAAGACATTAGCTGCCAGCTTATATCCCAACTCTCCTTTGAAGCGATTCAGCTTTTTCCTGAAAACCAAAATGGAAGTGTGGGTCTAGAGATGAGTGTCTCCAGAGATCACCTCCAAACAGCAGCAGGGACAAGATGGCACCACGTCATCCTGCTCAGCAAGGCCTTCAAACAGGCACACGCGTTGCCTTGGCATGCCCCAGGGCACGCAACGCGCAGCGTCAGCTGCATGTCAAAAACAGCCCCTGTTGCTCATTTTATCTCAGGTGTTCAAACAGAAGAAAAATGATACTGAAAAATAATTACATTCTTGGTCCACCTGAGCGCTGCCCTAAGTCACAGAGAGACCCAGAGCCTCTTGCTCTGTACCCATCCCTGCAGCCCGTCGGCTCCCGAGGGTCCCCACCACACAACGTGGACACGAGCCCCTCTGTCCCAGCAGGCCTGGGCAGCAGGCATCCCTCCCTGGAGCAGCAGCATTTAGTGTTGTGGACGTAGCCTAAAACTGCAGCAATTACTGCCACCGGAAAGTAATGTAAGGAGAGCATGAACATAATTTTAGATGCCTTCAAGTTCAGAAGCTTGTAAGAAGTAGAGGCCAAAAGCACTGAATAGATAGCTCTCCACAGGATTGTTCATGTTCTTCAATGTGGGGAACTTTGATCTAGTCAGCTTTACACTAAATTGACACAAGTCCTGCCTTCCTGCAAAGCAGACTTGCTTTGTACACGTATTTTCCAGCCAGTGCTTAGCTTAATGAGAACTAACCTCAGTACACCAGATTTGGCATGCCACAAGTCCTTCCTCCTCCACTACTGGAAGGGCTTCCTTCTGATAGAGATCCCTCTTGGATGGGTGGTTGTGACCAGTCAAGGAATCCCCAAACTCCATTCCCCACTAAATGCAGGTTTTAGCAACCCCTGTAGGCAGCATTTCTTCAGATGCTCCTGAAGACGTCACGAGGCCACTCACTCATCACTGTTCAATATGGGCAGAGCACAAAAATGGGCAAGAGCACAAAAATGACAGCGCGCTTCATCTCCCCCGAACAGGCAGAGAGGAAGCAGCACCAAAATGCCACATCCTGCATGTCCCTGCTAGCTGTGACTAGCTGATGCAGAGACGGAGCCCTCGTGTAAAATAAAATAAAATTAACTCTGTGACTCACGCGCTCACGGCAAGGAACAAGAACCTTTTACAAATGACTTCACTTGTTTTCTGGGGTCTAAACCAAATCTGACGATGTGAATTTGTGCCTGCCCAGACCTATGATCAGTGTTAAAGTGAAACAAGTTATTTTCTTCAGTGTGAAAGTGGTACTCAATGTGGTGGTTATTTTCTAGGTCAAATCTCCGCTGTGCCAATCTGGTGTTCACAGTATTTGTACTTCACTAATATAAGGGTATTGTACATTATCGGTACAATATAATACACATCTTTATAAGCATACAGAGAAGAAATCTTAATTGTTTATTGGTGTTCTTCAAAACCTTCTTAGGCTCCTCGTTCAGATATTCCTGGCTATCCTGGAACAAATTACTGGAGCTGGCCACATTTCTTTCTTTAACCTTTTCTTTCTCAATAAATCAATTGCTTTTAATAGGAGCCTGACTGAGGAGGTGCTCCTTAAAGGAGCTTTTAGAATCGCTGCAAGGTTTAAAGGTCGGTACATACTCCTTAAGAAAAGGATTAGATAAATGCTGCATATTGTTGATTTCCGCAAGTTCTAGCAGTTCCTGCCCCCTTCTGCATCTCCTTTTACTCCCACTTCATGTTCCCCACCCTAACGCTTCCGACACAACTGCTTCCTGAGCCAAGAGGCAAACTGGATCACTGAAGCAATCAGATTCGGAAACCCCAGGTTTATTTTATTTCTGGGTGGGTAGTGGGGATTTTTTAAACCCCATAGGTTCCGTGTTCCTTTTCCCAGTCTGGCCACACAAACACCTGTGTCACTGCAAGGGGCTTTCAAAGGACACGAGCAAGCAGCAAGTCTTTTTCTTCCACCAGCACCAATAATCTGGGCCACCCAGCAAACAGTCTGCATGCATCTTCAGCAAAGCAACCAGGTTTCAACCCAAAGGTGGATTTTCCTCTCTAGGTTACTCAGTCAGAGAAATCTGCCCTCCTTTTGGAGGGAGCCCGGCTTGTGGCTTTGTCAGACCGAATCCCTGGAGCTGTCCCAACATCTAGCCTTCCTACTTGTTTCCTGCTGGTTGAGAGAGGTAGGATTCAAGCAAGCTCCTGCAACCCACAGCAAGCACCACCAGCAGTTCCTCTACTTACCTACGTACCTGTTTGCCTGTAAGGCTACCTGGGGTCTCTGAAAGCAGCACACTTCATTAACAGTTGACAGTTAACTACTGCAGATCCTGCTTAAGTCTCTCCATACCATTTTTCCAGAATGTGAGGACTCTATCACCTATGTTTCCATCACCTACTGTTAGCTGCAGCCAAGTCCATGTTCAGCATGGATCTCATTCAACTCAAGCAGCCTGCGAGGCTTCCCATTCCTTAGACCTGCTTTATCAAGCATTTTCTCTCACTTTTGGGACAACAGCTCTGCCAAATGAAATGTCAATATAAGACTAATAAGATGGTTCAATTTTCAATCCTTTCTTATATGGCAAATGCTGTCTAATAAATGCTGGAGCTGGACTTGACTCTGCCTTTGTACTGATCTAACTGTTTTAAATTTAGCTAATATCAATAACATTAACTGGATGCAAAGCTTTGGCAGACATCTGCTTACCAAAATGCTGATAGTATATTTTATTTTCCTACGTGAATGAATTTTACGGACACTAAAGATCTCTTAGCAATATAATTGCACTCAGACAGTGGTGGTACTTCTTTTTTCTTTAAAATAATCCTAAGCCTACAGAGATAAAATGGAAGTGAGCGTTCACGAGTTTGACATCCGATAAATTATCATTTTTCTTCACAGTATCCAGACAGCTTCTTTTATTGTTGTGAAAACTGTCTGGATTAAACACATATTTTGGATATGTATAACAATTTTGTGTCCCTTTCACTTGAAATGAACCTCCTTCTTGATTTGAATACCGGACTGCCAAAAGACATTCACAAAAATATGCCCTACTAACCCAAAGAACACTTTTTAACAGACACAGTTTTGCTTTACCAGATAAACCTGCCTGTTTACCCCTTCCGACTACCCCTGTAATAACGTGTTTTGCATTAGGAACAGCGTGCAACTTCTTCTCCCCGGAGCTCTCGGCTACTCGGGCTCCAACAAGAATCCCCGCTCCTGTCATGTGCACCAGATGCAGATTAATCCTGATAGGATTCAGGTGATGCCTTGGCAGAGGCCGCTCCTTGGGCTGCCAGCCTGCCACGACGCATCACGTCAGCCTGGTGGCCGGGCCTACAGCCTCAGCACGTTCCTCTGCTCCAAGCGGCCATTCCAGGAGGGCAGTGAGACAGCAGCCCCTGCGAGCACAGGCCTGGCCCTTGCTCTGGTATGTGCTCAGGGATATGGCAGGCTGCTGGGGCCCTCTGCTAGCTTAAGCGTCTCTCCTGTGATGGTCACTTGTAGCTGGGCTATGAACAGGGTTACCCTCAAACAGCTTACCCACGGTTTGCTCTAGGGAACTTATTTTCTGTGAGGAAAACAGAGCTGCGCCACTTAATCGACGCGCTACTCCCTACCCTTCTGTCCCACCACTCTTCCCTTTGGCATGCAGTGGCCAAGTGAACTAGCTGGGAAGTCTTGTCTCAAGAGGCTGTAGGTTTCTGCAGCTCCACGTGGGTTGTTCCTCTTGGGTCAACTGGACTGCTCCAAAACCTGGCGGTGCTATAGCAGGCACAACAGTGCCAGAAAACTGTTTTTAAAATATGTCTCTTACCAAAGTCTCTTTCTCTTCTGGTTCCTCATTTGAGCAAACACTTTCCCAGGTGTTCCAACCTCTGGTGATCTCTTCCAAATGACTCCCAAGGGTTTTAACTCCTCTCTTTCAGGAGTCTTTGCCGAGTCTTTGAGGAGTCTTTCAGGAGTCTTTAAGACCTTCTATTTATTTTCTATATTATTGAAAAATGTTAAGGTCCTCTATTTTGAAACTACTGGTATCCATCACTTCAGTTGATTTATTAAAATTATTTTAGGAAAAACATCCCTATGTCCCTTCATGTTCTTCATATAACCTTTTCCAGTAAAATTCCTATTTCCAACTGACTGATTTGATCTTTGCTTTAAGATATTTTTTCATCTGTTGCTTACTTGGCTTTATTTATTCTTGACCAGGTTTCACAGCTTCAGATTCTGTGTTGGCAGTTTCTTGGCCAGTTTTCATTTCCTGTTGACCAGGAATAATCTCTGCCAATATGGAAGCTAAGTCCTCTATTGCTGTCCAAGCAGGAATCAATTATGCTGAATCTTATTGCTGTAAGTCTACACTTAACACACATCTAATCCTCTTTGCAATGATCACCTACCCTAACACAAACTTTGTCACATTTTATGAGAGGTGATGAATATTAACGAATTATTCTAGCCTATTTACATGTATGTTTGTAAATAGATGGGTATTAGGTTAACGAAAATAGCAAGACAACAGTAGCGAAATGGCTTCAGTCTACTTGATCACAGAAAGATAAATACATATATATATCTTTTTAAGAACAGTGCTTCAGCCTGTGTTTCTCAGGACAGGTCACTGTTCAACTCCACACACATTTGGACCTACTTTCTGGCTATTATACTTTAAGACACGCATTGCAGAATTACTATACAGCCGCAGGCAGGTCGAACCCTTTTGTTCTATATACCATTCAGACTCAACACGAATGCACAATCTGGCGCCACGAGCTTTCAATCAGCAAATTCCGTGTGCCCAAAAGTTCGGCTCGGCTTTTTTATCCTGAACAATGCGGGAGCAAGGGGAAAAGCCTAATATTTTATCCTCTGCTTTGCCTACGTGGTCTTTGTCCACCAGTGGTTTTCAGCATGAAAGACAATTCCCTTGGATATAACTGCTTTCACGGAGCCTTTCTCTTACAGACAAGGATCTGTTGAATTACAGTCAGTGTTTGCTGTTATCCTAACCTGTTTTTCAAATGATTTTTTTTCCATCGGAAGATGCCTCTCTGTCTTCTGTGCCACTCATTTTGTTCCATCTCTGTCTGTCTTCCCTCCCCAGGACTATGCCATGGCACACGCTGAGGGCTGAACACAGGACAAAATGCAGACATTTTGCTCTCTCGGTCTCCCATCTCCTTCCTTCATGCTTTGGTTGTACTTTTTTTCATGGATACTAGTCAAACAAGTTATTGAAATGTTTTTGTTTGTTTTTTGCTGTTTCCCTCCCTTGCCTTCAGTCGATGTTTGTAAAGCATTTAACACTACACCAGGCGGGTTAATTTACTGCACTGGTAAAACAGGCTATTTGGAGTGTCTTGCAACACTGACATGTTTTCAGCTTGAAAATCAGATGTCTCCATCCCAAAGGAAAGAATTCTTGCCAAAGCTTTGTTTATATCGATGCCAGGTGCAATCTGGCCCAACAGTGGTAATGACATATGAACACTAAACAGTTTGTAAAAAACATGCTTCAAAATGAAATCTGAATCGCATATACAAAGACCCAGGTAAGAGACTTACTATGAATTTGTCTGGTGTAGGAAAATATTTCTTTGCAGAAACATTAATTTGGCTTCTGGGATCCCTTTAGTGTTATTAGTGGCTTCTGATTTCAATTTCTTTTTTTTTTTTGTTACAGATTGTTTTTCTTTTGCTTCTGGTAGAGTTTTCAAAGCCACAGGTTTATTGTGTAGAAATATTTTAACAAGAATTACTGTAATTACTGTATTTAATACTTTATTTTGTACGTGGGTCTCACATGACTAACAAAAGAAACCCTTTCTCTTTTTGCCTCTGGAGAGAGACCAGCCCTGATTCGGCGAGAATTAGAAGCACTGAAATGCAGACTGCAACACCTCCTGAAATGGAATTGCCAGAACTGAATTGCATCCTCTCCTTTTTAGACAAGTTCAAAAAAGGCTTTCATCCCCAAAGGAGATTTTTTGGTTGCTGCTGGCTACACAGAGGGAAAAAAATTGTTAAACCTGTAAGACAGTCATGACCCTCAGATTAAGCAACTCCCTGCCCATAACGTGAAAGCATCAAAAACCCTTGTAGGCTGCCGCTTGCAAATGATTGCCTGAGCTCTGTGATGCTAAAATCCTCGTCATTGCATTTAAAACTCATGGTCAGATACAACTGTGGAAAACAACAGCATGCAAAGCAGCATTTCACACTCAGGGCTTTTAAAAATATGCACAGATTAAAGCCAGAATCTATTAAATTGACACTTCCACTACAGCAAGGGCCATTTACATGAAGATCTGGGCCTTAAAAATCAGTGACATGTTTATGTAGCGATCAGAGTCTTAATCGCTTCAGAGGGAAAACATTAAAAACCAAACACCCATTGCTGCTGTTTAGTATTTGCATGGCAGTAACGAAGGGGCTCGTCATAATCTGTAGAGCAGATAGTCACAGAGCAGATAATTTGCCTGTAGAGTAAAACAAGAAAAAAGGGCGAATAACTCAAAGAAAATATTTTACAAAAAGCTATTCATGTGCACAACCCATTACCTCACCACATACCTAAGTGTCAGCCAGGGGTTTTGGTTTTATCCTAGGAAAAGCAATTTCTTAGAGAGAAATCTGAGGGAAATTTCCAGGATTCCTTTCCCATGAGTTTGAAGTAAACCCATGAGATAAATATGCCTTTAAAATGAGAGATGAGCCACTTAATATTTTAATTCAAACTTCAGAAATCATGATTCTTGAATCAGTGCCTCAGCAGAAAAGGAAAGACTCAAATTTGCAGATGGCAAGTTGCTTGTTGCAATCTGAAAGGGTCTATACTATAATGGCAAAAAACATGACTATATACACTTTCTTCCTCTGTCCATCTGCCACTGTTATAGTCTAGTGTGGGGGTGATTTTATTTAAATTTGGACTGTTTGCAGGCTGATTTCTCATTTCTGCTATCATTCTGTTTGTCACAAAAAAGCATAAATAGATTTTTTTTTTTAAAAAAAAAAGAACGGATGTCTTAGTGCTATGTGACTTAAATAGTGAAATCACTGCAATAGACTCCCACTGAAGAAGTCTTCCTACATCTGCTGCCGTTTTGCATGGCATCTTGTTCAGGGATTGTGTATGTATATCTTTGCATGGAGGGTTTGGGAATCTTTACAACGTTTATTAGTATTTTCTGGAATGGAAGATGCAGAATAGAGGCAATGACTAGAGAGACCAAGGATAAAGGAAGAGAAATGCATTAATAATAGCAAATGAGTAATGAAAATGGCTATGTAATTTAATAATATTTAAAGGTCATATAAAGAGTCATCTCGTCTAACTCAGATGTACTGTTCGCCTTCCCCCAGGAAAAGCATATACTAAAGCAGGAGCTTGCCACAGTTTCCCCTACACTCATTGCACCAGAAGGAGCACCAAAGGACAGAGGTAGCTATCAGGAACTCTTACTATAAACATGCAGCTCATTCTCTTCTCCTCTTATTCAAGACTTGGCCAGAATAAAGAAAAAGTAAAAATACTTTTTTTTTTTTTTTTTTCCATAGAGGGACTAAAGTTGTCTTGTAGTTTTGGCACCTTCTGCCATGGGACCCTCATTCTACTCCGTGCCTCTTGGAGCAGCACTCAGCACAGACTAACCCCGAGGTCCAGACCCTTCCCAGGGCTTATTCCCACCTTTGGCTTCTGGGCTCACAGCCCAGGAGTTGTTCCCAGCACACGGCAGGGTTGTCCCCTGCTTCCCGGACAGCAAACTAGCAGGTTTGGAGACCAAAAGCAGCTGCCCCAAACTACCCAAACTGCCGAACTGTCTACAAAAGAATAAAAGAGCTTACGACATAAAATTATCACCTTAATTATCCATGGTTTTTTAGCTGGTGTATGATGCTGCAGGCTACATACGGTGGTTTTAGAGCCTGTATCTTACTAGCTGAAGGATCTTGAAAAAACAACAACGTGAAGGCAGATTTTAAAAGGTTCATTTCAAATATCTTATTTTGTGAAAATTGGAAGATTCTAAACTAAAATTAGTAGAGACTGTTAATTCTCCTCTCTCTCCTTTTGTTGAAACAGAAAAAAATTGTTTAATCTAGAGGCTAAGCCTCATTATCACAGCAAACATTTCACCCTGTGTTTTGTGCAAGCTGGCAATGAGGTGGTTACCAGGAAGGTTTCATTTTGCTTTTAGTTCCATGGCAAGTGCCCTAATGAAGTAGGAAGAAGAGTCTGGCCTATGGTTTGGCACTGCTTTTCAAGGCATACATCTGGGTATGGGTCATCTGTCCAGTCTAAATAATAACAAAGTCTCGAGAGCTTCTAGGCAGCCCATGTTTATGGTTTTGTTTTTTTGTTTTCTTTTTCCTTTAAGATTCAAAAGGAACTTTCATTTTTTTGCAGCTTGTGTTCAATATTTACCTCCCAGTAAAATATTATTGATACAATATAGCATCCGTGTTATTCTAAAGTCACTAAAAACAGTGTTGAAGAGCACTGCTTGCTGTGGATGTGAAAATATATAAACATGAACTTATTTCTTTAACTAAAGAAAATGAATAGGCAGGAGACCAAAGCTCATGTAAAGAATAAGCAGGTTTTAACCTATGTAAGCTTGAAAGTAGCTAGCACCTCTGTCACTTAATGTCAAGGGGGGGCAAACTGCAGTGCTTCTTTTTGCATTCACTTCTAGCAGTAGTAACCCAAGATGCGCGAGTGAAGAACCAGTGTCACACTTATAATCTGGAATGCTGTAAAATGTATCACTTCAAATTTTCAGATGAACTGATATATTTATCTTAACTGGATCTAATTAGACCTAATTTCCATAGCATATCAATTATTTTCCTCATTAGAGTAGCTAATGCCATGTTCAGATATCATGGCAATCAAGCTTGTGATTTCTGGAGAACTGGTTAGAAGGCTTAGTATTAAGTGTGTTTCCAACTGTGAAATGTATCCTTCAGAGCAATGCCTCCCAGTCTACTCACTTTGTTCCGGGATTCTCGGCAGCATATGGCCACTGGAACCGATTAAATAACAAGAAGTAAGACAAAGTCAGCGATGAGTCAAAAATAGCTGCACTACTGAATCGCCTTTCAAAATTCTGTCTCCAGCAAGAAAAATAAGGAAGAATAAGACATGCAATTAGAAGAAATTAAGGTCAATTTTCAAGCCGGGTTGCCTACGTGTTGCCTTCGAAATCCACGTCAGGCACCTCAAATAAAAGCAGTCTGATTGAACACCTGCAGCTCTTGGCAATGCGCTCACGCATATAAGGGAACAGGGCAATTCTTGTGCACAAAGTCTCTACTTCTCATTTTTATTTTCTCAATTACCTAGAACTCCTAAAACTCCAGGTTCTAATCACTACTTTTGCCACGTTCCTCTCTCCTCCCAAAGAAGATGCCTTGATTTCCCACATACAGCCATGTCTGCAACACATACTTGTTGGCAAGCCCTATTTGCTCAGCATGAGGTTGAAGGCACTTTCTACATACAGGAACTTGCTGCAATACATTTGGCCAAAAACTTCCTCCCTGCTTTTTACCACTTCAGACATCCCTACACACAGAGGATGGGCTCCTCTCATCCAAAATGAGTCATCTGAAAGTCAGATGTCCTAGTTTTTTTGGGGAGGAGTCTTTATAGTTAATACAAAGAAGTCTGTGGGAAGATTTACATTTTCCTAAAACAGCTGCCCAGGACAGGAAGAAGATTTGTTCTTCGGAGGCCTCCAGCTCTCTCAGTCAAATACCTGGGGAGCATTTGCAGCTAGTTTAAGATCTAAATGCTGTCTTTCTGGAGAGCTGGAATAGGCAAAACGGTCTCACCTCAGTGTCCTCTGGCTGGTAGATGCCACTGCAGACAAGACACGCAATGCCTGGAGATGTAGCTCTGCATCTTCAGGACAAAGCCAAATGGAAGGTCATACCGATACATTTCAAGACTGAGAGTAGCCAGAAGTTTTCATTGACAGTTATACATTAACCAGACACTTGCCAACTGCATTTATTTCCTCTTATTTAAAGTGCACCAATGATTTAAATACGTATACATCAAATGAGGCAAAGGAAACAAAATGCAAGCTCAGGAATAAAGCAAAAACTTTATAAAATGCCTTCTAAAGCTGTGGAGTTGTTACGACTAGGTCACTTTTGTATCCAACTGCATTTACAAGTAAAAAAGATACTTCAGCTGGTCAACCAAACAGTATATACGAACAAAACGTCCTAGCAACTAAACAAGTGTGCTCTCCTGACCTGCTGCACTAACAATGCTCAACTATCTAGAGCCCTCCAGATCCTTGCTGCCTGCCCCCAGCCCCACCACTCCGAAGCCCATCTGCTGATTTAATGGGCACGTTCAGGTAGACCAGAGTGGAAGCTGGCCACAAAACTCGTAATTCATTTAAACTTATATGGACGGTAACTGTGCCCGAAGACAATTTAGTTTGCTCCCTTTCATACTGAGCTGGAGTTGTTTGGTTTTCTTAAAAGAAATGGAACTGATAATTGTCACTACAGTAAGTAAATATGTCTCTGCATACATGTCAAAAGCAGATCCAGTGGGTAAGAAGGTTACAGAATCTCATTTTGTGGCCCATCTGCTCCCTCTCTGCTTCCCAAGCCAACAGGCGCTAAGCCGGTATGGAGAATCCGCCAGGACATGGGGGAGGAGGAGACGGTCATGATTCCTCATCACTGCAGGCCTTTGGATATATACTACATTTTGGTATATACCATTATGCTTTCGATATATATTCCATTGTGATATATGCCCTTATGATGTTACAGAGTACAGACTCCATGTAATGGAGTCCAGAGCATAATTCAAATAATTATGTGTTGCAACACATTTCACAGTTCAAGACTTTCTCAAAATTTCAGTGTATTTTATTTTTCAGTCTAAATTACTTTCGGTGTATACATTTTGTCAGCTGCCCTATCACTCAAAATTAGTGCTGAAAGGAAAAAAAAAGAAGTGCATTGCTTTAAAAAAAAAAAGCCATAAGCAGAAAAAAAGCAATAAAATAATCAGAATGAGATAGGAAAAGGCAACTGTATTCCTGTTGGAATTCATTTTTGTTCTAATATATACAGACACTGGTGATCTTGAAAAAAATGAACATCACCCAGCGAAAAATTTCTAATAACACTAACACGAGAAAAATCAGAAGTTTTCTAAGACTATGAGAAGTAAATACAAAAAGGGCTAAAGATAACAAAATCCAAAGCTAGATAATCATTGAGGAAGATGAAGCAGAAAAGGCAGGTTATGAAAGACATATACCAAGTGATAACAGTAGTAAAATACAGCTAGCGAAGCTGTATTATGTCAAATCCATCTCTGCTACAACAGCATTGCCAGTATTTATTTATTTTCATTCTGGACACTTTTGCCCCCGGGAAGACCATAATAAATGGATGTATGCTCATAGTGAAGCAAGAAGGACTGACAGAAGTACGAGAGATGAAAAGAGATATATACATATTGCTTGGGTTAACTATGAATGTGAGGCAAGGCATCTACAGATAAACCATATCAACACTCCATCAAAAGTGCAAAATTGTTGAACGTATGAAAAAAAAGAAGCATTGCCAGCATTTTGAGTAAGGATCAGGGAGAAGTTACAAAAAATAAAGCCACTGTAGGAGGGAAAGTGTGTCCCATGCCTAAAGTGCCTAATCCTACATTAGAATCATTTTGACCACATGATGCAACAGGCACTGACCCAGTATAAAGTCCCTCTGCCAGATGATAGCTCTTCGTGCTTTCTGAACAGAGGTCATTAGCCCAGATCAGAGGCTGTGGATGTGCGTAACAGGCATTGGACCTCCCTCAGGTAACTCGTGGCTTTCCCATTGACCCCTCCTTGTCCTCTTTTCACTCTCAATGCTCCAAAGTTACAGCCCCTTGATGCCCCTTGGTTAGTATTCCTGGGAGATGGAGCAGCCCACATGCTAGGGTTTGGGTAGGCTGCATCCATACAGGGACTACTGGTGGGAACTCAAGATATTGCCATGCATGTGATCTGTGGATACTTAAGGACACTGGAGCAGTAGACAGACACAGGAAAGGTCTGAGTTAACCCTACAAAAGGGTCAATGGCAATGAAGGAAAGTTGAGGAAAGCACTGCAAGGAGCTTCCTTGCATCCAGACAGACACAGACACAACTGGAAGTGCAACAGAAAGTACTTTTGAGAAGTGGTTGTCCTTTGATTGAGGACAACCTCATTATTTCAAGAAGCTAACCACATCATAAATAGAGATCACTGGAGGAAGCTCTTTGAACCCAAAAAGATGTCCAGAAATTCACTTGAATTCCATATTGCTCAGTGTGGACGCACTGCTGGTAGGCCCCAGCTCCATTGTCCCTTCCCTTCCCCCCTACTCCATTACTCCTCCCCACCCATGCACACCTACTGCATGAGGATTTAAAATAATCAAATTTTAACTCAAGAAAACAAAAAGGAATCCCAGAATAGCAAGCTTTTACAGCTTTTACATTCATTTTACACTGAAGCTGTCAAAATGTCTGTATCCTCAAGAGCTGGAAGAAAGCAACCAAGCCCCTTCTATCTACAACTCAGAGGTATCTAAACGAGAGGTGGTATCATTGTGTCAAGAGACCTCGATTGGATTCTCTCCTGAATATGCCCTATTGCTTTTGGACTGATGCAAATGTCCATAATACTGCAAGCAAGAAGAGCTGAACTGTACATTGTGTAGAACTGAGCTGCTTTCTCTCTGCCTGAAACATGCAATTTGATAATATTTTTTGTTTGAAGCATTTTGGCATCTGCAGGTGAGGCCAGACAATTCAAGGACACAGCTGCGCTCTGGAGAAAGTCTGGGAACAAAATGGGGCTGCAGTGATGAAGAAGATTCAGTGGAGTGAACGTGCAAAATCAGAGACCTGGCAAGGACAGCCATGGTGAACTGGAACATGGGCAAGTTTCAGTGGAAGACGTTTGTGCCCTTGTCCAGGACATGATTAGCAGAGGTCAGGTAATGAATAATATAGAACCAACCCTTTCTCCTCCAAAAAAGCCCATGTCTAACCTCTGCAGCCCACCTCTATATGCAGTTGAAAAGGCTAATGCAAACATAGGCTTCTTTGATGACCTATGTGCTCATCAGCTGCAGAAAGTGAGGGCCAAGGGCTTTGCTGACTTTCACTTTCCAGCCCTGACTATTTGATAACGTGTCAGAAAAAGTGGGAAAATTCCTAGCTTCCAGGTGGCCATGGAACTGGCAGAGTCTGTGCTTCTTCAGCAAGGAGATCTGCCAGCCATGGACATGGTGTTTCTCACTCCGGAGTTCTCCCTCCACTGCTAAGACCTCACTTCTCTGCCCTCTGTAGAGACAGAACATGGTGTGGCAGGGAATGCCGTGCCACACACCATATCCCGCACAGGCAAAAACACCCTAGCGCATGCCCAGCACAGCTCAGCAGAAATGCCTGATCCCGGTCTACTTCCACTGAGTCTGCAGGGCCCCAGATCATGCATTAGATCATGGCCTAGGATTGATAAACTTGTGAAATAGTCCCTAAAAGGAGTGGTGAGCCCTATGCATGGCACGCATGAAGAAAAGGGTTAAAATTCTATCATTTTCTGGTCTTTGATTCACTGGAAAGTGCTTTATGGAGGAGGAAAAAAAAAACTTAATTTCTTTGCTTGACCAAAGATTTAGCTTTAGAAGTTTATGAAATTCTTTAATGTTTATAGGGACTTAAAAGATGAAACAGAAATAAAAGCTCTGGAAAAACTCAAATTCTGTTTATCTATACTTGCATCTTGGGGTCAGTTTTTGATACAGTCAAAAATGAGAACTAAGTATTGAGTGACTTCTTTCAACCTGTCATGCTTCTTTTCTTTCACCTTCTTGCAGCTGCTTGATACTTTGCTGAAGTCCAGGCATCTACACGGAAAACAGGATGCTGGTTTCTAAAATCCATGCAGGTTAAAACACTGGAAATGATTTCTTATGGTAAATTACAAGATGCAGAAGAAATCAATGCCAGCCAAAATATCACAGTGGGATAGGTCAAAGGAGGTAAGTAATCTGTCCAGAATGGGCAGATTTAGAAGACACTGTTGCCAAGAATGTTTGTAAGAGCACTCACTATTTTAGAGCACATGTTGAACACATTTATAAAAGCAGCAAGATGCAAATACACATGTTCAGATTAATGATTTTGATATTTTAGGTCCGATACGCTTAGCCGTGGAGTTACACCAGCGTTGCTTTAGAGATCTGATGGAGCTATTCCTCATTTGCACGAACGTAAGGAAGGGAACGACCAGCTCAGGTCCATTCCTCACAGGGACATGTGTGATGCTCCCTAGATCACCAGGATTGCACACCTGCCATCACGGCTCTGCGTGTTCACCGACGGCAGCAACTGCTGCCAACGGCTCCAAAAGATGCAAATGGGCTCTAGTTTGAGCTAGTCACAGATTTATTTTTTATCTCCAGTAATTTGGATATATGCATTTTTTCCCCTACAGATAGTTTATATGTTCCACTCGCTGCTATTCCATAGAGAAAGTCTCTTGGGCTTTTTGCCCTTTGTATTTCCTCTCTTCTTTCATGTGGAGAAGACTGCCAACGTGGGATTTGCAAACTGCTGCCAATATGGGATTTGTGCTGCTGCGGCTGCCAATCTTTAATTTAGCATATGTATAAAGCTAATTTTTGGACACGATGCTGGAGCCTGGCATCTCCACAGGAGTCAGCCAGGTTGTAATGTTTGTATTGTGCTGCGCTATAAAAAACAATAAAAAGAAAATATAAAAGAGAAAGCCTTTTATCTCTAGCTTTATAGATATGGATATGGTCTAAATACTTGTATTCTCCCTCTGCATCTAAAATTCACTTCCTCTTTCTGTGCTGTAGTCTTTTCTTTTAGATTTTTCAGTTTGTGTTGCCTGCAGTAAGAGCCAATGATAGGCTTGTGCTCCCTACTGAGCATATCTTGGTATTAAAATGTATAAATGCAACTCCTCAGTGGAATAAAAAAAGGACCAGTTTTCCTTTAATTACATTTAAACTACCCGGTCACATGTAAGAGGTAGTATTCTCTCTCCCTTTTTTTTTTTTTTTAAATTTTAATATGGAGAGTTGGAGAGAAAAATCTAATCTTTTAGGAAGATTTTTTTTTTTTTCTCAGAGAAAGCATAAGCTTGAATACCCTTCTCCGGCAAGGACATCTGCTCTTTGGGAGGAGGTCCCTGCCATGCATCCTCCGCAAGGCCATCCAGTCCCACTGTGGGGAAGAGGAGCCAACCCCAGCTGCTCGCGTGCCCCAAGGCAGGAACAGGGCCAGAGAAAGGCCACAGGGAACCCATCACCCCCTCCGCAGCCGCTTGGGGAAATCTCAGTTTCCCCGCGTGAGCTCACAACATGGAGTAGCCTCAACAGCAGTGCGAGGCCACCTTTCTGCGTGGCCCGGATGGCCCTTCCCAAGGCCTGGCCATGGCCAGTGTCTCCCGTGGCCACGGCGAGGCCGTGTGCCTCAGGGAGATGGGGTCATGGTGGTGGGTGCTTCTGCAGGCCACCCTCCCTGGGTCACCTTGGCTGTCATGAGAGGAACAAGCCCCTGTGTCTAGGCCCTGGCCAACCATCCCCACACCTCAGGCCATGGAGGGCACCAGGGTAAGGGCAAAACTACCAACGCTGGTGGAAAAAAGAAAAAAAAAAGATAATATTTATTAAAAAAAAAAGAAGAAAGCGGCCTAATGCTAATACGCTGTGCACAGTCATGCAGAAACCTCTGAGTTTTGTTTCTAATCCTGGCCTCTTGTTGCCCTGGCTGGCAAGGAATGAGAGCGCGGCGGCGCACGGCCCGCAGGGAAGGAAGCGCCGCGCTTCATTCAGCGGCAGCCCCTCTGGCTGCCTAATGAAAGGGGCTGACAGGCTCTTGCGGGAGACCCCGGCAGCCCCTGTCTTGGCTGCGAGGATGATGGCCTTGGCACGGAGCACTGCGCCGCAGGAGGGGCCGTTTTCCCAGCTTTGTAAGCCCCATCCTCGAGGCCCTGCGTGGCTGCCAACTCCTCCTGCCCGCGGAGGGCTGTCTAGGACTCCCTCCGGAGATCATCCGCCGGTCGCAGTGACTGTTGTTGGGAAAGGCAGGATACACCCTCACAGGGCGTGCAGCGCCCGGACCACCCTTGCTGCACTCCCCGCACCTGCTGGCCCAGACACTGGGCCTTGGCACTGGGAACGCTCGCAAGAAAAGGGCCATTTACAAGCAGCAGAAGCACGAAACAATCATTTATGCTGTGCCAGTTCGTGAGGCGGGTATCATCTGAAGGCCTCTGCAAATTAGAAATCAGCTCTGTTTGGAGAGTATTGGCCATCAGAAAGCAGCACTGATGGGCACCTCCGACGCACAGGGAAAGTGCTCTGAATGAGTGGGCATGCTTTTGCCAAAGTTAGACTCACATCAGCTGCTGTGTTGCTAGCCCCCTCATTGCAGAGATGGCAGGGTGAGATTCTGTTATCTCGTGACGGGGGCAAACCTCAGTATTAGACTGGGACAATTCTCTAGAAAGGGACCATATGCAGCTCAAGGATTACACAGACACTAAGATCGCAACGCACACCAAGGCAAACATTCATCTCAAACAGGTAGTGGGGGCTAGGGAAGAGTTTCTGCACCTTGGTCTCGTTTTCAAACTCCTCCATGGGGCACAGGCTCATGAGCCCTGGTGATTGCACCAAGGGTCGGACCCTGACACCTACACTCCCATTTCCACCACACGTTATGTGCTGCTCTTTGAATCCGTTGTTTGATTTCATAGCACATGGGATTGCCCTCTGCTATGAACTGGTGGGATCCAAAGAAACTGCAGCAGTAAAGATCGCAGTCAAGGATGTTTCAGACCACACTACAATAGGAAAACATATTGTAGGCTTTGCTTGTCTTCTGTATGGCTCTACCATAATCTTAATCTATGGGATTAAGTCCCATGATTTGTTATACTTTCATGATACAGTCAGGGTCCAGGCACCCTGTGTATCCCCAGAAAGGTGCCACATGAGATTAGGAAAGCTTTCTTCAGTGCACTTTTCACCCCTGAGACTTGTGTACTACCTCTGGACTGAAAGTAGAGGTCCTTTCCAGTCAACCGACAGCTATTTTGCTAAACCTGCCAAAATAAAGGACTGTCAGGGCACATATCTTAACTCTTCGACTGCTCCAACAAGGAATAAAGATGAACATAGGGACAAGCACTAAACTGTATGTTAGATAATGAAACCCCTTTAGAAACCTATGCAGAAACAAAACAACACAACAACAGCAAGGTTTGGGAAAGCTCCTGGAATGACCTCATCACTGACCTGCTGATTCAGCGCTCAGAGATGCAAAGGGTTCGAACGGCACTTATCTTTCCCAGACCCCAGAAGGGTACCAAATAAAAGGGAGTCACTGGTGTGAAACCTGAAATTATCCTCTCACATTTCATCTGTCAATCGTTTCACATCAGCAGCCAAGGAAAACAGCTGTAATGAACATCTCATCATTCAAAACAATCACTCACTAAACCCAATTCCCTGCCTAAATATATTTAGGGAAAATCCAGTCTCTGTACTTACATCAGAAATGGTTGGATTTACCTCTGGTTTGAATCTTGTTCCCTGGCCTGTTTTCTACTCTGAGCTACACCAGCCCAAACGCACACCAGTAAGACGCAACTGGGGCTGAAGGGCAGCTCACTTTTTGAGACTCAACATCTGCACTGATGTTGAGTTTGCAGGAGTGCTGTGAACAGTGAATAGCACGTGGAAAACAAAACAACAGTCGCTCGGGGAGGTTACCATTTGCTGAAACAGCAACACTCCAGAGGGTCCGCTACAGTCCTCCCGGCAGGCAGCTCCCAGTTCTCCACTTGTACACCATCGCTGCACAACAGCATGTCCAAAGGCAAAGCCCATGCAAGCCAGCTTGCCTTCAAAGCCACAAAGGCCTTAATTTCACTTCCTTAGTCCCTTGGCACCTGCTTCCCAACATACTAGTGCTTAAGAAAAATTCCCAGCTCAGGACAGATAAATTGCCTGGTGAGGAGATAATCACAGGGTCATAATTATGTCTGAGGTAGATTATGATCAACAGAAAGCACATGACACAGCTTCATTCCAAAAATGACTCGGGTTCCTGAAAGCAACACATATTTGAGAGGTAGGGAGACACCCTAACCTTCTCCTTATCTTTTCTCTTCAGGTCTTAGCTCTTCACAATTTTTGGAATCCTACCCACGTTTACCTTGGGGAGTACAGCACTGAAATGGGGCTGGATGCTGCTGACTTTATCTCAGAGTTAAAAAATATTCTATAATTGCATAGATGAGATAATTATCAGTGAAGCTTGCTATTTGGACATGTGTTACTATGACTAATGGAGGAAGAAAGAAGGGTAATTATTATTTCTCAAAATACGGCACTTCTCTACAAAAGGTATTCAACAACGAAATACAGAGCTTTTATATACAGGCCTTCCTCAATGTAAATATCAGAAATGGGTGGTATGTTATAAATGAAGCATTGTTTAAGAATGGGCAGCCTCACACAATAAGGAAGCTTCCCTTACAATTACACAAAAAATGCCAACAAACTGTGGAGTCATGGTGGTCTCCTTCCTCACGGATATTTCAGTTGTTCGACTGACGCAGCCACAGGCACAGTAAATTCTGAATTAAACACTAGTTCTCAGTGATTCTGACGACCGCAGTCAAGCATATCTTGATGAAATTAGAGATGCAGAAAATATTTTTTGACAGAGTGCATGAACAAAACAGCCAGAAGTGAATCCTGCTCTGTGAGAAAAGCTCGTGCAGAGAGAGAGAGACTGGGGAGAGGTTGAAAATTGGACACTCTGATTTTGGCAGAAAGAGGCGAATTTTACTAGCAATCTATGCTACAAACAGAACTTTCCAACTATTAACAGTTTTGAGTTGCCAAAAGAAAACCACCATTTCTAATTGCTTTTTAGCTCTTACATTTTAAAAAGGAAAAAAGAAACAGGAAAGCAAGCAAGCAAATTTGCATTTCCATTGTGTAAAACATGACATAAGCAGAGAATATGGGAGCTTTCCAGTTTAATAAAATATTTGCAAAAGTACTTACTCTACAGCATTCCGCCAAAAGAAAAGCATATTAAAAGTGAGTGCAAATAGTTTATATTGTGCTCTAGGTGTCCCTGCTTGAGTAAGGGGGGTTGGAGTGGTGATCTCTAGAGGTCCCTTCCAACCTCAACCATTCTGTGATTCTGTGGTAAGTCAAATGTGAATCAGTAAGAATAAGCCTGCCTCGGGGAAGTATCTTTGGTTCTGACTTTTCTTTGATTACAGTAGCATGCACATTGGAAGACTGTGAGTTTAGTTGCAATCTGTAGAGCATCACAAGCCACCTGATTTGTGATGAGACAAGTTGCAGACACACTGTACGCGGGTTTCACAGGATAGCTGCTATAGGATTTCTTCCTACCTCACAAGGAAAATTTGGCCTTTCAGAGAAAGACCTGGCTATGCAAGCAGCACTGTGATCACTGAGCATGCAAAATTGCTACTAAGCCTTATTTTTATAATGCCTTTTAAGCCTTAATTAAAGCATCTCTAGGTTAGAGGTACACATTGTCTAAATGAAATTTTTAAAGCAGTGTGAATGCCTAAACTCCCCTGAAAATCTCTTTAGCTCTTTAGAGGCTCTCCAAAGCTTCACTAACACTGGCTGTTTTAAAATAAGTAACTATCTCCTTTGCAGGGAAAGGATGGAAAACTCAACACGGAAATGCCCATTAGCCCTAGCAGGGAGACTGGCCCTTGGGGACGGGCCCAGATGGGTTCAGCTCCCATGGCCAGAACACACTGCTTGTCACTAAAACCAAAACAGCTGTTCTCAACCACAAGGTTATATATCTATCAATTACTACAGTGGCTACGTCTAGTGCTCTGATCATGCAAGCTAAAACCAAGCCTTTTTTGCTCCATTAAGAAGGCGTTTATTGGTTGCTCTGTTATGTAAGCAGTGCATTTCCTACCCCAGTTCACCAGATCACTACTAGCACACGTATCAGCCTGCAGGTAATGGGGTGTTAAAATGAAACGGCAGTTCTTCTATGTGTCCTTCCAGCGTCGTGGATGCTACGAGCCAAGGCAGAGCACGGCCCGAGACTCTCCTTGACAGTGAAGAGGCCGGAGCTACCCTGAATACGTGCACACATGAGAAGGGAAGGGCTTCGCTGTCATCCCTCGGCTGTGAACTCGAGCCCCATGTTGGTTTTTCCTCCCTCTTGCTGCGGGAGGCCGGCGCTGCCCGTGCGCGTGGTGTGCAGGCAGCGCGGGGAGCGGCGCGGCCCTGACAGGCCTCGCGCGCCCGCCGCGCCGGCGCGGCTCCGCACCCACCCCTACCGCTCGCCCCTCGCCGCGCGACAATTTACCCCGGAATAAATTAGCAATAATTGGAAATCCACTTCACTGGACCTTACGCAGCATGACTAATGCGACTCACTTTTTAGCCCTGTTCCCTTTGTGTAACTACGCGGCAAAGAGGGTGCTTTAGAAAAGAGAAGAACCAGTAAACTTTATGCTGTGGAAAAAGAAATGACAGTCTCTGAAGAGTGATATAAAGGTTTAATGTGTGCTCTGGATGCACAAGAAGCAAGTGTTTTAAGAGCACTGTGGGGCACAGTGCTGCTGCTGCTGCCTTTTTTGCCTTTGTATCCATGTCTTTACCTTTTAGCTGGTGCATGTTAATTTTGGTGGCACGAGGACAAGGCTCAAGAAAGTACATCCCTGCAACAAAGGGAACACAAATCTGCACAGCACAAATAATTCTGAGAAACAACACATTGATACTATTTACTGGGAACATGGCAGGGGTTGGGTGGGCTGAGGCCCCTCTGGATCTCATCCCTTGCCTTTGCCTAGATTGCACGTGAGAATGTGGTTAAGCCAGTTAAACCCCTCCTTTGTGGAAAGGTATTATTAATATTAAGGGCTGTTCAGAATTGTAGACCGTTACGGTGAAATTGCAACAGAAAAATCTAGCATGCCAGAAACACTTTTTTTAAACAGTTGTGTGGCAATTGATAATTCGGAAGTGTTACATTTATTTTCTTTCATGACTCCATTCAAGCTCATTAAATTGAGCTAATTGCCAGGCCATTTCTTCAAAAATATA
Organism: Tinamus guttatus; assembly: GCF_059628265.1. Lineage (NCBI taxonomy): Eukaryota > Metazoa > Chordata > Aves > Tinamiformes > Tinamidae > Tinamus > Tinamus guttatus. The sequence continues at coordinate 3,595,783 of NW_028288714.1, read as the reverse complement.
AAATGAGGAATTTGCAGCATATACATCCCTACATAGACTTAGTAATATAGCACCGTTACTATATTCAAACAATCTGGCAAACTTCGCTTACAGTAACTTGCAGTGACATAATGGTATGGGTTTATTAAAGTCATATGAATATATCATATTTAAATATTTATCTTTCAGTACCTGTCAACAGGTATTTTCCATTCTAGGAGTCAAACATTTCCTCTGATTTGTGCACATAATTTGTCTAACATTAAGGCTGGCTATGCATGCAGAACAAGGAAAATGTGTCCATACACCATGAGTTTTCCAAGACTACAGTAAGACAAGTGTTTTATAATTGCTGCACAGGATCCTTATGCAAAAACTGTGGAGCATGAAACAATCCCAATATCCAAGGAAAAAAATTATACCCTTTCATTCTCATAGCAGCATGTAACTACGGTTTCGATGAGTGAACAGATGCATGCAAAAATCAGCCATGAGAATGGAAAACATTCATTTTCACAATCTGCTAAATCTGCTAGGTATGCATGAAACGGAGCCAAAGAGATCTCCAGCAGAACGCGGTGTCACAGTCTTGGCACAACAGGGAACTTTCTCAGGTGCTCTTTGTGCCAACACTGGCACTTGTACTGTACAGCTGTGTTCAGAGATCACTGAAATATACTGGAATCTCAAAGAGTTAATAATATGATTTCTATTTAAATATATGCTCTTCATTTCCCACTTCTCCAGGAAATAAGATGTGATTTTTTGTTATTATTGCAGCTACTGCTTTGCATGAAGTAACGAGTTCAATAGAGAGATTTTCAGAGTGCATTTCCTCTGCTACAATATAAATCCCTTATCAAACCCTTTTAATGAAAACTCCCTGGTGTTGCCTTCACAGCACTTACATGTCCCAAGCTTAGTGACCTCATGCAATGCTGAAAACGATCCCAAATTTTGTATGATTTTTTATATTACTAGTCTTCTAGAGTAGAAGTGAGCATATAATTAGACTGAGTAGATTAGGTTGAATTAAAGAGTATAGTCAAATCTTCTCTTAAGTAGTAGTTTGTCAGAAATAAGGCTTCTGACTTTACCAGGGTGAATTATATATCTTATTCTGTCGAAATGTAGATCTTATCAATGTAACTTCACAGCTGGAGCTCAGTCTCCAAAAGCCAGACTCTGCAGAGCCCAAAGAAAGTGTCTGGATTGAGCACCACCCTGTCTCATTTCAGCACTGTGAAAAAAAAGAAAAAAAGAAAACCCAAAATGCAAGAAAGGAAATACTAAAATGCTTTGTGCCTGCTCGTGGCGTGGTGTGCGAGGCACAGGGCTCCTCGGGGCACGAGGCAGCTCCCTGGAGAGACGCTCCTCGAGGACGAATGCCACGGAGCCAACCCCGCTATTCAACGTGCCGCGTGTCGCGCTCAGCTCTCACGTGTCCTGCCCTTGCTGGGAGCGGGTGTGCAGACCTGCCGCCCTGCCCGAGCCAGCTGGGACACTGGTTTCTGAAAAGGAAAAGGAACCTTAAACCTCTTTCCTCCTACGCGTGACTGCTTAGGAGCACTGTTGGCTTTTATTGGCACTCGCGAGTTGAAGGCTTTTTCCTGCATGAGAGCAGTGGTTTGCTGCTGAGGTGGTATCATTTTCTGGTCTCCTGACCAGATTCGTTCTCTTTGGGAAATCTGGCAGCTTCATCTAGAAGCGGAGTTTCATAGCACATCTTTGGAAGATTTTGGACCAATTTTAATGGGCAAAAAGCATTAAGAGAACTTGTCATGTGGCTCCTGGAACCACAAGGAGAGTCAAGGAAGTCTCTGTGTTCCAAGGCTGCTGCTCAAGCACTGTCATTTATATTTAGTGGCAAAAACCACGTCTGTGTACTCACTTGATGTCCAGAACAGGCTGAACACCATGTGCCCTTCTTTGCCCCATGCAGCTTACTCACTGGGATCTCTACATGAGAGATACTGTGATGGTGGCGTTTATTTTAAGGAGATGCTTAAAATATCTCCTACAATATCGCCCCTTTCATGCCACCCTCTGGAAGGAGAAAAAAAGCAGCAAATCAGGCGAAAGCCAGGGCGCTCCCTGACATCCGAACCTCAGCTGTGGTCCTGACCGGGAATCAGGCCCTGGAGACAGGGAGCAAGATGCTGCCAGGATGGCCCTTGGCCTGCTTGCTCATCTCTGCTGAGGTCTTGGCGTGAAGAGGAAGGCAATGAAAGGAGCAGCTTAGAAAAAGACACCCTTCTTTAGGCCAGATCTATGACCTGTAAAAGCTGTCTCTAAAGGGATGCACAGCCTCTATCCTTCCTCCAGAGGCTCTGTTGAAAGGAGGGCCTGGCATCTCGCTGCCTAATGTTTCACTACATCATCTTTCCTCTTTGCTATGGGAATGTACATTACAATTTTGTGTCTTCTTCATGGCAGCTCATGATTTTCTTATTCTTTACTTAAGTCTCTCTATTGTTATTCAAGAAATATCCAAGACAATTACTCAGTGCCAGGAAAATGGAGAATTTATAAATCAGATCAACACCAGCCCTCACTTTTCTGTCTTATTATTCAATTAGCAATACTAGTTTTTAACACTGATTTAGGGAGCAAGTCCTCTGCACACAGAGAATCCCAGCAAAATCTGCAACTTTTTCAATACTGTATGAAAGGACAGTGCCGTATCTGGTTTTCCTTCTGAGGCAAATGGGATGAAAAACCATGCCGAAACAGCTGTGGTATATCACGGGTTACAAGGATTCCTCACCTGAGTGAAAAACATTTAATTCCCATACTGTGATAGCCCATTGTGGCTATCTGAAGGAGAAAAAAAAAAAAAAAAAAGCAACAAATGATCTTGACCTAGTTGAGCACGGTGAGGGCCACATCGCTGTCTTGGCACTCCTCCTGGGTGCCACCATGAGGCTGACAGTGCTAGGAAAGAGTCGGCATGATCCAGGAGCCCGTAGAAGGGAATACGGCCAAGCACGCTCAGAAATGCAGAGCGCGCCGAAGGCAACCAGCAGAACATTACACTGGTAGGAAACGGGAGCAATCTCATTACCAGAGGTGATAACCATTGCACCCCTGATGGAAATGCATAATTACGGAAAACAGCTAATCAACTGCAGTAGCAGCAGGGTGGCCAGAAGCTCCTGTCTATACCATCTACCATGCTTAACCCAGTGGAGCTGCTCCTTCTCCTACACCTTGTGCAAAGCGATCTGTAAAACATACTGCACTCACAGACCCTCCTATGTGGGTCACTGAAATTAAGGAAGTAATACAGCAGCTTGCATTTTTCATTTCAAATTCAACATGTATCGATTCTGTGAAATTTTCTTCTTAACTCTATAGGATGCTCAAGCATGCCATGCTTACAGCTGTTCATTTCACAGCTACATCTGTAGATAAAGAAGGTTTCAGAATAACCCATTTCCTCCCGAAAAACAAAACAAACAGTGACAGCAAGTTGCTTAGCAGGAATCTCTGACTTTGAGAAACCTTGCTTTGAATTTAGTAACAATAAATATGGCTGTAGTTTAAAAGAAATAGTAAATCTCAGGCTAAATGTAGGATACACTGTTAATTGGATCTAGGGCCAGCGACTGGGTAGCTAGAGCGTGCAGAGCCAGTACTGAAGTGCTCCACAGCGTGTATGTGTATGTGTGCGTGCACTGGCGAAACAGGGCTGACAGCCTATCTCTGGAGGGGGACTGTGCAATTCCACCTGGCAGAAATTGGGAGGTTGGGGGGTCTGGGCCAACTACAGGATGCACTGAGAATCTACGCTACTGGAGATCCATATTGGGTGTAGGTGCATCTTAGGAGGAAGGACTAAGTGAGCTGGGCCTGTTTAGCCTGGAGAAGATTGAGAGGAGATGTGATCAACATGTCCAAATGCCTGAGGGGCGAATGTAGGGAGGATGGGGCAGAACTCTTCTCATGTCTCACTGGTGGCCAGTGACATGACAAAGGCTAATGGGTACAAGTTGAAACATAGGAAGTTCCACCTCAATGTGAGGAAGAACTTCTTTCCTGTGAGGGTGACAGAGCCCTGGAACAGGCTGCCCAGAGAGGTTGTGGAGTCTCCTTCTCTGGAGATCTTCCAAACCCGCCTGGATGCCACCCTGTGCCACGTGCTCTGGGTGTCCCTGCTGGAGCAGGGGGGTTGGACTAGGTGATCGCTAGAGGTCCCTCCCAACCTCAGCCATTCGGGCATTCTGTGTGTGTGTATATAGACATAAAATATAGATAATGCATGTGTATGTATATGACACTATTTGGAGGGAATATATGCAGGAGTGGGGATAGAATAGGACAGGACCATCAGACTGTCCATGTTTGTGTTTGATTTATGATGCTGGTTCCTTATATACATAAACATGTGCATGTGTGTGCCTATTGCTCAGCCTCGCTAATGGGGGAACCTGGGGACATGGGGCTGTGGCAACCTGGCTCCTGGATTCATCCGGACTCCTGGATTCATCAGCCTCTAACACATGTGGGGTTTCTTGACTTGTCCTTCACTATCTCTGATGTGTTCAAGCACTTCTAACAAAAGGAAGAACTGTCTTGATTTATTTTTAACTGCAACAGGTGAGGAAAAGCAAAAGAGTAGAGAGGGAAGAAACAGCTATTATTAGTTGTAAATAAAATATATAATTTCCCACTTGCAGTTAGGAACGCAGTAAAATTAAGTGAATCATTTTAAAGTTTTTAAACAAAACTGGTCACGGAGGTGGCAGGCTGCTGACAAAAAGCAGAAATAAAATGTTCCCTGGCAGTTTACCCGTAGCTTCAGTGGTACTCATTTCATGCCTTTCGAGGATCTGATTTCTTGATCAGATTAGTGAGCTAGAACTAGAACCACACAGGGTCATGGGCTTTGTGGTGCTTCAAGAAGACATAGGCTAAAATAAATAAGGTCTCCTTGGAGCAGACAGAAATCTAGATGTCTCTTCTCCTAGTTCCATGCCCTAATCACTGAGCTAGAAAGTCAGCTTCAGGCCTACATTCACTTTCTGGCTCAGTTAGTATCTATTTATTTAAAGCAAAGTAGAACTATTTCAACAAGGAGGATGGAGAATGTCTCTACCTCAGAGAGGATGGCACACAGAGGGCAGACTGGAGTTTTATTTAGCAAGCAGGTGTTACCAGCCTGCACCCATCCCAGCTAAGGACAGATAGACCCCAGCTCTCCTGCTTTCTGGACTTCCTTCTCCACCTGCGAGGTGGATCATGCAGTTTCACAGACTAAGCCAGGTGAGGAGGGACCTCTGGAGACCACCTCACTCAACCGCTTTCTCACAGCAGGGCTAAATTCAGCTCTACAGCAGGTTGCTTAGAGCTCGAACACACAACGCCACTCTGGACAACCTGTTCCAGCATTTAACCACCTGTTTGGGAAAGCTTTTTCCCTTACCTCCAATCACGAGTTCCATTCATGTAACTCATGGCCCTTTGCTGTGCTCCTGTGAGAAGGGCCTCGCCCTGCCATCAGCCAATTCTCCTCCTGGTAGGGAAGCCTCCTCCTAGGCCCCCTCAGCCATCTCTTCTCCCAGGACGAGCACATACATCTCCATCAGCCTTGCCTCCTGTACCCCGACTGTTTTAGTGGCCCTTGTCTGGACTCTCTTCAGTCTGTCATGCTTCCTTGTCTTGGGATTCACAATGAGACAGAGGCCTCCCCATGGAGGTTCACAAAAATCAAGCAGGAGAACCGCCACTTTCCTGGACCCTTGTGAGTGAAGCCCAGAATGTGGCCAACATCCTCCATCACAAGGGCGCACTGCTGACTCCTGTTCAGCTTCTTGTAAAAACGAAGCCCAAGTCCTTCAGAGCAGAGCAGGCAGCCTCCCTCCAGCTTATCCCATCCCAGCCATGACACTTTATATCTGCCCTTGTTCCCCTCTGTCCCCAGCCCATTGATGTCTCTCTAAATGGCACTCCTGCCTTCCAGCATATCGGTCATTCCCCCACAAAACGGCAGCATCTGCGAGCGTGCTGAGCACGTGCTCCATCCCATGGTCCAGGCTGCTGCCTCCAGTGTTAAACAATTCCTGCAATGCGTCCCTTTAACTGCCACCAACCAGTGGCTTTGAACTACTCGCCACTAAAGTTTGAGCTCTACAGTCCAGCCAGTTTTTCAGCTATCATACGGTGCAGCTCTGCAGTCCACTCCTTATCAAGCTGGCTGCCACGATACCATGGGAGGTGGCATTGAAAGTCTCACTGCAGTAAAGGTAAATGACTTAGGCTGCTCTCCGCTCATCTAAACAGCTATTCATCTCATCAGGGAAGGCAGTCAGGTGGGTAAGGCCTGATGTGCTCTGTCTATATATATGCTAGCTCCATCACCATGTGCTTTGAAATACCTTCCATGAGAACTAGCACCGTAATTTTCCTGGGGACTGGTGAGGTTAACAGGCCTATAGTTCCTCATTTTTACCTTTCCTGAAGAACGGTGGAGCCTTTTACAGTCACCAGGAACTTCCCCCAAGCTCCACGACCGTTCAAGGATGGCAGGCTGCATCCTCGTGATGACACCAGCCAGCTCCCTCAGGACCCTCCAGTGACTCCTATCCAGTCCAGCTGACTCGCATACATCCAGCTAATTTAGAGAGTCCCAAATTTCATCCTTCTCTACTGTGTGTAACACTACGCGCTCTCAAGTTTTGCTGCTTGGCACAGGGAGACAACCTGAAAGGTCCGAGAGCAGACCATAACAGCAGAGCCTGTGATGAGGTACAACCTTATCCACATGCTGCAGCATATGGTCACCTGCCCCACTCAGCAGGTCAAACATAGACCCACATTTTACTTGGTCATTCTTTTTGCTGCCAATGAGTCTGTTGAAACCTTTCTTGTTGCCCTTCATTTCCCTCACCAGTTTTGATTCCAGCCAAGCTTTGACCTTCCTAATTCTGTCCCTACAAGCCAGGCAACACTTCCCCCTTGGTAGACCATTCTTGCTTTCATTTCCTGTACACTTCCTTTTTGCATTTGAGCTAAATCAAGAGTTTCCTGTTCAGCAAGCTGGCCTCCTGCTATGCCTGACTGTTTTCCTGCACTTCAGATGAATTCTTCTTGTGCTTTGAGGAGGTTATAACTGAAGACTGACCAGCAGCCCTGATCTCCCTTGACCTTCAGGGGCAACCTACCAAGGGGTCAATCGAGCCTGCCAACTCCCTCAACTAATGTTCTTGCCCTCCGCGCTTCCTTTGGCATCTTAAACTGCACCATCTCACAGCTCCTGCACTCAAGGCTGCCATCAACTGACCCATTCATTCTTACTCACGAGTCCATCCGAGCATCCACGCTGGTTAGCTCCTCTGCATCAAAAATTTGTTTGTCATTCACTGCTGAAATCTGGATTGCCTGTGCATGATCGTGCTGCCCTCGCAGCAGATGCTGGTATGGTTAAAGGACAGCAGGAGAATGGGAAAGAATCTGCGAAACTTCTTTCAGTTGTTTAAGGAAATCTTTGTCCAGGGCTCCCACCATGACTCTCCCCTTTTCTGGCTTCCCCTCTGACCCTGGCTCATTAGCTCCCAATAAGCATGTTATCCACAATGCATTCGACCATTATTTCTTCTTTCCCCTCCTGGACATTTTTTTTTTAATAAAATGGCCATGGTCACTGTGCCATTGGTGACCCACTACATGGGTCAATGCACTGACCTCTTTGCATGGGTCTCCTGTCAAAGTTTGCAAGGGAAGTTCTGATCTCATCCACTCTGGGGACTCAGACAGAAGACAACTTTCTGATAGCCTTAGCATGAGAGAAGCAACAAGCTGCCAGAAGAGGACAGAGGCATTTCTGAATACACCCACAACCAGACCTTCGAGTACACAGAGCACATGTAGGGACTAGCAGTGGGACTGGGAATCACATTTACAAATGCAGGTATCCAAATTCAACTTGAGGTAACTAGAATTTGTGTATGTTCAGAAAGGGTAATATGTTCTCATGCTAAGGGCACTTTACAATACCCGGCACTGATAAAATGCTCTAATGAAATGCTCTCATGAAATCAGAACAAAATCTCCTGCTCATTAAGCTTATGGACTTCAACTGGGTAAAGAAGAAATAGAGGCAGAACATGACAATACTGTGGTATCACGATGATCATAAACAAACAAAAAAAAACCACAGAATTACAGAATAGGACAGGTTGGAAGGGACTCTGGATATCATGTGGTCCAAACGGCCTCTTCACGCAGAGTCAGCTAGAGCAGGTTGCCCAGGACCGTGTCCAGTCAGATTCTGAGCATCTCCTGGCGAGGTAGACTCCACAAACTCCCTCTTGTTCCAAAGTTCAGACATCTTCACAGTAAAGAAGTGTTTTCTTATGCTCAAGTAGAATTTCCTGTGTTTCAGGTGGTGTCCATTGCCTGTTGTTCTCAGCAAACCACCGAGAAGAGTCTGTGCCTGTCTTCTTTACACCCTCCTATTGGATAATCTGGTAAGATCCCCCTGGATCCTTCTCCAGACTAAACAATCATCTGAGCTCTCTCAGCCTCTCCTGTATGACATGTGCCTTAATCACCATTGTGGCCCTTCACTGGACTTATTGCAAGAAATCCATGCCTTGCTTGTACTGGAGCTGGACCCAGCACTCCGGAAGCGGCCTCATCAGTGCTCAGCTGAGGGGAAGGATCACCTTCCCCCACCTGCTGGTAACACTCTCCTAACACAGACCAGGATGCCACTGGCCTTCTTTGCCATGAAGGTGCATTGCTAGCCCATGTTCAGCTTGTCCATCAGGATGCCCAGGGTCTTCTCTGCAAAGCTGTTCTCTCTGTTCTCAGCACTCTGAGCTCAGCAGCTCAGCCAGTTTTCAATCCACCTTATTGTCCACTGACCTAGCCCATACTTTTTGTCTATGAGAATGTTATGGGAGACACAGTTAAAAGCCTTACTAAAGTCAAGGTAAACAACACCCACTCATCTCTTCTCATCCACCAAGCCAGTCACCTCATTGCAGAAGGCTGTCAGGTTGCTTAACTGTGATTTCTCCTTCATAAATCCATGATAACTATACCTGAACAACTGCCTGTCCTTTACGTGTCTGGAAATAGCACCCAGGATTAGTGGGGTGCTCCAACAGCTCCAACACCTTCCAATGGATCAAGATGAGGCAGACCACCTGTTGTTCCCCAAATTTGCTTTCTTGTCCTTCCTGAAGATAGGGGTGACATTTACTCTCTTCTCATCCTCTGGAACATCTCCCAGTCTCCACGATCTTTCAAAGACAACTTCAGAGTGGCTTCTCAGTGACATCAGCCAGCTCCCCCAGTACTTGTGAATGCCTCCCATCAGGTACCATGAACCTGTGTATATCCTTGTTGTTTAAGTGCTCCCTAACCTCCTCCAGGATCAGGAGAAGAACACAAAAGAGACTGTATGGGGAGAAGAGAGGAGGACATTTTTGCCTCACCAACTTGAAGACCTTTTACAACAAAATGACCAGTTGTGTGGACAAAGAGAGAACGGCAGATATAACACCCATTGACTTCAGCATGGATTCTGTCATTCTTTTCCAAGCCATTTTCATCTGGAAACTGAAAAAGTAGGGGCTGGAAGAATGGTCTGTTAGATGGACTGAAAACTGGCTGAACAGTTGAGGTCAAAGCATAGTTATTAATGGGTCAATGCCCAGTTCGTAGCTGGCAACAAGTGGACAACCCCAGAATTTGCCAATTTTATTTAGCATCTTCCTCAACAACCTTGGTGATGACAGAATGAACCCTTGGCAAATTTTCCAGTGACCCAAACTAGGGGCCCATGCTGACATTATGGGTGGTAGAGCTTCAAGCCAGAGAGACCAGGAGAAATGGAAAGATCTGGCTGACAGGAACCCAGGAAGATGAGCAAGGAGGAGTGAGACGTTCTGCAGTAGGAGCAGGATAACTGCATTGGTGAGGGGTGCCAGCCTGAATAGCAAGTCTGTGGAAAGAGATCTGGGGTTCAGTGGATGGCAGCTTGAACAAGGGCCAGTGAGGTGGCTCTCACCGCAAACAAGGCAAAGTGCAACCTGGACTGCTATTGGAAGGACTGTGGCCAGATGCCTGAGAGTGGTTATTTGTCCTGTTCATTCAGCTGCCAAATGAGGTTGCATCTGGAATTCAATGTCCCACTTCAGCTGCCTACTTAATGTGCATCACTTCAAAATTTTCATTAACAACTTAAATAGTGTGATAGAAGATTTAAAATATCTTCAGAGATCTCTAATTTGGAGGGGGACGCAGTGACCTTCTCAAACTGGAAAGACAGTCAAAAGTGAAAAAGATAACACAGCAGTACCATATATGACAGAGAAAATATGTATGTACAGATACGGCCACATAGTCCAGGCAGAAGTATAGCTGAAAATGGATTGAGAGTAGTAGATCACAAAGTGAATGGTGGTGTTATTATGAGAAAGATAGGGCTCATTCTAGACATCTATTAAAAGGTGCACCATATGTGATAAAATAGGAGCTAATTGCTCTGCTCCATATAGCATTTATAAGACTTCAGTTGAAATATCCAGTTTGGGGGACCAGAACTGAAAAAATGGAGAGTCCGCAAGCTTACAAGACTGATAAGATGTTCAGAAAACATCTCCAGTTATAAGAAAAGCTGAAGGATATGCAGTCACTTTCACTAAAAGAAAAAAAGAGAGGAAATCGGAAAGAGAAATTTGTAACATTTCAATACACAGAATAACATTTTATAGGAGAGGATTGTTAATTTCTGCTTCTTTCTGTAGGTGGTCTTGGATGACGACAACACCCATTGTTTGTTGAAAATCATGTTGAGTCTAAATTATTAGAAAAACTGGCACAGAAACGAGGGAGGACACGGAGACATCTCTGGGCATTCTCTGCAACAGGCTACACAAACATCATTCTGGGATGGTTTGGAAAGGTTTCATTCTGCTTCAGAGCAGAAGACTCATAGTGTAACATTTCTGAAAACTATCCAACGAAAGAAGCCAAATGCGCTCTGCTTCACTCAAGGAATGGTTTAATAGCCCCAGCAGATTTACAACACTATGCCTGTAACCCTACTAGGCACCTCCAAAATTCTGGGTCCTAAAAAAACAGTGAGTGATGACTTCCAGCCAGGGATTTGCAGCATGCAACTTGTCCATTTAAAAGAAGCATGCAAGTCCTCTCTTCTTGAACAGCAGCAGTCAAAAAGCATATAGGCAGCTAGCTCCCTGCACAACCCTTGGAAAGACTTCTTTGAGCTCACTTCAGCAACCACTGCTTTGTGCCACTGGTGCTCATCTTTGGGCCTCATTTGCTTCATTAGACTTCCTCAGCCCCTTTCCTGCCTTTGAAAACTCCCAGACTATACAGGGAAAGAGCCTCTTTTCCTCCAGGGTGCCACAAGCAGCTCCTGGCAATCACACCTGTGACTCCCTGGTCTTTGGTGCTCAGAAGTACCTGTTAAATGGGCATTTTTTTTCTTTTTAACCCCTAACCAGAGTGGCATAAGGCTGCTTGCCCAGCCCCTCCGGCCTGCAGCGGTGGGCGCTGGGGCCTGCTCTGGCTTGGCAGCACCGAGCGAGCTCGGAGCTTCACCTGCTCCCGAAACGGGAGCTCTTTGGGCGACCCCTTGGGCTCCCAGGCTTTGCAGGGAGGGTCACGCTGCCGCCTCGCGCTGACCACAGCTCGGGGGGACGCGGCGGCCGGGGCTCCACGGCCACAACGCACCTTGCTCTTTCTGCTCATTTCTGTCCAGTCGAATCCGGCGCTACGCGGAGCTGGCGCCCTGCTTGAATTCCCAGCAGAAAATCAAGTGTGTGCGTGAGGGGCCACTTTTAGCAGCCTCAAGCACTGATATCTATAACCTGCCTTCACATTTCTAAGCGCTTTTTTCCTTCTCTGTAGCAGTGTCATTGAACCTCACCGATGATAAGCAAATCTGACAACAAAATGAAGCCTAATTCTGAAATTAGATGCCTCTGCTGCTGATGTACATATGCTGGCCCTGAAGGAGCCCCAACAAAACATCCACTCTAGAAAAACACACACTCAGATGCAAAAGCACCTGATCATAGAATTATTATGGTTGGAAAAGACCTTCAAGATCATCAAGTCCAACCATAAAGCCATCACCACCCTGCCTGCTAAACCATGTCCCTAAGTGCTTCATCTACACGTTTCTTGAGCACTGAGAGGGATGGCGACTCCACCACTTCCCTGGGCAGCCTGTTCCAAGGCTTCACCACTCTTTCCATGTATATAAAAAATATATTTTTAATTCTCAACTGAAAACTGCTTTACTTGGAGTTACTGCATCTCCACAAGAAAATTGAAGAGCTAAACCAATAACCAATTTACACAAGCTGAGGAGCTAGCCAAACATTTAAAAACCAACCCAAGTTTTACTGGGCAAATCTGTATCCTTCCTAACAGTGACAGCAAAACAGAGAACAAACTTTAAAATGCCTTAGGGTCTAGTAGTAACCCTCGTAACTTAAGGGGGAAAGGAAGATTTATCACTAGCCCTTATTAGAAGAACCATGCACTTCTGAGAAAAAAAAAAAAAACACACACACATTCATATCCTTCCCAGTGTGTGAAACCACAGACACCTTCTACTCCCATTTCTCCAAAGGTGCTCAGCACCATGGCAATGTCCAAATGATACCCCCATACTTTAGAGCACCACTGTGAATAGCATGCTTATGGACAGCTGCACCCTTCCGCACATGGAAAAAAAAGGAGAGAAGCATTTGGGGGACAGATTTTTGAAAACGAGCCATGACAGAGGGCAAACAACTATTTCCAATTCCCGCTAGGGTTCATTATCTTTGGTGCAACATGCACACAACAGGGGAGAAATCTTGGTCCTATTCGTGCCAGATGATGAGAGTTTTTCTACTGATAAAATGGTGCCAAGATCCTTCCTCCTGATGCTAACTTTAGGGGAGGGCAGTTTGGCAATTTAGAAATTTTACACAATTTCAGCTCAGATGTTATTACATCCTTTGCATGGTAAAGTCTATGCTACCCAACTAATAAAGCCCTTAAGGCACTCGCAACCATGTTGTCAACAACGGCTTTGCCCATATCCGCGGCTGCTGCACACACGTTCTCTGAAAATGTAACCCATTAAGTACTAATGTTTAAAGTAGCAATTCACAAAGTGGAAAAATGCAGCACTTCAAGCGCACCAAACCAAGGGCAAACCTGTGAAGTCGTCGTGTGTTGGGTTTGCAAAGCCACAGTTAAATCTGGAATAACAAAACGCAAGCCTAGCACTGACTTGCATCTAGTTCCACTTCATCTGAACCAAGAGTTTGAATTAATTGTTTCATTTTGGCCTCCTATTAGTGATTAATGAAATTCTGTACTTGACATAAAGGAAGAAGTTTGCAAGAGAAGATGGCAGAGAACAGGTACTGTTATAGTAAAATCTATATTTTGCTGTACTGGATCAACAATGCTGACTACGATATTGCAAAGTCTAGAAGAAATTTTTCTACATGTTTTTTGACTGATACATTTATCAGCTAGATTCTTCTCAATATTCCACACAACCAAATCCTACGTCATTACTTCTTGCTGCAGTTGTGCATAAAGCCTCATATTCTAAACAAAGAGCTTTTAAAATAATTAAAAGTAGATGTATACTTTATAATCTTAGGCGAAGACTTGTGAAAGGCTTGCTCTGCTACCGTGCTGGGGACGAAGATTTTTAATTGAAATATGAGGTGACATATAGCCTCATTATTTGCCTTCATCCTGTACAGTCTAGCAATGCCTAGAATAAGATATTGCAGGACGGTGAGTTCAGAGACCCCCTTGGTGCCTCCCATACCGCTGCCCGCTGCGGCCACCCCGTCAGGAGCCTCGAGGCTCCTTCTTCACGAGGTCTCTCCATGGTATAAGGGATGAGTGTCTCTGTGCAGGGCTTGCTGCTCCAAGCCCTGTGCACCTTGCTGGGATGCAGAGAGGCCTTCAGGAGGCCTCCAGGAGGACCTGCACACCCTAACGGCCCAAGGCACACGCACGCTCACAAGTCACATCATACAAATAAACGCAGGTGCCAACACGTGAACGTGGAGCCTCTTCCCACCTGGCGTATTTCTGTCATATTGGAGGCAGAACACGGTCACCCCCAGCTTTCCTTTCTCATGCGTATTTCGCTCCTTTTTTCCCTTGCTGCAGTATTTGTGCCATCTATCTTGTCCTATATTCACTTTCCTTTTTTTTTCCTACTTTTGGGAAAAGCATCTAATATCCCTGTAGCATTAGTTTTTCTTTGTTAATGTCAAAAAATGTTAATCCGTGAAGACTTGCTTTCTAGATAATGTTAATTCAGCTGTCAGTTTTATAATAGGATTATGCTTTCCAGGATTTAAAAATCCCACTTGTTAGCTACAAAACAGACTTCTACTAACAGCTATAAAATCTAATTTAATCCCTATTGGCATTAACTAAATAGCTGAGGTATAATTTCTGCCTAGCTACACTTAACACCCCACTATTGCCATAAATATATAAAATTCCCTTTGAAGTTATAAAAGAAACTGTTCAGTAGGATAAATAGGGTCTCATGAGTCCAATCATATGCTATCTCCAAGGCATAACAAATGTTGTTTACATATTGTAAAGATTTTGTGGACAGTTTATTTAAATAGATTCACCCATGTTTACATGCGTTTTACATTAATTTGTCCTCTTTCTTAAGAAAAAAAAAGCACGCTTCATTATGATCTATATTTATTCTATGTAAAAATAATTGGTTAACAAGTGGGAGATTGGGTGTCCATGGAATCAAAGCTTAAAATATAACCAAATAACCTGCTTAAGCTGGAGGAAAATGCCAATTTGTTCAACATAGTTCCTTATAATGCACAATTCTATTGTGAAACGTGGGAATATCAAGTTCTCTCAAACTTGGCATAAGAGGAGCTACTTTGGGGCAATCTCAAGCAAGGAGGAGAGAATGAGCAAGCAACATTTTATAGCGATCTTAAAATGAGCAGCCATGATCTTTATAACCACCTGCTCCCGAATGTGCGGAGGAACAACACAAAGATTTAGGGCCTTCTGGAGCTCAGTAATCAGAAATGAAGAAAAATATTTACAATTCTTTTTCCCAAGCCTTGAAGAGATAATAACCAGCAAGTACATTGTTCTGGAGAGGATAACCTTGATACTCTGCAGAGAAAGAGAGCAAAAAGAGCTATTACGATGATACATGGTACATAACTGTGTTACGAAGCCATTCCGAAGTCGAAGCAGATATCTCAGAGCAACCAAGCTCCTCTAAAGATTGAAATCACCAGTAAAACACAGGAAACAGTAGGATTTTATCTATCCCTTCAGAAATGATGCAAAGTGCTAATCAGACTCCACAGTCAGCTTATCACTTTGTTATTGATGAACGAGAAGACAGACCATGATCTCCCGTGTGCTATTGGTAGCCAAATAAGAGATGAGCAACTTTGGCAGAGCAGCTGGCAATAACACCAAGATGTGCAGCGGGCTGGATTTGCAGATGTGTGTGTTTGCCTTGGGAGATGGAAATACAACACAGTTGGGCCAGGGCACTTAGATGTGCAAGCAGCCACACGTGTTCCTTACACATGTACAAAGTGCTGCCAAAACAACTTCCCAATGCTTGGCTAAATGTTTTCACTTAGCTGAAATGAAGTGGGGAAAGGGCATGTTTTCTGCTTCTTTGTAAAATAATTCCTTGGTTGGAAGTTCAAAACATGGGCATGACTATGTGTAAATTATCTGCACGGGCCAGGCCACATGGAGGGCTCTCGTGCTGCAGGGGACTGGGTAGCCAGCAGCACGAGGCAAGTTTGGATGTGAGTACACAAATTCCTCTATCCTGATTAATCATGGCATGTTAGTTATACTCTGAGAACTGTGTATCTTTTGGTCTATCCTGGGATGTCCATGCTCAGTGAATTCATAGCTCTGGATGCTCTCCAGTTTTGGTAATCCAGAGACATGGTTGCAGTCATAATCCTGGTGTTGACTCCCGTCGAACGGAGATAAATTACTCCACACTAAGTTGAAGGGATGTCATGGCATATGCTTAGCTGGTGGTGGGAAGAAAAAAAGGCTGGTCTTAGGTGGCTCTGTGCTGTGTTTTGGAAATGGTTTGCACGCAGCTAGCACAACACTTGCGTGCTGGTGCTGCAACATCAGGCATAGCAGGCTTTGCTTTCGCAGAATGTTTGAAGAATCAACAACTCAAAAAAAAAGGAGATAACATTTGAAATTTACTCATACGAAGAGAGTAACAAGAGAACGTTTGTTCCAGGAAAACCTGGGAAGTTTAGGAGATGGAAAGGTCTTCAGTTTGATGTATAGCGGCGTATATGAAGAAGAAACTCATACTGCTGAAGAGCCTAATCCTGAATTATTCATTTAGGTACAAATAACCCATTCAATGAGAAACACTGACTGCAGAACTGGCTTTTGAAGATGTACCATGGTAAATATCATTGATTCCTGTTAGCAGGACATGCACAGTGGAAGGAAATGAGACTTCTGCACAGGAACCAATGTTTATTTCCCACCACTGAATGCTAGGATCTGTGTCTCGGGACCATAGAGTCCCATAGGAGTGATAGATGAAACCAAGGACACAGTAGGTATCTTGACTCCAGCAAGATATTTACCATCTGGAAACTCTGGTCCAGCAGTTAGTTGCGCAGGTGTGCTGATGTGCCCGAGTGCAGTGGGCTACATACAGAGACTTGGAGTACTGTGAATTCTAACCATGCTGTACAAACATCAGCTGTAATATTTTACAGTATTGCCCCAAGTCTGTTAATATACCTCTGCCTGAAATTTCTGTTACTCCTGAGCCAAGACATCTTCCCTCAGTTTCTAGGCTCCATTCCGCTGGTAGAAACAGTTACATCTGGACATGCCCGAGTCAAACTTAATTGGATACATCTGAATCAGTGAAAAAGAAAGAACAAGCAATTCAAAGGCTCAGCTCAAAGAGACACAGGCCTTACTGAGCTCATTAAGAAGAAAATTGCTGAATATTGGGACTGTGCTTACTATTCCTCAAATATTTATGTAAGGAAGATGATTGGCTTGTAGTGTAAAACAACAGGAACAAAAAGTTTCATTGTCGCAGCTACCGCCCAGCAGTGGCAGTTCTTCCAGGACCATGGTGGGATTAATAAGGAAACGAAAACGCTTTACAACTTTCATAAAAATGTATATTCATCAGAACTCTTCAAGGATCAAAAAGGCCTTGCAGAGTTTCACTGTATACTTCAGCTTCCCTGCAATAAACCAGAGAGACTTCTGGACTCCCCAATTCCTACAGAAGAAATTTCCCAAGCTACTGAGACTTCTAATAATGGCAAGCCGCCAGGGAAAGCAGCATTCCCATTTTAATTTTGTGCATCTTTTGAAGAGAAGTCACCCCACTATGTGCCTGTGTACATTTAATCATTCTCTACACACTTTACCAGCAAGCCTTCTCCCCGTAGGAGGAATACAATTAGGTACAGTACTAATTTATTATAAATAAAGGAAAGGCCTGGTAAAATAACCTAGTTATCAATGTTTCATACAGCTGTGCCTATGAAGGTAACATTCTCACTATGAGACTGGAGAAAAAAGCGGCGGCACTGATAAATCCTAAACAAGTTGGCTTTATTAAAAAAAAAAACAAAAGATTATCATCACATAATACAGGAAAACTGTTGATTTTAATTGAAGTAGCCAGAGAGTTATGGAAACCAAACGCAGCTTTTTTTTTTTTTTTCCTACTGATACTGCAAAAGTCTTCAATAAGATCAATAAGGAAAGGCATTTCAAGCAGGCAAGTCTGGAATTTTTTTTGTATGCCACCCTGACCAATTTTATGTATTTATCTCCACCCTCAACTTTAGCCAAAGTGTTATTGCACATGCAGTAGCCTCTTCTCATCAGCGATGAGGACTGAGGGCAGAAGGCCTCCGCTTAGGGGGGAAATGGCAGGCGAGGCGACCGCTCTCCTCGCGGTGATGCCCGGCCGGGATCACGGGAGCGATGCCGACGGCTTCCCACGGGGAGACACCTCCACCCCACCTGCGGCTACGCGGATGATCTGCTCTCAGCTGCAGGGAACCCAGAGCCAGCTCTTACGTGGGCCTTATCCATCGTGGAATGGTTTGAAAAGTGGTCGGGCTTTAATCCTGTTTTTTAAAAACAGAGGATTCAAAGGAATTAATTGATTTTCTTGTTTCTTTCCACAGCGCGGCAATGATTTTCTAAGTGGCTGCTACAAGATATTAAGTAGGAAACAATTTATGCTATGACCCTAAGAGGCCATGCTGCACATAAGCAGAATAGGCCCTTCCCTCTCCATCTTCTTAGCCAAGTGGAGCTTCCTCTTATTTCTGAGGTTCCAGCATCCTCTCTCCCCTCTAACGGATGGGATAAGAGGGAAGCACATGGCCAAGGATGTTTTTTTCCCTACCTTCTGCTGTTCAAATACTAAAGAAGAGAGTAACTGTGTTCTGGAAGAGACGAAGTGGTGCAATCACAGCAAAAAGAGTTAGCAGCTCAACTCGTAATCAGCCCTACGTCCTTCTGTGGTACAACCCTGAATATCAATAAATTTTATTGGAGGAATGAAATCTTTTTAGTTGTAGAGGGACAACACTAAAACTTCCTATTTTCATGTCAGAGGACCCTACAGACCTTTTCTAACCATATATATACTTGAAGGGATTGTTTTTACATATTTACATAAAAAAGCACCAGCATAACTTCTACATGACAAATTTTTATGAGAGAGCGTGAGAAATAAATTCTTGTATATGGCTGGGTGGGATTTAACTCCCTAATATGAAACTCATGTGCTGCAGATCACGACATTGCTCCACAAAGTCTGCAGCCACGAACCTGAAGGAACATCATGAGGTTCTTGAGGTCCCCGAGCCTTGCATTAGTGTCACCTTCCTGCAAAGCTCACCCTGATGAGGCATACGGGGCTTTCAGCTCAATACACACTTCACACGTGTCAGAAATATATTTGCAGAGAGCTTGAGATCAAGACAGATGTTTAAGCTGATTCTGTAACTTTCAACAGAAGTACAGAAAGAAAGAGAAATTCTCATAAAGAAAGACAATTCCTCAATAAAGTGCACATTTATTTTTTACCAGAGACTGGTGCAGAATTTCATTTAAAAAAAAATATAGAGATACATATGGCCCAGAAGTTTTCATTACATTTTTTTTTCCCCCTTTCAACCCAGAAAGGTTGTTCTGTGGAAAAGAGAAGCATTTGTAAATACTAGTTGTAAATGCTGTCAAAGAAAAAGAAAGTTTGGTATTATGGAAACTTTCCAGCTCAACATTTTCTGACTGGAACATTTCAATTCTCATTTTGTAATGATTTTTCCTTTTCAAACATGTTTTTAACCTTATTTTATTTATTTTACAGAAGCTAACGATGGAGTGAAGATTTCTTTTTATAAAATATTTCTGACACAGGCTGGCCTAGTGGGACAGCTTAACGGAACTACAGGGTAAGGCTTCACACAGTAACAGCTCCAGTGGGTCTCCTGCTAGGCTAACCTGACAGCTTAGCATGTCACGGATGCCCTGAAGAATAGGGGACTCAGAAAAGGATCCTCCTGAAAAAACTCTCTCCTAGAAAACACACTAGTAAGGGCAGTAATATGAACTCTGCAGGGAGTAACAGTGGAATTTTGCTCTTGGAAAGCACTGACATAGAAGTCTTCCTTTCCCCAACAGGAGGTGGAAACTTTTCCACTCGTTTCTAGTTTGTTGGGTTGGAGCAGTTTTAGCAGGGAGGGCTGGCTTGGCTGTGGGTGCTCTGCCAACTCACCTGCCTCACAGGTGGCTCTCAGCGACTGCGTGTGCAAGGTTCAACTTTCTGTGCCTGATGCAGCCAACATTTTTTTTCTTGTTTCTAACAATCAAAATTAAAGAATGTTTTGGCCTTCTCCGTATACTTAACAGCTCTACAAGTGCCTGTTTATTAGCTTCTTGCTTCAACGTTGTTTCCCCTTACCTGGTCAAAGTAACCGCTAGAAAAAGATGGAAAAGGTGGCAGATCAACAGACAGCATCTGAAATTACAGCTCATGTGGTAGCTCATGAGGGTAAGAAATGAAGACACCATAATGTGCAGGCAGACTACGCTAAGCAAAAATGGGTTCTCTTGTTGGGTGTTCTCTAAGAGCTGTAACAGAACATACTTGGGGAAGGAAACTTCTTCCTAATTTTCTCTGAAAAAAAAACCCTATAAAATAAAGATTTAGAAAATAACTAATTTATAAAATTAAAGAGTTTTAATTTATGACCACAGCTTCTAATGCAGTTACTTCAGCCAGATGTTATCATTCTCAAGCGGCAAGTTCACAATTTTCCCTCTAAACGGGCACACAAATGGAACTGTTGACATTCCAGATTCTCCACTTCTTAAAATCTAATTTAGTCATAATACATACCAGACTTGTAAAATAAACTTGATAAGATATTGCTCAAAGTTGTTGTTTGGACTTCATGCAATAGAAGGCCTCCTGTATCCAGGCAAGTTTGGCCCACAGCACTGTGCCTACCAGTTTCTGACTTTCAAAAAAAAACCCCAGCATTTCTGCAGCAGCTTCAGGAAAGTTCATAACTATCACTGTTATTAATATAAAATACGTCAGTGAAAGTCAAATTCACTGGTAGTACTTCGTTTAAGAATAATTAATTAAAGAACAACCTGAGCGTGCTATGTTTCTGTGATTTTTTTTTCTCAGCTTCAGATGATCCATCCAAAGAGCCACTGAATACTCTATTTTAGTGCATGCTCCTGTCGTGTCTTTCACACCAAGTTTCTAACTTAACATTAACAAATGCAACCTTAAGAATAACTAGAATTTCAGCTTCACATTCTGAGAATCTAAATCTCCAAGTCTTACTGAGTATTTGTGGCAGATCTAAACATGAAATTCAACCTTTCAATCACTTTAAATTAAACTTTGCTATGCAAATATGGAAGCACAGAGACTACCTCAGGTTCAAAGGGTCTTTGGGAGACCCTCTCAAAGCAGAGAGGCTCAGCTCTACACCAGCAGCCTCTCGGTGACTCTAGCCAGCTCCCAACTCCATCAGCTCCCGCTCCGAGGACAACTTTCCTCTCCAAGTTTTGCCTCTGGCCACAGGAAGGCAACTGTAGGAGGCCAGAGAGCAGATGCCTGAGCAAGTACCGAGCTCTTCAGCCTCAGCCACAGCTTGCAGCACAAGGTCATTCAGCTCATGGAGCAAAGGAGCCACATTTTCCTCGGTCTTTTGCTGCTGCTGTGCTCATAGTAGCTTTTCTTGATGTCCTCCTCAGCCCTCACCAGCTTTGATTCCAGCCAAATTTTGACCTTCCTAACTGTGTCCCTACATGCCCAGACAACACTTAGGTGTTCCCTGTTGGAAGCCTGTCCCCACTTCTCTCTCCTGTCTGCTTCCTTCTGGCATGTAAGCTCAGTCAGGGGCTCATCTGCCATCTCAGGCTTCTATTACAGAAATTTCTCCTAATTTCTTTGAAATCTTACACCCAGTGGTGTAACTCCCCTTCGGTTCCATGGAGCTATAATGTTATAGCTATAAACGCTATTTAGAAATGACTACTATCAATTTTGTCACCTTGACCATAAAGTTTTGTTTTTCTGTCATTCACTATTACGGATAGATACTTCTGCTATAAATGATTTATTTCATATAATTAATCTGCACTTAAAAATACTAGAGTCTAACACACAACTGTGTCTTGTGTCATCCTATGGCAACAGCCTCCTAAATATGAACTAAACAATACTAAGTCACTGTGACAGCAGTGATAATTTTAGTCTTGTACATAGAATTTCAGCACTGATTTTTCCCCCCCGAATGTTCACTAGGAACATTTAGCAATGTTATTTTCACTTTCTAGAACTAAACTCTTAACACAGAAAGCATATAAACTTTGTATTTCTGAAAGACCTGTAAGGAGTTGAAGGTTAAAGATAGGACCGTTAAATACAGTCACTTTGAAAAGCACTAGTTCCCAAGACACAAAAAAAGAATAAAATTCCATTGAATTTTTTGAGACCACATGAGAAAACTTTCAAGATTATTTTCACAATTTCCAGGATAGCACATTTGTATTCAAACTCTAAAATAGACGAGAAAGCTTAAAAAATGGTGATGGTGTAATGGCATATTTCTCTCCTAGCTTGGAAGTACTTTTTATTAAGAAATATTCAGACAAGTTTCTGATATACATTGTTTAAGATGTGAAGCACCTTAAAGGGGGATGGTTATTTTGAGATTCTTACAAAATTTGCTTGCAAGCCTATCTATGAATGTATGTTAGGTGATTCTGTCTTCCTTAAAAAATTAAACATCAGCAAAACCAGCACTGATACTTAACACATCCACATTTATTTCCCACACTGCTCTCTCTGCCTTCTTTCTTGCAGCTCATTCAATCCAAGATGCCCTCCAAACCCTAGTGTACCAAAGGTCTAGCTTCTTCCTCCACAGACATCCCTAGCAGCATTACATAAAATGAGTATAACCATACCGCTCAATACGGTAAATCTTTCCAAACACCCAAGGACTCAAAACCACACACAGTTGCTCACAACCTGCACTTGCTTTTGTTTCAACAACAAAATTCCCATCTGGTGATTCTAAACTCTTTCATTTTGGCTTTTCTTCTCAGAGTCTATTTCCTCCTCTTCTGTAATAAATAGGGAGCAGTAATAACAACAACAATAAATCCCACTCTTCCTCAGTAAGTGCTTATGCCCAGCTCTGTATTCCTTCAGTAAGTCACTTCCACATATTCACCCAAGATCTCTTTCAATTCCGGGCAACCAGGTTTCCCAACACTTCCACAAAGCTAATTAATGTTACATTACTTTGTATATCTTAGAATTTGTCTTGGGTCTCTCTGGATGCCACCTCCCCAAGGCAAAGGAAATGTCTTTCCACATGTTCTGTTTAGTGCTGATGGTATGCCACAAATAAATTTTTAATTACCTTTCTGTTGAGAGCCACACCGTCTTCGCAGTCCAGCACCGCACAGTCTACATGTAGGGAAGGGATTTTTCGTATCTTCTTTTCATCATCTGCAGGTACATACAGCACAGCTCGCCTGGGAACGTACTTGTGAGATGATGCAAAGTGATAACTAAGCTTTGGAACACCAGCTGGCAGAGCAGAATTCACCCTGTAAAGGATACCGTTGAAATTAGGCTCTTGTCTACAACGCTGGAAAGAAAACCTGACTATATTTTACAAGGGAAACATTCCTGCCTAGATAGTTGCTGGTTTGGGGGTTTGTTTGTTTTTCCCCCTTGGGAAACACCTAGATGGGGAGGCAGGAGTATGACAGTTAATCAGCATATAAAAACCCAAACCACCACGTACAATGGAAGTCGCACTCAGAACTGCAAAAGCACCAGGGCTGGAGGTACAGCCCCAACTCCACGCTGGGCAGCCACTGAATGCGAGAGGTTTCTCCCCTCACAGAAAGGGGTTTGGGTGGCGGCGCGGGGAAAACACGAGAAAAGCAAGAACCAAAACCCCTTAATGTGGAAGCTCATTAATCCCAATGCGTCTTCTCAGAAGCCTTCAGACCCACAGCCCAGACCTTTATCGACAGCACTCATAAATCCAGCAGTGTTTTTGGCAGGTGCTCGGCCGTGGTGACTTTTCGCGTTAATAAATGGCTCGTGCTCCTTCTCTGCATAGGCCGAGCTCTGGGGCACCGTGTGGTCGTATCCGAGTGCATTGGGCACTCCGCATCCATGTTTCTCCATCATCGGGACCGGTGCACTCGGAGGCAGCTGAGCTGCCCAGGAGCACAGCCTGGAGCGCACCCAGGAGTTAATCCTGCTCCGTCATTACAAATCATGAGGAATAAAATCGCAGAGGGTATCGCCATGGTTCACAGCCTTTCTAAAAACCCTTCCCTGCTCCTGGTCCTACCACTTTACACCGTAACCCCCCCAGGCCTATTCTGCTATACCAAAAATGAGGCTAAAAGAACACAATTTGCCTTCATACGCAGGGCACCAGTCACTTACGGCACAAATAATCCTACCAGCCAACACCATCACGCATTATCATGCCCATTATTCAGCACTTTGAATAATGCAAAGCTTTTCTAGCAGCGCACTCAATGTGTCATTATCACATCACGTCAGGGACCCATGCATTTTCCTATGCCCCTCTTAATAATCTTTCCCCGGTCGCTACATTTTGGATGACACATGGCTGCATGTGCCAACTGGGTTTTCTTCAAAGCGAGCACGACGAACCCTCTCAAACGCTTGGAAATGAGTTCAGTCAATGTAAATCAGGGACAACGCGATGCATTGCCGACAGGCCGCTATGATAGCGGCCTTTCTAAATCAACCCTTTCCCAGGATTTTCCTCCCTATAGATTTAGCATCCTGGAAGCAAAATACAGATGTGGTTTTAAAAATAGAAGGAAAGCTTTTACCACATTCTGTCCTAGGAAATTAAGCTGAAAATGGCAACTACTCCACTACCTCCTCTGCCAGGTCTGTGTGTCCTGGGTGGACCCACAACTGCCTGCTGCGTGTTCGTGCTTGTAACATGACTAGCGATGCCCAATGTGGCCTCCTCAACAAGGCAGTTCTGCTGTTAAACAACAGTGAGGCAAGGGCCAGTGCTACTCTTATTGATAAATGCTCTTCACCTCTCAGTGCAGCAACTCTTGAGTTACACGTGGTGGCGATCCCGACCCTTGGTACCTGGGAAACACACAGCTGAGACCCACCAAGTCTCCACCAAGTGCACTGCTCGCCCCGCTCCCACGAACCAGCTCACACTCCTGGCCCTGCGTGGGAGCGGGGATGGCAACGCAACTCGTGGCAACTGGCGTTAATTCCAACTAATCCCATTTTCTTGCAGTACCCTTTGGGGGAGCAAGGAGGAGGAGTGGGAGAGAAGGGTAGCTCAAATGGAAATAGGAGGGTCTTTCTTCCGTGTGACACAGAGGTCAGCGAGGAAGCCTGCAGTCCTCCACTAAACATGTATGAGGGGACTAAAGTGATTAGCTTCTAATCTCCTTCTCTGATGGCTTCAACACGGTCATTCCCCAAAGCACAAAGGACTCAAAGATCCGGGTCCATTAATAGTTAACTCCAGCACTGAGGACAGGGGCCCCTGAAGCACCCTTAATGACGGCCTCTGCCCCTAACCTGGAAGACAGGACCGAAACCCTAATCTCAGAGCACACAGAGCCAAGATACATCTCCTGCCAGACGCGTTGCCCAAGACTTCTCCCGGCCTGTTTCAAACCAAAGGCTGTTTGAGCAGCTGTTTTCCCTTTGAGTCCTGCAAGCCCCACTCCGGTTACCTGGCATTGACTCTCCAAATAACAAGCACCATGGCCCAGAGACATTTTGTGGGTGAAACTGCTGTTAACTTTGGACCAGATGTAGAAATCAGGAGCCAGCTGTCCCCTTAAGACACCTAAACTTTCCTTTCAACAGTAGGATGACTTCCCAGCAAACCAGCTATTCCTAAGGAAGTGATGGATGTAATCCATGCAAATACCATCACCTGATGGGCTCAATATTTTAAATGCTATCAGTCAGTGGCCACCACTATTTCTTCCTTAGCTAAGCAACTTTGTAGCCCCCCTAGGCCCAAAAATGGGTTTTTCAGGATGCAGATTATAAGAGCATAATGTCGATTTGCCAAAATATTATCATGGAACAGTTCAGCAAATCTAAAAAGTAATCTTTTTTTTTTTTTTTTTCAAAGGGAGTGGCAAAAAGCAAAGTGCAGAGTGTGTGTCAGCTGACCAGCACGGCATCTCCCCCCTTTAAAACAACAAGCTCCACAAACACAAGTGGAAAATAAGTTTCCAACAAGTATGCTTGGGTATGACTCCCAAATAGGTATGACCAGTCTATTTTCATAGACTGTTATTTTGACACACATTCTTAAAAATTCCTCTTCCACTCTCACTATGTTATCAAAAGAAAAAAAGAAAATGTAGAGGAAAAAGTAGACCTAGCTAGAAGCCCATTTACCTACTCTTTTTCAAACACAGTGGCAAAGCCCAGGGTGCTGGAGATATTAACAACTAGCCACTCTCAGTAGCAAACACTATTCTGATTATCTTGACTTCTTCTGTATTTGATAGAATAAAAACGTTTCTAGCAGTTACTTTTTTTTTAGAAGAAAAGCAAAAACCAAAAAAAAACCCTAAAAAACAGCACCACCATCTGAATTACATTGGTAACCCCATGCCACGGAAAATAGTACATATATTTCCTGACTGCAACTATTTTAATGATTCAAACTAAGCTTGAATGTGCTTGGAACTAAATTAATGGACATAAGCCAAGCGAATTTGGTAAGACAATGTGTTTTGCTTTAAGTGCTGTAAGTTAAAATGAGGACTAGACTACTGGGTAAAGCTCATTAAATTGTTTTACAGCAGCTTATTTTCATTCATAGCAGCTAGGAGCACGTTGAGTGCTCTTGGGGTCTTGAAAATGAATCTACATTTCTTCAGCAAACATAACATTCTACTTAAATCTTTCTCAAGTATATAAAAACAGTTGGCAAAATAATGTTACTTTTGTTCCTTTGATAACGGTTCCACCCAAGAGTGAATAGCTCATCCTTACACAGGAAAAAAACAAAGCCTTTTTGGTTACTAAGAGACATTGCAACATCTATCAAAATACAGTGTGACTGCAACCAGTGAAATTATCGCAGTTTATACAAATCTCCCTGCTGTAGGCTGCATTTTGAGATTCCAGTGTTGCTCATACTCCCACGTATACTTAACTGTATGCACCTGTGCAGCCTCATTAGCACCAGCGATTCACAGTACACAAAGTACTCCCACAAGTTACATTCAGGCTCAGCACCTTAACCTGCATCTCTATTTAATGTATATTATTCTAGAAGAGATACTACATCACAGTGTGGCTGCTCCGTGAAAAAATACGCACTGCCTCACAGGCCAGATCTCTAGCTCTACAATATTTGGCCCACTGTCGGCAAAGAGTTAGGGATACTGCTTCCAAAGAGCGTATCTGGACATCTGAAAATGCGGGTGTGTGTTTCTGATCGCGTGCACGTAACTGCGTCCCAAACACAGTCCTGGCTCGCGGTGATGGGGAGGCGACAGCAGTGACCTAAAGCCCACATTGAATGCAACACAGCTTGGGTCGCAAACCCTCCTGCAGTTATTTCTCCTGCTACGCCTGCATAAAACCAAAGTAAATGCAATAAATATTCTATTTCTGGTTTTACTACGTCCCATTTACTAGGGAGCAGCTCGCAAACAAACCCAAATAATCCACCAAAGACAAAGGGAAAAGATATGAAATTACAAAGCACCACAATTTGCATGGTAATTCTCCTAATTAAGAAAGGAAGATACAAGTTGTTTGTTATAAACATCAGCAGGCCCTTTGCAAATAGCCACAGCTTACAGCCCAGCTAAGCTAAGCATTCGTCAAATCAAAGGGACTTTGCTGTGCGTTTTATTGGTACAGCTGTGGCGCATGCATTTTATCACACATGCTAATAATGCTAGTTATGGCACTAACATTTTAATCATTTGTTCTGTGGGCTTGTTTCTCAAACAATTAGCACTAATGAATGGCCAAAATACCTCGGATCATATATGTCTAATTGCAGTCAAGAGCAGTTATTGTCTGCATGTACATTTCAATTCACCTCTGGGGATAATGTTTGTTAATTGTATTTCTTTATATAGCAAGTGAAAAAAGGCTGTTCACTCCAAAAGGGACTAAGTGTTCTCTTCTTTCCCTTTGTTCCCACAAGAAGCTAAAGTCACTTCAAGAGGCACTTAATCCCATCATCCATGGTTACAATTGCCTTACAGCATCAATCAAAAAGAATCTGAAGTAAAATGATGCAGCTATATTGTGTAATTAAAAGCAATTCAGGTAGTTATTGCTTGGGGCATTTTCCAGGTCCAAATACTTAAAATGGCACTGCAGGGATTCTAAATACTGTAGTGTTTTAAATTTGGTCAACTACAATATCTGGCGGAGAAAGGGGAGGAATATGCAAAAAAAAATCTCCTAGTGCGTATTGTAAAGCAGAAGAAAAGAGGAGGAACAGCACACGTTTGAAGTGACAAAATCTACAACTCTCCATATAAAAGGGAAATAAAAATATCAAGAAGAGAGAAAAGGAAGGAAAAAAAAAAGAGCTGAAGTTTTAAGGAAAAACAAATTCCCTGCAATTGTTAAAAAGTTAATGTGGACAAAAAAAAGGCTAAGGTTTTCTTTAATGGAAAACAAAAGATCGCTTTGCAAGCTTTACAGGCAGAATATAGGTCTCTGAAACCTTAGAGCTTTCCCAGTGGAAATAAAATCAAAGTAAATTTAAGAGATTTGTTCTGGGGAAAAAAAAAGAAAGCTGCCTTATGTTAAAAGAGGAGACAGATGATATTTACTTTTGCATAATGCCGCAACTTTGCTAAGGTACTTTACCTAACAACTGCCACTGACAGTGATCCAATTATGCTAAAATAAGAACTGGGGGTTATCAACATATCAAACACGCTGCTTTACATTTTGATTTCTTCCTTTGTTCCAGAACCACTAAGGTCATTTCCTTGATGCTTGAAAAAATAATTAAGAAACCCTCCAGACCCACAAATACACTTTCTCTCTCTTTAGGGATAAGCAAACAGCTACTTGCTATGGAAGAGAGAAGAGGGGTGATCTTGTTGTTTAAATCTTCTGAGAAGCAGCTGTACTTAGGAGTGGGGGCACCTCCAAAGAGGCATTGTGTGATTTTAGACTCACCAAAAAGGCTGACATGATCTCAGCCCGATGCAGCTGCTTGGCTAAATTCCCCTGAAGTTGGCGGAATTAAACAGGTATGAAATGCCAGTAAACAAGAGCCGCGTCAACTCCTGCATCTCGAGTTTTAAGAAGGTTACAGAACAAACCATTGCGTTTTAACCAAATCACTAGGCAGCGTGGCGGGCTGTGCACCACCGTGGGCACAGTTAGCCATGGGCTGTGGAAAGGCTTGCAAAAAATGTGGCGAATTAAGAAATGTAACCTCCGTAACCAGCAACTTTGGATATCAAAAGAGCCAGCTTGGAGGAGGTCACTCCTGAGAGCAGGAGCCTGCTGGAAAAACTGGAGCAGGGAGAAATGAAAAGGGGGCTTCCGAGTGACCTCTAGCAAGCATTGCTGGCACTGGAATGGGAAGGTTGTTTTCTGCTCTCAAAGCAGAGAGGCAAACGAAATGGGGAAGGAGAGGCATGCTGTTACCAAAAAAAAAGGGAATTGTGACATGGAGACATGCGAGTAGAGGAAAGTAGTCGAGTGTTTAAATGGCAAATGCGAAATCAGAAGTTGCTGGTGAGTCATTTTAGGAAAAAATGTGGCTCTTCAGTGGCAATTTATATTTTTTTGCCTCTCTCCAGTAAACCAGTGGAAATCATGTAACTGGAAATCAGAGCCTTTCCGAGAAAAAGAACTAATATAAACCACTACCTTACTGACAAAGACTTAAAATAATGGACCCCTGTACCATAAAATGATAAAAGGCTATCATAGGTTAAATAGTTAACCAAACTTTCTCCTCCTCTAGTGCTAAACTTCTTTTTTTTTAAAAAAAAAACCTTTTATTTACCCCATCATCTTCTTTCAACTATATTTGACCCCGCTGTTTTGGTTGCCTCAGAGCAGCCCATTGTTGCAATCGCTTTGCCCAAACATCACTTCTTTCCTTCTCAGTTCAAAATGGCCAAATGAGATGGGAGGGGAAAAGGGGGATCACAAATTTCTCATTTAGCTCATTTCTCACATTTTTGCAGCAGCAGAAGGGGTGTGTGTGTGTTGCTTTTTTGTTTATTTTTATTTTTCTTTTTTTTTTTGAGGGAGATGAGTGTATTGCTGTCTTTGAACATGGGACAAATCCTAACGGGATGTAAGTGAGGGGGCAGGGTGGTGAGGGCTGCCTCGCCACGCACGGCAGCTCGTGGCGAGGCGAGGTGAAGTAGGTGAGGTTGGTGAGGTGAGGTGAGGTGAGGTAGGTGAGGTAGGTGAAGTAGGTCAAGTAGGTGAGGTGAGGTAGGCGTGGTGAGGTGAGGTAGGCGTGGTGAGGTGAGGTGAAGTGAGACGAGATGGTTCCCTGTGCCGGGGCGCTGTGTTGCACATGGCACCATGCACATGGAGTCGACATCTCTCGCTGACCCCGTTGCTTGTCACGCCAGCAAAGCAGGGCTGAGCCCCATGCAGCCCTCTGCCCTCAGGACTAGGGCGCTTTCCAGCTCCTTGGGGCACTGTTGGCCGCTTCGCCCAAGGCAAATCTCTGTGGGAAAACGCCCTTCTCATCCGTAATGCACGCGCCTGGCCACGCTAGCTATAGGATGCTGTAGGTTTCCCTGTGTTTCTCAATGTGGGTGCTTGCAAATGTTTTAATTTCTATAAGCAAACTGCAAGTTCTTTCATACGTTTCACTGATGAGGTTTCTACGTTCCTTTCTTTTTTTTTTTTTTTAAATCTGTGATTGTGTAAGGGAACTTTCCCAACTTTGCCAAGTTTCATTTAGTCATCCAATTTCCTGACAGGCACCACTGCATTATATACACTTCGCCCAACTGCAACCAGTGGCTGCAGAAGAAAATTGCAACATATAACAAAAGTGCACCCCACGAAGGAAGAGGATACATACAAACCATACAAAAAGGTTTAGAAAGGAATATGAATAAAATGAGCTTTGTAAAAGTTTGCATTATTAACTAAAGAAGTCTTACGTTGGATGTCCTGCATTGCATTGATCTACAGTTTGTTCTGGCTTATCAGCTGTTGTATAAACTGATATGCACCAAGTGTGCTCAGGGCTGTGCAAGACAAAGGAAAAAATACAGTTTCGTAGGTGAAGAACTTTCCAAATCAGGAGGAGAGCAGGCACAGATCACTAACATGGACATCCCATGTAAAATTTTATCTTAGGAACTGAATATATAAAAAAATCCATATTTATAATGGTGGCACCTTTATAGAATTGGACCTATGCTGGCAGCCTCTGCAGAAGAGTCGAATTTGGAAGGAGCTGCTGTCTGCATGCGGCCACACAAAAACATTCTTGCCTCTTTGGGGACACATGCAAATTCTCCACTCTTGCTGTTTTTTTGACATGTTCCTTATTGCAACGTCTGTCACAACATTTTTGCACACCCAGTTTGTGCACATCTCACGCTCCATATCTGATAAAAATGATATAAAAAAAGATAAAAAATGTTTTTGCTCTTGCTCGCTCTTGCTTTTCCTGTCTTTCTTTCACAACTCTTTCCCCCACACTGGTGCTGGTGCCAGGTGAGCAGGAGCAGCCCCGCAGCTGAGCTCCAGCCCTGCCCTTGATCCAGCTGTGTGCACGTTGGCTAAATGCTGCAAGGTCAAGACTGGGAGCGAGATTTGAAAATTCAGCGCTAAATACTGTGATTACAATCTGAGTCCCAAACAGCCAAAGCCACCGGAGCAGTTTAGGAAGGAGCTGCTAACAAATTATATTTAACACACAAAACACACACTTGCTAAAATCGGTATCAATGCGGCGCCTTTCCCCCTGCCAAATGATAGTGCCGCGGCAGAGAACAATTTCCTTCACCAACACGCATGCAGGTTAGATATTCATAAATGCACAGTGGGAGATAAAGGGGAAATGATGCAGACCTTAAAATTAGTTCTGATTTACGCTGAAGTTAAAATAAAATTACATTAAACGTGCTTGAGAATATTTAAATGAAACACATGAATCAAGTGAAGAAAAACGAGTATCAATAATGCTGGCGCAGTGGAAGTTGGAAGACAGAGGAAATTTGTTACCTCCTCCGTACCTTTCAGATTTTCTAATTTGTTTATTACAAATTTTATCCTATTACAAAATTAAACCTTTTATCCTACCTAATTCCTGTTCTGGATGCGTGGGGGATATTTTAGAAAACGAGGTTTCCTTCATACTTCCGAGAATCTTTTATTAAACAGGGCACATTTAATGCTGATTTCCAATTTATGCCATCCTACATCTAGCCAAAGCATAAACAAGCTCTCTGACTCCTGCGCACTTATTTAGAAATGTATGTAAATTATGCTCCTAAATAAAACATGGACATTTTTACTGCTTAAGAAAAACAAAACAATATTGCAGTCTTTTATGTACTTGGAGGCTGCTCCCGTAAACCCATTCAAGCATGCGCTTAGTCCAGACAAATCAAAAGGACTAGTCAAACACTTAAAATGAACCATGTGCTTAAGTGCTTGAAGGACTGAGAATTAGTTTTGGATTATCAAACTATTCTATATCCATTTGTTCTTATGCTATACATAGTGCAAATTGCTATTATTTTTTTCCCAGACTTGTGCAAAACTGAGATTTATAATCACGCAGATGCAATGCAGTTGGTGAATATGTTTTAAACAAAATAAAGACACTCAGTCGCAGTGGGGGAAAAAAATTCAATGAAGTATCTTTTAGACTAAATTGGTAAGTAAAAGACACGTTTTTTGTTTAGCCGAGCACATCAGACTGAAGAATTACTTTGCATCCCAAAGGGCATATTTAGGATAACTTCTATACCAAATAGTGGAGCAGTGAAGAACATTTTAACAAGCAATTAGTAAATATGAAACCGCTGAAGAACAGTTCATGTAGCTATAAAACTAAAATAGGCTGCAATTGCATTAAAAAGAAAATATGTCATCAAAGCTGATGAGATATGGCAGAAAAAAGAATAAACACACAGTGCTCTTATTTCAGCAGCAATTGCAGCTACTCTAATTGATAAATAACTTCTCCCCGCTTTTGAATAACAGTGCAGTAGAAATTTAAAAACATTTTCTTAACAGACACCAGGGAAGAAGACTTGCAAACACCACCATGCTCTAGGCAATACTTTAGCAAATGTCTACAGGCAGAAATATTACATCGCAGTATGGCTCAGGATGGCGCAAACAAACATCTGTGTTTATGTTTTAACTAGTCAGGTTTATAAGAGCAATGAAATTCCTACATAGCATTTTATATTGACCTGATATGGACTTACTGTTTTAACCAGCTTTTTAACTAACTCCACAAGTTAATAAAGGCAACTACATGAATCCTTACTGCCTATACATTAAGATAAGAAAAACATTCATTAAGCAATATCCAGTCTGTTTTAATTACAGAAATATCACTCTTATTTGTAGTATAATGTTCATTAAGTACAGTATAACATTTTCTTAAAATGCCCCAGAGGCACTTAAACTCTTGATTAGCTATAAAAAAAAAATCTCCCTTAACTTCAATCACATGAGTTAATGTCTAGTGCAATGAAATTCCAGTACTTTTAATCATACAAAAATGTCATATGTAAATCTTACTAACTATGAGAGCGTTATATAAGATCAAATGGATTTTCTGCACCTCTCACTATTCAGTATTGACAAAATACAAGCATCTTATTATGACAGTTACAGTAATAAAAATAAGGCTGGTCCTATTTCTTTTGAGATTGAAACTGAAAAACAGATCTGATTTTATTCATTTTAAAATATAGCAGAGATGGACTAAACTCCCTGACTTTTAGCTTTTCATGCCTGTTTTATTTTCCTAAGTTAAACATGCAAAATTAGTGGCAGTGGCAGGATTAAATAGCTTTGTGGGGACTGCAGAATTTTCTTGATCTCCTCTAAATAAACACCTGGCCATGTTTTATTATCCTTTTTTTTTCCCTTTCTTTCTTTCTCTTTTTTTCTGTCCTTTTGGTAGGTTACGAGAATTAACATTATTAGTGCTATTGCACAGATGACAATGAAACCCATCACCTGTATTTTCTTCAGCATCTCCCCTCCACTTGGGCAATATCTCATACACCTCTCGCTCTCTCTCAAAAATTCTTTTATTTGCTAACAGCATCAAGAATTTTAAAAAATCATGACCTCAGGTCATGAGGCTGGATTAAAGATAGTGACTTTTTTTTAAAACACAATTTTTCTCGTTCTTAAAAAAAAAGAGAGAGATTTTAGGGAGCAGGGCTTAAAGAAAATACCAAAGACTGTGAAACTAATGATAAAAAGTTACCAATTCATTTTGATCTTCCAGGTAGCCAGCTGAAGGATAATTTTATTAGACAGAAAGAGGCAGTCTCATCCCTGGGGGCTTCCTTTGGCAGCAGGTGATGGTTGCGTAGACCCCTCTCATCAAGGCTACACTTGGGGTGCCAGCAAGCTTGAGGACAAGAGAGGTGCTAGACCTAGGTGGGCTGGAGGAGAACCACACCAGAGGGATGCGTTTCAACATTAAATGCCAAAGCACACTATAAAGAGCGGGCAAAACTCTTTTTCTTTTCCAATATGTTTTTACCATTTAATTCTCTCCCAATATTTTCACAGAAGCGGGACACAGAAAGGGCTCCTGACAGCCCGGCCCAGCTGGCCAGCGTGGTGAGTCACCGACAGCAGGACTTCATGCAGATCGGAAGCGTAAAAATCACCATCGCTGAGGAGGGAAGAGAGTCAGAGTGAAAATCAAGTTCTCTGCTAAACAATATGATTTTATTTTTGCAAAAAAAAAGAGTTTAACAGATAGAAACCCCTTCTGGGGCACCGAGAGCCCTTGACGGTCCTTGCTGCGTGCAAGTGGAGGTGCGCAGGGACACTCTTCTCGCGGGCTCTGCGGGAGCCTCTCGCCTGCCCTTTCAGGTGGGACCCCTTGCGCGGCTGCGGCTGGGACCACGCGTACCCGCTGCGTTCCTGAGCACACGCAGCACCCGCCGAAACCTGCCTCACGCACGAGTCCGGGCTGCCGTCCCTGCCAGCGCCCCGTGCAACGGGACGTCCCTGTGCAACAAAACCCCTCCGTTTTGCTGCGTGTGGATTTCCTGCCCTGCCGCGCATCGCCACCAGCCCCCCCACTTCCCTAGGAGCTGATTTTAGAAAGCAGCCCCGTCCCTCTTTGTGGCTTAATGGGGAGGGAAGAGTTGGGTCTGGCTAAAAGGGAAGGCTAAAAGAAAGAAAGGACACTGGGTCACCGAGCACACAGCTCTCGCGGGGACGGCGCAGAGGAAATTGCTCCAGACTGACCCAATTTAGGAGTCCTTATTTTTCTCTAAATTCTTGATAAGCTGTGTTTGATGTTTATTTAATATAAGCAAACAGGATGAATTTACTTAGTTAGAAACCACAAAAATAAAATTGCTTTTAGCTTACAAAACTGATATATAAAAGATAAGCAAATATCTTGGATTGGAAGAAAATAAAATCTATTGGGTGAAACAGGATTAGGTGTACGTCCATTTAACTCTTTTTATGACAGTTAAATAAGCAGCTGTAAATGTTTCCCTAGATTGGTGTTATACCACTGAACATCTGTATATAAAAAGTGATGCACAACACGCAGGCTCTTGAACTCACTGGTAATGTAACCTTGTGGGAAAAACTCCCTGTGAAACTATGCGAAGGCACCACATTGTCTTTCTTTAAAAGTCCCTTTAATGACCTCTGTCATGAA
Source organism: Tinamus guttatus (assembly GCF_059628265.1). Classification (NCBI taxonomy): domain Eukaryota; kingdom Metazoa; phylum Chordata; class Aves; order Tinamiformes; family Tinamidae; genus Tinamus; species Tinamus guttatus. Next base: position 3,560,291 of record NW_028288714.1, on the reverse strand, counting down.
TGTAAGCTCAGACTTAAGTTTTTGAGGACAGGGAAAACAGATAATTAGATAAAATATTTCTTATATCCTTTACTGAATAACTAGGGAAAAAACATTTAATTAGTGAATCTGCCTACTTTTTATCATTTTGAATATACTTCAGTACAAAAGTGAAATAATATCATTGAGATATATTTTAATGCTGCAGAGCATGTAAGTAGTGTGTAATAATATTACAAAGCAAACAAAAAACAAAGATGGAGACAGTGACCAATCCTACAAATACCGAAATGTGTGGTGGATCAAACGGAGTGTCCTTGCCAAGCACAGTCTCTCGAAGTTGAGATTAAATACATATATAATTTGGATGGTTCGAAACATCAGTTTTTGTCTCGTGTAACTCCTGGTTCCTCATCATGTGTTTCCTTGCTGATAGGAGGGATGTCATGAAGGTTTCAATTTTTACCTTCCTCAGTAACATTTTCGTTGAGCTGATGTCTCAGTAAGGGCAAGGTTTGCTGTTGGAGATTAGCATCACATGTACAAGAGAAAAAAAAATGTGGCATACCTACTCTTTTCTATGCAACATTTCCAAGAGGCAAATTCTTCCCTTCTTTTGGGAGTCAATCAAGTTTAAAAGGGGAAAATACAAAATAATAACCTCACTAGGTCTGTGTGCAAGTAAGAAAACAAAATGCTATTTTGAAAGACTTTTAGAAACTAGAAGATTTTTAGTAAAGATATATAGTTAACAATAAACCTAGAAAATGCCTTTCTGACAATCTGAGACACAGAAAGACTGTACATTATCCCTTGTCTTAAGCGTAAGGTTCTGTGGTTTGTAACCATGACAGTCAGAGGTGAACATTTTTCTGTATGTGTGTGTGTTTATGTTTATATATTTATGTGTCTGTATATCTATACACCTGACTTATTTTTATTTATTTATGCATATGTGTGCATATAAAAATGCTCAGACTGCATGTCACAACAGCAAGAGGCAAAAAGAATAATCTTCCATAAATAAAATAATAAAACTGGCCTTTATCACATTTTTTAACATCTCCAGTGTTCCTCAGGCTTTGCCATAGTAAACTGCCTTTTCCTCTATCTCACTCAAACATTGGGAAGTCTCCAATGAAATATCAAGTCTCAATGGGACTCCAGCTACACTAGATTGAAAGTGGTTCCCCCAGTAGCTACTGGTGACAACTGCTTGTTTTTGAGATGCCACAGGAAGATCTTGCACATCTATTTTAGCCATCTGAACTTAAACGGAGATGTATTTAGGGTATTTTGTATAGCTTTTGTATAGCTGACAGTTAATGACCACCACTATCAACGTTAGAGCTGAGTTCAAATTATTTATTTCACAACATGCTACCACAATTCCTTCTTTAAAAGGAATGCTATAGTGTTGCTGGGTGTTCCTGAAGCTCTACGAGTGCTCTACAGCACTCTTCAAAAATAAAGAGAAAAAAAAAAAACTGATACAATCTGGTCCAAAATACTGTCTTTCCCTTATACAAATACAGTTATGCTTTTTTATGTCAAAGATGTTTTTCAAGGATTTCAAGGGTTTTCTCAGATTTCTGACCCACAAAAAGGCCATTTAAATGCTACTTACACTTATTCTTGCCTTAGGAAGATATTCTTACATTAGTTTGAAAAATAAATAACCACTACTTGAGTTTTATTTGATTTCAGATACAGATTCAGATAAGAAAATACTTATTTCTTAAAATTTTCTAGTCCCTGCAAAAATACTGTATATCACAAAGAAAACAAATAAAAGACAGGTTGTAAGGCAGAATGGAGTGAAATTATGGAGGGGTGACAATAGGAGAGTGTGAGGCAACAAATCTGCCCTCAGGTGGCTGTAGTACGCTGATTATTCTGCTCATCAACTAGACAGGCTTACGTCTTGATTCAAAATGCACTTTTACTATATATATACACCATGCATTTTATATATATATACATATATATATGTATATATATACATACAACTCAACACAGACTGCTATCAGGGAGGCTTTGGATGCTGTGGAGATGGAGGACTTGTGGAAGGCTGCTCATGTTTGAAAGCGAGAAAGCAAGAGAACTGGAAAACATGAACAGGAGGAAAGGAATACGGGTAAAACATCTGAAGGAGGAAAGGAATAAGGGGGCACTTGCAATGGCTGCTGGAGCCACAGCGGACACGGGAGAAACGAGAAGCCAGGTCGGCACAGGCCGGAGAGGAGGCAGGCCCAGGGCCTGGGCTGGAGAGGCCCCATGTCTGCAGCCACAGGTGAGGCAAAGCAGCAGAGGGGAACGTGGAGAGCCAGCATAGAGCGAGGCTGGAGGGCCTGCAGGGCCAAGAGATGGATGGGAAATGCAGGGCATGTCGGTGGGACAGCCCCCAGGGCCCAAAGGGAGGGCTGGGTTCTGTGCGGGCTCTGTGGCAGGCGGCGACAAGACGTGACGCGATGCGAGGCACGAGAGGAGCCTGGAAAAGCCTGGGGGAGAGGAAGCAGAACAGGAGGAGAGCCCAGGATACACAGAAAACAGATGATCAACCTGAGATGCAGAAGGCGACCATGCTGGGTGTTCTCTTCGCCAAAAGAAAAGGAGGTCAAAAGCAATGTTAAGGGAGAAAGATGAGTATGTAGTAGAAAAAAAGGAGGGCAAAATCAGCAGAGATTTTTGGTGCGGGAAGCACCAGTGAAAAGCAGGGGACTGAGGAACCTCTTGATGTGGCATCAGAGACAATGTATAAACTCAGGGCAGGCAGCTGAATCACCCAGGGAAAGACCAGTAGCTTGACATAAGCCTTCGAGGCCAAAACAGAGGGAGAGCATGGGGAGGATGAAGTGAGCAGGAGTCAGGTAGCTGAGCACAATATGAAGAGTCTGAGCACTCTAATAATATCACTTGGTTAAGTATTTTCCTGAATCAGGGCCTAGTTCAGCAGCTCTGCAGTTGAAGACGAGGGAGGAAGCTGTGTAGATCGTGCGGAACATTCAGGATGCAGAATGGAAACGAAATGGAAACCTGGATGCTGACCCTGGAGGAAGTTCTTCTGAAAACCTGTCACTCTGCAAGCCCTTACCCCACTTCGCAGAGAAAGCAGGAAAATATCTGTACTTGCCACAGATTCCCTGCAAACAAACTAGCATTTTATTTCTACACTGCTTTCCCAGCATTTAATGTTTCATAAAAATAAAGTAACTTCACATGTGATGCATGTGTTGCAGTGCCAGTGACTGAACTTCCCTTCACCAGCCAGAACTACATCTATTAAATGTGTGAAATGCTAAAGGTAACAGTGTCCAACAATAGAAAATGAGGCGAAAGGGATTTAGACCGTCCTCAGGAACCAGTTTGCCAAAATTTTGGGTGGATGATAGGGGAAAAGGACAATTAATAGAGGGACAGATGGCTAAACAGAAACAAAAGCCATTATCTAAAAACCTGGCTAAGGAAAGCTTAGCAACTGACTGTTGAACAGACACAATTCGAGGACTGCTTTAAACACAGTCATGTCGACAGTTTGGCCATTCTAACATACATGGAAACTGAGAACTTTCTGTCATTCATGCCAGCGTTAGCAACCCGCTGGGCTCACGCTGGAAATCGAGGAGATATTTTATACGCAATGGGCATTCACTCTTCCCGGTTGCAAGGTGGATTAAAGAAAAACAAGAACAAAAGCTCGAGCCATGATAAAAGCTTTAGTAACTTGTCAAGGCATAGCACGCGGCACCAGGGTTCGGCGTGGCATCTGCCTTGCAAAAGGGGCTGCTGAAATGCGACATCCTTTCCCTCCCCACCATCACCATGTCCAGCTCTGCAAAGCCACGCCGGGATGACAAGGCCGGTGCCTGGGCTGCGCGGCCGTGCGAGCCGCCGAGACGGACTCGAGGACGCGAGCAGCGCCTGGTGGAATCACTCCGCTCACTAAAGCAGGATCCACGGCCCTGCGGTCCTTGCATGGAGCAAGATGTGGAAGCGGCCCCAGTGGCCCGGCAGAGAGGAGCTTTACCAGGAAAAGTTGAGCAAGTAATAGATGCTTCGATCTGCTTTATGCAGCACAAAACGATGGTTAGAGTTGCCCGCCAGGACCAGCTTGCAGGAATAGTTTAAAGCAATAAGCGTTACTCACAGGAGCAAGCAATATTTCATTCTTTTGCTGTACTTTCCCAGTACTTCAATTATTTCAGTCACTGAACACACAGTATTTCAGACTGTTACCAGCGCATCCTATCTCGGCGGTAGTTCAGTCAGTTTGCAAAAAAGATTGCTTTAAAACAAGAAACAGCTTAATTTTCTGTTATTAAGAAAAGGAAAAGTTAATAATTACAGGAACACTGACAGTGTTGCCATAGTTACGACTGCACCAGCCTTTCCGTTACGGCTCCCCGTTTCAAGGGTCAATAACTCAGTTGTCAAAAACCCCACCGGGCAGAAGCCTGACACACATCTTGGACGTACATTAAACACACGTGTAAGTTAAATCGGCTGCTGCATCCCCTCCAACACTTTGACTTACACCAGCAGCTCCAGAGGATACTCTGAGCATGTAAACCCGACATGAGTTTTTTTTTTTTTTTTAATACAATATCTGGCAGGGTGATGGTCTTTTACGCACCCTTTTGGCCAGGGGCAAAGGGATAAGAGCCCCAGGATTTTCCCCAGCCGTTCCCTCCCTTGCCTATTAGAAAGGCAGCAATGCTGGACATGCCCACTGCCCTCCTCACAAAACTTCCTGAGGATTTTTTGGCACAAAAGCCTTATGCGCATGTGCAGCAGCTGGATTACCACAATAGCCCATAACGGCCCTAAGAGCCGTTACGGTATATCAAGTGAGTAAACCGAAAACTAAGAAGGATTTACACAATGACCATAGTGGCTCCCTGGGAGCCGTTACGCTCTATCAGGTCAAAAATCCACTTTTTAAAGAGCGCCTAAATATGTGTATGCCCAACAGGGCCTGGAGTCTCCAGAGCGACTATCATGCACGTTTTTAAAATGAGCGGGGAAAGAGAAAGGAGATTACACCAAACAACGCGAAGATAGAAATTTTTACAATGAATAAAAGGCATATCGTGCAAATTCTAAAGACACGCATTTAAAGGGAAAGGAAAACGCATGTTTAGTGGAGAAATTGGACACAATGTGATTTCTCCATTGTCAAAACAAGTTATTTTAGTTATTATCATTTTTTAAATGACAATTAAACAAAAAAAGGAGATTTCCCACCAAAACCAATTACATTTTAAAGAAAAGTTAGGTTACACATGGTACAAAAATAATAAAATCACAGCTGGGTTCTGAGTTGCTCTGCCGCATTTCAAGTCTCTAGCAACAGCGTTAAGTTAGTAATCCAGCTCAACTTTGCATTTCTTTACTCCTCTCCCATTGTGCCACCGAACGAACAAGTTATTCAAGACAGTGATTTTCTACATAAAAGCCAGCTCTATTTTCCAACAGCAAATCTGCAATAAATCATTAGCCTACTTACTTTTTTTATTCTTCCCCTTCCTTTACAGGCAATATTTGTTGCTGCAGCAAACCTGTAACAGAGCACTTTCCCTCTATGACCTGAGATAACGGTAATGTTGAAAGAATGGCCTCACTTGTCAAAGATTAGAGGGCTGTCTGCAGCCTACACTCCTCTTTACTAGAGCCAAATAGGCCCAATAAATGCTAATACTCAGCATGACGCATCCAGAATGCTAAGCCTCAACACTGACTAAGAAGAAAGTATCACAAATTTACTGAAATTATCTATAGCACAATGGAGAAGAGAAGGAATTAATCAAAGTCTCTCTCTTAATGCAATGCTTGATTGAACTATCCCAATCCCTTTTTAAATAGGATAACCTAGTGGCAAGTGACCCCGATGACACATCCTAGAGAGGTACACAAGTACCACTTGTTCGATTTTTTTTCTTTTATGACCTCATTAAGGAGGATTTTGAAGATTGTTCCTGAATATGAGAACAAAGTGTCTCCAGATATCCCTAGCTTTTTGTGTCCTTAGCCTTTTGCCGCTGAAATGGCTTTCGAATGAGTGTTTATAAACTACGTGCACGCACAAGCAAGAAGAAAAAAAAATTAAAGAAGAAGAAAAATCTTTAAAATCAAATCTACTCCAGCCACCTTTTCTTAACTGCCAAGGCTTGCTAAAAAAAACTAAAAGTTTTCCCCAGACCAACTCATGACCACAACTACCCCTCCCATTCATTCCCTGCCTCTCTCTCCTTCCCTGTTATAGACCCCATTAATTAGATTTGGCGGCAGTTTTCCCTTCCTTATCAGGGAAGACGGAGCCTGCCAAATCTGCTAGTGTGAAAATACCCCCGCGCCAGTAACGTTTTCTTCCTAAGTGTTTGTTGATTCCACGCTTGGATTTAATGTAGAGGATTACATTTTACAACCAGAAACAAACAAACAGATTTATAACTGAGGACAGCAAGGCAAACAAGCACCCAAAAAAAAAAAAAAAGAAGACGCAGCAGCAGCAAGCCAAGGACTGAACCTAAACGTAGCGGTTTTATTGACTTCTTAGAAACCAAATAACCTGGCATATTAGTGTGTGCATTCTGCAACAGACATTCAGCCCCATTGTACTACTTAGAAGAGAATAAAAAGAAACCCTACTGTTTGAAATCCAGCGGAACATCCCCACAACAGAGCACAACTGTTCCCTCATGCATGAATGGGAAGGAGATGAAAGAAAAGATGGACTTCTGAGGTACAGCAAAAAACAAAGACAACAAAAGTGCTGATCATGAGGGAATGACACAACTCATTGCTGCAAAAAGGATGAGAGAAAGGCGCTCAGACAATGGTGCAGACAGCTAAGTGACATGTAGAAGAATTGAAAAATCTACAGAAGTGTCTTTTCTTTCCGCACTTGACGAGAAACAATTAAATGTTGGTACATCTGTCATAAAAAAGATAATTGAAACCTGTTACCATCATTATGGACGGTAACTTAACTACCCAAACTGTAACTGTCCAATTAAATGTTGCCCTCGCTGTTATCTACTCCGCTTTCTAAACTGAGGGAAAAAAAATACAAACAAACACAGAAAACTTTAATTCCTGTTGTAAATTGCCACCAGTCAGAGACAGACCTGGCGTGTATATGAGACAGGCCCGTGCGGACGGCTCCCGTGCGCGGGCACACGCATTCGCGCACGCTCGCCAGCCAGGGCCAACTCTGCAAACAGATGAGGTCTAGGACAAGGAAACCACCTCTCCACCAAAAAAAGACAAAAACAGAGTAACTGCCGGGAGCCTCATTAGATGTTTACTCTTGAGCACGTCCAGCAGCCTGCAAAAATAGCACTGTGCTAAACGAATCCGCCGACTGTTGCTACTTGCTTGATAACCGGCGACGTGCCACAAAACTGAGGAGCAGTTATTGACCCTGTCGGAATACCTGATTAATGGATAAACGCTGTAATTGATTAGCAGAGCGGTGTGAATTAAAACAGAATACAGCATCAATAATGAGCCCTTGACAAAAGGTAGCTGACATAAAATGTAAAGCAATCGCCTGCGGCAATATCTCATCAAAGACACGCATTTCTTCAAAACAGAAGAAAACACCCCTCCATCCCCCCTAAAAAAAAAAAAAAAGAAAAGAATAAAACAAGTGCAGTGGCCTGTTCTCTGCATTCTTTAGTCTTTTCTCTTGGTAATGATTAAACCACCAGCAAAATGTTATGGGAACTACTCATGAATCCACCTTCATACATCAAGCGAGGCAAGGCAGTTAAATGACTCCTTTATGCCCCTGGCTTCTCTACCCTTAAAGAAATGGGTTGCTCTCCGTTTGAGCACGGTGAGCGGTGCTTTCAGTGCAGTGCCTGTGCCGGGCTTGGTCTTCCTAGTGTCCCAGGGCATAGAGCACCGGGAATTGGGCATCCATACAGTCGGCAGCTGAATGCACCTAAGGAAACACCATCAGGCCTGTCTTAGCAGGGTGCATCAGCTCAGAGAGAGCACCTAAGAAACTTCGTTGCAAAATACATTTGCCTTGTCCTTTCCATATGTAGAACACAAATAATGAAGAGCAAGAACAGTACTTGAAGCTCTCTTGTGGTAATCCTCTCCAAATTGTCCTTAATTGATTTGGTAAATGTTATGCCTGCATCACATTCCTATGCAAAACATGCTGTGTTTTGATTACAGTCTTCCATGTGCTCCCGCAAACGTACTTAGGCAGATACAGTTCTTCAGAAATCCACATCTTTTGTGATCAGCCTCACTTTTTTTCATGAGCAACCATGAGACTTAACTCTGACTGCAGAATCATTTTCCTGCTCCCCCAGACGCTCCATGAATACTCTGGGTACCAGAACCTTTTCAGTGGCACCACTGCTCTGTCAGTTTAAATCATGTCTTTCTTGATCAGGAGTGCCATTCACCCCACCAAACTTTGGTAACCTAAAACATTACTTGTGCAAGTCATCTCTACTGACCAACACAACGCAACACCTTCAAAGAACTATCTAGCAAGCAAGCTTGATACTTTTGGGTTGGATGAACTGCCCTCCAGATGTGCCTCTTTTTAATGCCTCTCTTTAATAATGGAAGGTACCCAGACCATTTGCATTTTAAAAATTACAGCTGCATTGCAAGAATTCTCTCTTAGACTTCTACGTTGACTGCAGTGAAGAAGACCTTCAACCTTCCTCACTAGTGATCTTGCAGCATCCATATTAGAAGCTGATCTTTTTTTCCCTTCCAAAAGCAACAAACACCAGTCTTGATTTCTTTGCAGGGTCAAATGAAGCTTAAGACTTGATTTTCAGCTGAGACTCATAGAGACGTGCTCTTTTCGAACTACCTGTTTTGCCTTCCCACCAGGGAACTCCTCCAGCCTAAGCAGCTCCCTTTGAGCTGGCGGGCCAGGAGAAGCAATGCGAGCTCCTTAGGGCCCCAGCCCCACGCACAACACGTCAAGCCCACAACAAAGCCCCTCTCACTACACATTTTTTTCCTGAAACGAGGCTGGAGCAAAAGCAGGGGCAGTTCACCAGGTAGAGCAGAGTCCTGGATTTCCCTTTGTAGAGCAAATCTGTCTCTCCAGGCTGTTCACGAAAGGCTGAAGGGTAAACACGCTTTGGTCAAATGGATCCTGTTCACATTTCTTTCCCGTCCAGCTTCAACAGGAGGAAGAGGAGGGTTCCCCACTGCCAAAGCAGCAAACGGATGGACGACCAGGGCATTTTCTGAGTATTTGAACCCTCTGAGGTCACCATCAAACCCCTACTTACTCTCATTCCTGGGGTAGCACCAGCATATCGGAAAGTGGATGGGCATCAAAGCCTGGGTTTGTTTCAGAAATAAATGACGAGACCTGCAGACAGCTTGTGGTTTTTGGAAATAACAGCCCTACTTGCCTCTTGTCAGAGATCCTGCTGGGCTCCACACGTGGTGCGCCTGAGAGCGCTGCCTGCAAGCCCGAGGAGCATTCACACTGCCTTCCTTGCTCTAGCTTATTATCACACCAGAAAAGTTTTCCAAAAATGAAACTTCTTTCCCTTTCCACAGGTATTTTTAACAATGCTATATAAAATGTGAAACCTGATTTAACCGGAAAGCATGAAACGTACCTGTAGCAGCCCAAAAGACTGGCCTACCCCAAAAATATTAAAGAGACAAAGTTCCATTGATTTCAGTGGAATCTGGACGAGGCCCTTTAACATACTCTTTTTTTTTTTTTGGAGGGAACAGGAAAGCAGAAACACTAGTAGATGGACTTTCAGCTTGATCTCTGGAACTTTTTAAAAAGCTGTTCTTATCCAAACCTATTGTCCAGGCTGGAGACAAAACAAGTATAGGCCTTTTCAGCTCCTGAACTTAGCCAGAAAGCTATTTGTAGCTCCTGCAGAGTTGCGCTTTTATAGGTCAGGGCAAACTTGGTGAAGATTTTCTCTCTTTTTCAAAACTCTCTTTTGGAGGATCTGGTTAGAACCCAGAAACTTACCTCAGAAGTAAGAAGAATGAATGACTTCGGCCTGTAACAAAACACTCTCCAGTGGCCTGTTGTTTTAGCCACAATCTTCTGATCTGGGGTTTTACTTTGTTACTCAGCATACACACCTAGGATGGTCCCTGCATCTTCTGTCCTTGTTCTTCAGGAATTTATGGTTATTCAGGACTTCAGAAAGTTCAGTGTATGGCTCAAGCAAATGTCTAGGAAACTCTCTTTTGCCTCTAGTCCCTTAACAGCATGGAACTGTAATGTAAAGTTTTAACAAAAAACATTTTAATATTGATCTGCAGGCAGTAATTTTTCCTTCCTAATAAAAATTAATCAAACTGGCCCAGATGAGGGTTTAGGGAACTGCAATGAACTACCAAGTCTTGCTCTATTTGTACCTCCAAATAGTGGAGGCAAAATCAGTATGCCAGAAGATACGTCCCCTACTAAAGGCTGCTTAAATGTTTTAGTGTATCAAGCCCTAGTTAAAATATGCACAGACAAAATTTACAGTGATCTCTGAATCTCTGAATCACGGGAATCAGATCTAATCTAAAAATAAGTGCTCCTGCCACCTCCACAACAGACATAACTGGAACTATTTACAATGAACACACAAACAAGAAAGGGGTAAATCCTATGCAATGAGGCTGTGTAAAAGGAAAAGCAGATGGAGAGACAGAAAAAGGAATTTGAAAAGACTGACAGGAAGGCACCAGAGCCATAGAGTTAGTATCAGAATAGAAAACAAAACTAAATACTACCAAAGGAAAACATTTTAGGAACCCACATATCAACCATTGTTGGTAAAATAATATTCTGAGAATATTATTTTCCATGACTGAATAGGAAAACAAAAAATGTCATTAGCTAATTTCTGGTATATATTTAAAGAGAAGTATCTTATTTAAATACATTTTCCACCTATGAGAGCACACTGTAAAATGAATGATAAACACAACATTTTCATTTAACGGTATAACCCGAAGCTGACAATCCCCTAAAAGATCTCTGGTTGTGGGCATGTTATGGTTACACTGGCAAGTGTAGAAACTGGTTGGCCTAGATTAATCTTGCAGTGATAGTGGACTATGAGATATGTGAGAGATTTCCAAGCTTTCTTGATAGCTTTGCAAGGCTAATGTATATGAATTGTTTTACCCTAAGAAAACTTCCAGCTTTTTAACATATTATTTGCAAAGTCCTAATCAAAAAAGGTTGCTCTGCATTTGATACACTGTAAAATGTGTTTAAAATATTTGAATACTACCTAAAGATGTTGTCTAACATTAATTTACACAGACAACTGAGGACATGAAAGAACAGCTCCAGAGAGCTCCAGACTCACACTTTTTACAGCAGAAGGATGCTTCACAAAATTTCATTTTCTCTTTAACATATGCTAAGTAAATTATGGTAGCTAAATCCTGCAAAATGAGGTCTGCTTCTTTTGAAACATTCAAGCCCTCAATTCACCAACCGGAGTCAAGCAGAAGTGAAGATGACCTCTCAGAAGTAGGATTTTCTGTTTCTGCAAGGTCATTGCTGATGAAACCTTGTCCTCACCTTAAGCTGCCAAAAAAACTCTCACGCGACAACCGTTTGCCAATTTAAGGAGTTGATGCTTTGTGCTTATGAGTAAATATAAAGTCAGGCAAAGATCTTGTTCTCTGTCACATTAAGAAAATACCCTTTAAAGTAACAGATGCAGGACTCAAACTAAATTGATATGTATGACCTATAATGTTTAGTCTTTATATTTACACAATTCCTGTAATATGGATCATAAGCAATTAGCTTTCTACAGCAGTTCTAGTTTATCAACCTTCACAGCTTTTGAAAGCGGAAAAAAAGAATAACACTGAACTCACATCTATTCTCATAAAGGTGAACAGAACACACAGCTGCTTGAATTAATTATTTTACCGCAAATCTCTCTTTACAAAATCAATACCGTGTAATCTTAGTAACATTGTTGATGTTAAATATTGTTCTGGCATACTCATGCTCAAGTATGCATCTAGCTCACGAGATAACACTGTATTTTTTAAACCTGTACAATTTATTTATTTTTACCTTCAGCTCCACCTCCAATTTCAGAGCAAGTAAATCAGCTCAACAAAATTGTTTTCTCAATGTCTGTGCACACAAAAAAACACTGCTTCATCTCCCAAAACACTAACATATTGGATACAAACCAGAATAATGACCAGGATCTTTACATATTTTAGAGCAAACAAATTAGATTAAATTCTGAGCAGTGAAGTTTATAGCATATTTTCATGACATAATTCCACTCCGGAAATCTCTTTATCCTGTAGTACTGACACAGTGTGTGCTAAAGTAAGAGATTTTTCCAGGTTCTTCTTTGGTTTTGGATTTTTTTTTCAGTACTGTGAGCATTATACATTTTATTATCTATATAACGTCTGTTCCTCCAAAAAAGTATGTAGGAAATTTGCTGGCCTTGGTTTATAGAAACAAAACAAAACTTCCAGAAGAGTCTTTCTCATTTGGTTATATAGCTTACTGGTATCAAACTCTAGTTTTATTTGTTCACTTGCTCACATCTGAAGAGCTGCTTAATTAGGAAAAGAAAATACATTTCAGGAATTTTTATTAAAAAAATCCTTTTTGTTATTCAATTATTCACAAGTGAATTTCAATGAATTTCGTCTTCTCTTTGCAAAACAAAAAGTCAAGCCTCTGATGTGAATAGGAAATATTCAATTTTAATATAAACTCTTGTACAGTCAAAGTTAAGATGAAATGGGTATTCTGAATTATATGCCTTATTCTCCTTAGCTTTTACATGATTATATTGGCTTTGAGAGAAATTAAAGTGGGCTGCCCTTGGAGCTCATTGCAAACTAACAATCATCTTTTTTTATCTCACATCTTCAGGTCTTTATGCATTCATTTTTTCATAACTTGTGGTAATCTGGCTACTTTGCATAATTAATACAGAAGAATTAAATGACCTCAACATGAGCAAGAGATACTTTTTTATGTTTCTGTAGAGAAAACGAATCACTCCAAGCAAAATTTTGCCGATAGTTTCTAATTCTGTTATTCTCAAGCTTTATCAGCTATGAAATAAAAATATTGAGTTCAAAACAAATGCAGTGTCTTAGTCAATAGCATAGATTACATAGTCGAAAGCCTAAAAAGAGGTCTCTTCACCACCTACAGGACAAAAATGTGATATAATAACTTGGGGCATAGCACTTAATTCTTTCTCCCTAACTTTCCTCCCTGCTCCTGCCCTCAAGTTGCCACATTACAACTATATGCCGTATTATTATATGCCGAATTATGCCGGCCAGCTCCTAATTGCTTCTGCATAGCTTCAGGCACACACAGCCCGGCTCCTGCCACACGCTCGCACTGTCCCCTCGGGACGCGCGCGCGACCCCGAGGGCCGCAGTCGCTGAAGCAGCGGGCAGGGTGCTGCGGAGGGCAGGAGCGGGCGCACGGCGCCGGCAACGCCGCTCGCTCTCAGCCTTGCCTTCCCTTTCCCCGTTGTGGCGGGAGAGCCCGGGGGCCCTGGCAGGCAGTGCCAGCCCCTGCCTGTGCCTGTGCCCGGCACGCGGGCGCGCGGGCCAGCTGCCTGCCCTCCGCTCAGGGCACAGGGCACGTGCCCGGCCTCGGCCCTGCCTCCGTGGCCCGCTCCTTTTGCTCCGCGTGCGGGTGCTGATGCCAGCGCCGGGGCGCATAAAAACAGGTTACATCAAACGGACCAACCACCGTCATCTCCCTGTTATTACCCCCCGACACAAGTCCTGACAAAGGGCTGCTGCCAAGGGCTCTGCTGACAGGTTGGACAATGGCGGCGACAAAGGCCCATTCTGTCCCTGCACATGACATAAATCTGATGCTATCACGGCAGCGCTACTTCGGGCCCCTTATTTATTTATTTATTTAATAAGCCACTGTCATCCATCTCGGGAAGGTGGCTTCCAAACTCCAAATTAATCAAGCCATTGAATGTGAATTTCCATATTGCTCTGCCAAAGGTCTTCTCCACATCAATTGTGAGGAGAAGGCCCCTGTTGTGCTTTGGTGTATTGTGTGCAGCGCTTTTGCTGCTGCTAAAAGCCACTCTGTTTTTAATAAACATGCATTGTTCTTTTTGTAGTAAATCCAGAAAATAATACCCAACTGGGAGTTTTGGTTAGGGCTTTTTCTCATTTAAGGGGAGCAAGGGATGATTTTTTGTGTCCGTTGGTACCTTGGTGGCTCCATTTGTTATTGCTGGCAATGTATTCCATTTTTTCAGAAGTATAAACATAAAAAATACTAATGTAATTATTTCTAGTTTATCTTCTAAAGCCCTAAACTGAAGCCATTGATCCTGAGTTCCTGTATTGTTTATGTTGTTTCATCAAATGTAAGGTTCAGTTCCAAGTACTTTGGACTCGGCCACTTACCTGCCTGCAAGAGCACAATCTTCAAGAGCACTCTGGATGAATTACCTAGGCACTACTCAATTCAGTGACAAAAAATGTCACCGACTTCAACAGAGTCATGATTTCACTGTGTGCCTCTTCAAATTTGTTCCCTTTGAAAGTGGTGATAACACTTCCACTGCATCTCATTTCCACCAAGGCTAAGAGTTGCATTCCACATGACAAGGTTTGCCCGTTTCACACCAACACTTTGCTAGCACGGTATCCTTCAAGATGCACTCCACCCAGGAAAAATAATAGGTATCCCTTAATGATTAAAGAATAATTTCCCCTCCTGAGGTTTTGGAAAACAGGTGTCGCAGTCTCTTTTTTAACCTTTACAGTCCAGGTGGAGTTCACTTGAGCAAACCTCAGCTGCGCACAGCAAGGTTATCTGGCCCATGCTGGTTGTCCCTTCCCTTGAAGCAGTCAGCAGAGCACGAGGCAGCTCCGCGCAGCACAGTTGGCCTCTCTGGACTTAGGTCAGCGTTTCACAGATGGGATGAAATACCTTCTGGGGGAAGCCCCCCACTTCTCCCTTTTTACTACGTCATTCCCTCCCTGTGCAGTAGAAGCTGTGTCACCTTTTCCATTAGCGGAGGGGAGAAGCCGGGCAGTCCTAAGAGAGCAGCTGCAAAAAGAAAAGGCGGCTAATGGGCGATGTGGCAACCAGGGGGACTTACTGCATACTTACTGCATATGCTAATGGCCCACGGCCCCCAGGGGCAGTTTTGTTTCACAGCCTGATCGCTAGGAAAGTGTCTTCTGTGGCGTAATAGAAAAGGAAAACAAGAGTAGGTCAGTAGCACCACAAGAGCAGGAGGGAGATGATACAACTCTTTCATCTGCCTCAGCATACATGCAGTACTTCCAAAGTCTTGCAGATGTGGGAACTGATTTTATCTCCTCCACGACAGCTCATTTCAATTCCAAAAGATGGGAGGAAATCTTTCAAAGATGTTTGGTTTAAAAATGTTTATAGGAAGTTTTCATTAAAGACTATGGATAAAGCCTCACTTGTTTTTATCACATTGAAAGATTTTTTTGGCATACTAAGACAAACCACCTGAAAGTCTTTAAATAGTGCAATTAGAAACCCTTCTTCACTCAGATTGTCAACTTCCTCTTTTGTCTACAGTTTTAGTACTACTTTCCAGAATAAAAAAATCTCTGAATGGTTGTATTGCAAGATGAAAAAAATGAATATGGATGATACTCATAATGTGAATAGAGTTTTATGGAGAGCAAGGTAATTTGTCAACCAGATATTTTTACTTAAATAAACTTTTATGCATCACTCCAGAAACATCATCCAGGATAGTTTGGAATTGGAAACACTGAGAAAGCACGTGAATAGACTGCATGCTTCATATCTCAGTAACGCCTTTTCTCCCTGAAAAAAAAATCACAAAAAGAAACATTAAAAAAACAGTAAGCTGAGCTTCACAGCACATCTCCAATGAAGAGGGGATGGTTTTCTAATTAGGGTTAATTATTTTCTTTTAAAGGATAGCCACTGAAGAAGCTGCATAACAGCTGCTGCCCTGTCAGCACTCCTGCTCAGAGTGAGAAACTGGGGTCCTGCTGCAGTCTCAGGCTGATGAGGCTCAAACGCACAACCCCTAGGAGACAGTTAGAGTTTTAAAACTCAGTAATAATATACCCAGCACTAATATAACCCACAGTTATTGCTGCAAACCGGTCACTTTTCCAAGAACGGAAAATACATGGGGGCAGAAACTACAAAGAAGTATGAATTTGTGAAAGGGAGCAGGGCACTCAGCTGGGAGAGGAAACACCTGGGTCCCAAACCATGTTTCCAGGGCTGTTTTTTCATTTTATGCTATGACTCTTCCATGGGGGGAAAAGAAATCCTCTGTGAAACCTGTGGGAATGGAAACTGCCCAGCAACCTGTGTGATCAGGCAATAAAAAGCTGTGGAACAAGCCTTAACATGGGGTCTGGAGGGAACCCGGCTGGTTTTGAGTTAAATCCATGCAGGAGAAAATATCTGAGGTGACAGACCAGATTGCAGGATTTGGATGAGAATAATGAGTGATGTTTTAAATGCAGAGCGCCATTTCTAACTTGAACAACTGAAATTATAAAAATACATTGACTTGTACTTTTTAATGGCATCTGATGGTCTCAGGATAGACAATCAAAATGTTAAAAATGAGCAAAAGCAAAACAGAAAAAGCCCCCAAACGCCTCAGCAAAATAGTAAAGGAGAAAGATGATGGGTTTTTCAGTGTCCTGATGTCTTGCTGACTAATTACTTACTATTCAGCTTTCAAACCATGTTGAAACAACCATAAAAATGTGCCTGAAAACACATTGTAAATAATAATAAAAAAGCCTGTTCTTAAAATAGCAATCTATCAAAATAAAAAAAAAAAAAAAGAAAAAAAGTTAATTAATACTGCTCGCTGTGCTGCAGCCTAGCTGATGAAGGGAAATGCATTCAGACTCCTAAAATGCCTGTCTCAAAGACCATCAGGGTTAGTTTCTGAGTGGCACGTTTTTAAAACATTTAATCAGTGATCTGAATATGTGTCAACACTTTCTGGTAGTGTGCTATAAAACGTGAACCTTGTCAACAGAAACATAAAAAGGCGACACACTTGGGACATGGAGCTTTTATGCTGACACACTGTAATAATATCATTTTAAAATTTATCATCTGTTTAGCCACAAGCAACAATTAATCTTTTTGACTAAGCATACAGTGTTTTAAATAACACCTCTGAAAGGAAAAAAAAAAAAAAAAACATGTTCCATTCCGACTTTCATTGCCTTCCCAACCGCTCCGCTCTGAAATGCTTACAAAGCAACACACAATAAATTTTGCCACGAGGATAAAAATGTTAGCAAATAATATGTTTCCCCCTCCTCAGTTAATAAAATTACTTAACACCAAGCCCATAAGTGAAAAGAAAACCCCAGGAGTAATGCAAGCATCAGCAGGTTCATTTCTGTCGCGTTCCTGTCACATTAAGTGACATTTTATTCCCAAATCACTTAACCTTTGACTTTTATAACCAAACACGCAGACCTTGAATGGTTACCTTGGAGGGAACCAATAAGCGGCGCCACTTCAAGGCGCGCAAACCAAGCACTGCTCAGCACACGGGGCTGCGGTCGAGAAATAGCTTGCTTCACCTACTCAAGAAACTACTTGAGTTTCTACACAAAAATTGCATCTGGAAAAAGACATAAAAAGCAAAATGCATGGTGGGCTGTGGGAAGGTTGGGGCTGGTTTCTGCAAACAACCCTGCCACCCTGTTGCATGAGGCAGGTCTACTGCAACCCCCACAAGGACATCGCCGTCCCGGTGCAGCATTGCTGCCCGCAGTTGGCAATGATGAGGTGAGTAATCCAGCAGAGCTAGGGAAATAGTGTTTTTGTAGTGAAGGGGCCCTGCTGGGGTGGCGCAAGAAGGGAACCGCCATCTCGAGTGGGGCAGCTGTGCCACTCATCTGTCATCTTGTGGCAACGGGTGGTGCCTCGTGGCTGGTAGGGGGTGCTGCCTTGTCGCAAGATGGCGGCTGGTGGTGGATGATGCTTTGTCATAAAATGGCGTCTGGTGGCAAGATAGCGCCGTGTGGCACAATGGTACCTCATGGCAGGGCACAGAGACACTCCCACTGTCTGCCCTGGTCTCTCACTCCGCCAAGCCCATGCCACGTGAGGCCACGCTTTCTCAGAAATGGCCAATTTTGACTGGAAAACCCGACCGTGGTCCTTCCCGAGCGCAAACGAAGGCTGATTTTTTAAATCTTTTATGAAGATCAGATCACCACGTGCGAGGGGGAGCAAGCAGGCTTGCGTGAAGGAACAGCAGAGATGGAGGCAGCCCCTGGTTTATCCCCAAGATGCTGCTGCTGGGAGCTGAGCAGCACGATAGGGACACCGGGCAGGACCCCCAGGCTGGACAAACGCAACGAGACAAGAGTTGCCTTGAGATGTTTAGGAGCATTCCCCGGGCCGAGCTGCTTGCATTGCATTTATAGGAACTAAGCAAGTTTGTGGCTGAAATGCACCACTCCTGACTGAAAATGACGGAAATGCCTTCCATCTCTCCCATTTTCTTTGTACCTCTCACCCTCATGAGAGACATTACTGGTCTCTCATGACGTGAGCTGGAGAAGAGAAGGACTGGAAGCCTGACTGCCAGATCCAGCACAGCACTCGGACACTTCAGTCACGGCCTGCTTAGCATCCACATAGGGTGACTATAAGCTTACCATTACTAGTTTTGATGAAAAGGGTGGAAAAAATAAAATCTTGTAGGCTAAATATGGACCGGGTCTCACCTTACTTCAGCTTTTTTCCTTCTCATCAAAGCATAACTGTAAGTATCCATCAATGACAAAACAATGGAATCTGAACTGTCTTAAGAAAATCACCCCAAAGAGTATTTAAGAAAATCATGCCCTAATTCTTTATGATGGAGCTCTCTTTAGAGGAAGGCCTGTAAATACTTGCTAGCACACAAGGGCTTGCTTAACATTCCAGCAAAGAGCATGTTAAATTCTTATCTTGAATTAATGTCTAGTATGGCAGTCTAAGAACTAGCAAAACAATCCTCTGGGTGCCCACCATCAAAAAAGGTAACAACGGTGAACCAAAGTCACCAACTCCTTTTAAAATGTGTTTGATCAGAGGGAGCTCCAGGTGTGCAGCTGGGATGCAGGCTTCTTGCAAAGCAATTTTCAGTTTCTAGCATGTTTATAATTAATTACAACATATTTTCGTGAGAGCTTCATGAGAGAGATAAGAACCTGTAAGAGGAAGATATCCAAGAGAGCCTATAAAATGGATAGTTTAATGGAATTATTGTGAGATATATAGACAGAGGATGACCGGTAAACAACATTTTGCCCCTTCATTCATGGATGAAGCACCAAAACACTACTGCCATCTGTTGTACCGGCAGATACTCTCAATGCTCATGCTAGAAGAGACGGTGTTCAGTTGCAACTGCAGAAAGACGCATGAGAAGTTGACCATATTTAACAAATAACTTCAAGAACTTGGTCCTAGACCACATGAAGTATTTGTTTCTCATGCCAGGCTACATCTTCCAGCTTGCTTTATAAACTGCGCTACTATGGCGAGACTTCTGCAGAGCAGTGACTAATGTTAAAACAAATATAATTCCCCTGTGACTAGGAAGGTGTTCACAAACTGCAGGAAGCAGTTTAAAATAAATTGATGTAGGCTTTGAATTGTCCACAAGTTGGGTTTAGCTTCCTTCCATTTACCTTTTACTGCATTAACATTTCTTTTGTGATGGCTGCTGCTGGAAACCTATTGTAAGTTTGGGCAATTAGGATTTTTGTTCCATCTGTCCCTCCCCTCAGTCAATACTGTAGCATCAAAAGAAGCCAATTCAGTGTAGGCTGGCTCTGGTTCCAAAGCCAGCTAAAAGAGATGTTAGAATTCACTATGGCTCTATGTGGAAAGGATGAGGGGGAAAAAAAGCTATAATCATAAAAAAATGCAGTTTCAGGCTTGTTCAGTTCTTAAAATAATCTGACTTAAACCGCCTACACAATGCTCACAAGTCAGAGCATGGTAATATTACTCTGATGTAGGTTGTCTCTCTCTAAATCCAAACTAAAATAGGTGTTAGAAATCATTGCTGCGCTGTGTCAAATACAGGCTTGGCCTGTAACGAGAGGGCTGCGGCTTCAGGTTTCAACGGTTCTTAAAATAAGCAGCCTTAAACCTTCTGCATGAATCAAAGCCTGGTCACTTATAGTTCTGTAAGATATTACAAAGGCAAACGATTCCAAAGCCTCAAGGTGTCTTTTCCCTGATAAAAAAAGCAGCCTAAAAAAAAATTTTAGAAAATGGGATAACTCATGCATGGCAGATATTGCCAGGTAGAAAGACAGCAAAAACAGAGTACCTCCTTTTTATCAGGAGGTTAACTCCATGTGGAGCAGGGGGATGACCTCAAGGCAAAACTGAAATGCCCTGTCCTCACTGGGTTTTTACGTGAGCACAGCAGACGTATATTAGCTACCCGAGTTTAAAAGCACTTGGAATAGTGCAGACAATATCTGTATCACACTGCGGAGGGCAGTGCTTAAGCAGACAGTTTTGCTCCTTTCCTGAAGTGTGAGTTCTTGTTCTGTTTCCATGCATATACTCCATGAGTTATCTGGTAAAACACAAAGAAAACACTCAAACTGTAGGTTAGGGATAGGGAATTTACTCTTCTTCATTTACCCAAGATCTCCCTGCATATAACCAATTATTTCTCTCTCTAATCCCACCCTGCTTCCTTATTTGCTGTAAGTTTTCTGTGGATACAAGTTATTCAAAGATGTATTTTCAAGTCTAAGTACTTCCACCAGGTGCAAGTTATCTATCATGCAGGCTATACATATGAAAAGCAGGTGATCTGCCTATTCTTTTGCAAATGTCCAGGAAAGAATACGCTTAATGTTGTGCAATAACATCCGGATTGGGAGTGGGAGCGGGGAGAAGAGACCTTGCATGCTCCTCAAACACTAAACACAATTGTTAAAGCTAAATTTACCCCATGAAAAGAAAACGGGCATAGATAAACATACTAATACAGGAACTTGCCACTTATAGTTTTATCAAGGCTCAATATACACTATCTGTTCCCTTGGAATGTATCAGAATTAAGGTCCTTCTATAAAGCTTCATTTCTGGGAGTCACAGAACTACACAACAACTCTTAAAACAGCTGCACTGCAAGACCTCCTGATAAAAGTGCGGAAGTATGGGAATCTTGTTACTGAAAACCAGAATACTCCTAGCATTATTATTATTAGACATGTTAAATGCTTGTGGGATTTTTTTTTATGGTTTCAGTGGAGATTCATTAACATCTCATCCAAGAAGCAGTAACTCCCTGTCAGCGCCCTGCACAGGTAACATGGCTCCAAACAAAACGGCTCCCTGCCCTGAGAAACCAGCTAAATTATCCTCTGTGCTCCCCAGGGAGCCTCCTTCAGGTACAGCCCCCCAATTCCTGCAGCCAAAAAGGGCTCAGGAAAAATGTGACATCGCTCCTTCTGTGACCATCCACTTGGGACTAACAACACACTTGCTCTCTTCCCCAAATCCTTCCACGTGTCCCAGACTTTTGCAATTGCCACATGGGGCACCCACCCCTGGGGCTGCTGGATTCATGCAGCTGGAAACAGGGAGCTGCAGATGTGCGTTGGGATGTAAAACACAGGAATCCTCAACTCAACCCCAACCTTGGAGTGAGTCTCCACGGAGACCTGTCTCATGGCAAGCATGGTCACAGGATAAAGGGTGAAGGATGGTCCTGAGGCAGTTTGTACCAAACTACCTTTAGGCAGCATCTTCTGGATCAAGCTTTAGGCTTTGTCTATTTGAAAGGAAGTGGGGGGAAAGCTATTATATTGTTAATTATAAACAAGAGGTTCTAAGTAGCACAGAGAAGTGGCCACTGGTTACCCAAGTGATTTAAAGTACTTCAAGGTATGTGTGGCCATTAATCTTGCACATACATGCTGCCTTCTTCCCGAATAATTTACAACAATACGGTATGCTTGTCTCAGCTAGATAAAAGGTTTTTAAACTTTTCAAAAACTGGAGTTCTTCTGTGTAAAGAAGCACAGAAAAGAAAAACATGCCATGTTAAGTAGCATCCACTCACATAAAACGAGCAGGTCTGTGCTGAAGAACTCATGCCATAAACCTTGGAATTTTACAAGCAACTTTTATATTAATTCTTTAGAAACCCTTTGTGCTTATGGTTGCAGACAGAATATAAAAGTACCATATAAATATCAGCACAGTATAGGGGGCAGCTGTTAGGTACTTTAACCATTCCCAATCAATTATAATAAACAGAACTAGCGCACTGAATTGCATCAGAGGGCAATGAAGTGGCCCTCCACGCCTGTCTCTCCTTTGTGCCATATAAAATTAAAGTTACGATAAATTACTTGTAAAATAACAGAATATAGAACATTCTGGAAAGTTTTTGATATCCTGGGATGGATAGAGAGGCTAAAACCACTCTTTCTGAATAAGAAGCAAAATTAAAGACAGTAAGAGACTTTAAAAAAAAAAAAAAAAGATTCCTTTTAAAGCAGAAAGGAACTCAACATGTTTATGCTACGGAAATTATGGGAAGTAGAGCAATTGTGACTAGCAGATGAGATTTGCTTATTTGCCTTAGAAGGGCTAGAACAAAAAGACGTGGAGCGCTCCAGAGACATCGGAGATGGGACCAGGTGGCCACAAAGCCCTCCCTTGAGGCAGGAAATGCGGGCAGGACCTTGGGAAGGCGGCAGCACACATGTACAAGAGGAAGGAAATACAAGAACCCCTGAAACGCGTGCCCGTGGCTTAGCGAATAGAAGGTCACTTCTGAACCAGGTGAACATGCAGGTTCTCATACACAGACGCCCACCACCTATGACCCCCACCTTGGGACCTGCTTTCAGTGGGCAAAAAGCTAAGCCCGCGCAGACATCTCAATACGAGAATAAATAAATGCAAGCTCCTTTACACATCTGTTAATGTAACTTTTTAACCTAAACACACCACTCTCTTACAGCATTTGTGAAACTGTCTAAATCATGGGAGAGCCACCAGGAATTCTCGGGGTGGTTACTCTGACTCACAGCACAAGATCTGGCCTCATTTTGGCCTTAGTTTGCTAAAGGCTGCAGGCAGGCCCATTCTATGCCAGATCCTTCGTGGATCCTGAAGACCGTGCTGAAGACCTCCCTTTTACACCGTGTTGTGAGTTGTGAGCCATGGAGAAGGAAATCTACTGAGTTTAGTTTATATATATACACACATATATTTCATTTCTCTTGCTTACAGCTGACATGCACCTTTTTTTTCCACTTTACAAGTCACCCTCTCCTAAAACTGTATATTAATTTGAATTTAAATACTATCAGCCTAAACAATTCTACTTAACAACTTATGTTTTTTTTCTATAAATTCCTGAATTCATAATATTCCTAAAATCCTCCTAAAATATGTGGACTAGTTTCATGAATTCTGTTTTCATGCTTCAAAACTCTTAATTAAAAACAAACAAACAAGGGAGCTCAAGCTGCAAAATGCAATCGAGCTAAGAACAGTCTGTAGGTATATTATTACAATAACTAAAAATAAGCCTATTTTTATAGATTACATTTGAAATTAATACTATATTTTAAATTATCTAAATCAGGCTATTCCAGATCTTGGGAATATTTTTACTTACTGCAGCAAGACTTTCAGGCAGAGAAAGTAGCAACTCAATCTAGGTATCATTCTGTGTCTTGGAGTACTTTATATTCAGAAGAAAGCAAAATAAGGAAAATAATGGGAAAAAATCCCCACCCTTTCCTTACAGCTTCAATCTCCATAACGAAGCTGCAAGCTTCTCTTTCTTCTAGCGCTGGTTTTTGGTTCCTCCTAAGAGGATGCAGTAGCAGAAGAAAAATCATTAATGCACTGATAGGTGAATATATGAACATTCAATCTTACACTGATCTTAATTCCAGCTAGTAGAGCAGCGGAAAATGCATTTAGAAACAGAGGACAATCATAATAAACAGAGAAAATACATTACAAAAGGTAAAGGTTAACATAGGCCCTGACGGCCAAGGCACTTTTGGGACCACTGGGCCTTTTCCATTTCACTATGATACAATCAAAGCAGGGAACTGAACACTCTCTAATGCCACTGTCCTAAGTGACAGAAAATAAGACAAAATTAAATATTATACAAGAGCAAAAAAAAAAAAAAAAAAAACACTTGCCTATTTTTTTCCTATTTTTTCAGCAGTTCTCACACAACAACAAAACACGAAATCTGGAACACACACCTCTGCTTTAGAGAGCTTTTTTCCCTGACACTGTAAATGACGATGCATGCTTGAGGCACATGAGCAATCTGGATAAATTTTGCTGCTGAATATGCGTTGCAGGGCTTTTTATTTGACACTTGAATTCAAATTTAGATTTTGTGTTCAAAAATTAATATTTCTGTATGTATTTTATCCTCTCATTCTCTGAAATTCTGATACGTGGCCAAGTCACACTGCACACACACAGAGTCCACAGAGTGTACCGATTTAAAGGAAGTGAATTTACCAGTAAGTTTTCTTTTTTACCTACTTTCCTCCCAAAACATAACAATGTGGGTGTCCCTTCCCCACTGGCCTTTTTCACACAGTGAGCAGGGGAAAATACAATCAACATAAAACATCATTTCGTAAGGCAGCTGTAAATAAGACCTACAATGGGAAGACTTAAGTAACCTGTGCTATTTCATTAGCATCTCAGCTATACGCAGAAGAAACAACACACAACATACACCCGTATGTATCTCCCATGCCTCTCACTTTGTTACCATTTTGCAGCACAGGAACACATATAACCCTGCATACAGCCACAGTACATCCAGGCAGCCTGCTATTTATACTGCAGAGACATCATGAGATGAAAAGATTCCAGAGATAATTTAAAGCAGAGACTGGCGGTATCAGCGGTTTCTAATTTCAAGTTGCAAGTAAAATTTTCTGGAAAAATTTACTCTAAAGCAGCCCTAATTGAAAATCTATATAATTAAGGAAAAGACCATTGCTTCAAACAGATTGACCGTCTTCAACAAATTTCTCTCTTTCTAGCTACTCAGATATGCTATATTTCCTAATTATCACCTTTTAAGGGCCATCTGGGCCCCATTCCTCACCATCAGGGGGCAATTCCATTTGCATTGTTCATAGGCTTAGTCATGATCAAGTAGTCTGGTGGTAAAGTTCATTAGAAATTAGAAGAAAAGCATTAAACCTCACACAGTAAAATAAGTATCTGATACCTACATACCCACAGGAGAGATAAGCATTTAATGCATATTCTCACACGACTTAACAAGTCTTCAATGAGCATTTTTTTCCTTTTTTCAAACTGCTTAAAGAATCATTTAGCCTGGTCCCTGACCAGGTGCATAATGAAAATTTGATTCAGTCTCCACACACTTCCAAATATTTCTCAATTAAAGAGGAAAAATCATCATCTATTTATGTCTTTACATCTGAAAAGTCTAGTAAAGCTAATTTAATGATTCTATTATTTCTTCTAATATTCATACGCAGTCTGCTACCTATCGTAAATCAAGCTGAGATTTCTTTAGTAATTTAATTAAATATACATATGCAGATGCACACACATGTACCGTGTTGAGCAAAATTACACAAACATCATTTTAGATTAACCATATGTGTAAAATTAGTCTCTACTGTCATACAGCAAAAAAAGAGTATTATACATTTTTCAGCAGATCAGTATAAACATGTGTGAACAGGAAATTTCAGCAAGTTCTTGGCCCTGTGCCTGAATCCTATAGTAAAGGTCAGTATTTAAAAATAAGGCTGTTTTAAAAGGTTTGAAAAGGGTACTTAAAAAATCAAAGCAACTCAGGAAATCTAATTCATATAAATTATGGACCCAAGGAAGTCAGCGCTATGACTTCAAAATGCAGCTTACTGTTTTAAGACAGGAGCACAGCAAAAGCCCTCTTTGATAGGAAATTTTGACCTCACAGACTATGCTGAGGGTCATGGTGGAGCATTTTATACGCCGAAACCTGCAGCTTCTGGAAGCTGTAGGCCCATATTAAAGATGAATTGCCATTACTTTTCTCAGAAACCCACATGCAGCTCTTGAGCTCCTGGAAAGTTGCACTGAGACTCAGAAGCAAAATTTAGGGACCAAGGATAGAGTAGTCATATATGTTATTTAATTCTGATACATTTCACAAACCATTTTCAGTCTGCTTGAGAGAAACTGAAATTATTACTCTAATGACAAAACACTTGATGCTATAAAACCTGATACACTTTAACTTGAACACTATAAATGCGCTCTCCCGGCCGCATAAAAGTTGCGGCATATACTGAGGTAATGTGATGCATGGTGCACATGCCATAGTTTTCCTTTTTTGGAGGTGAAAATACAAATGTCAGCATGCTGTTGGGCATACTTAGAACATAGAAAGTGCTTTTTCCGAACCAGTGCTGTAGTCAGATTTATTTTCTGATGCCAATTAGAGGTGAACTCAGACCCAAAATTTTGGAGGAATTGTTTTGGATTTTCCAGTGCCACCTATTAAACAGATAGCACAGCTACAGGGTGGTTTCCTCAACCACAAGCTTTCATGGTAACACTCCTCATCCATACCCTACCTGCAGAAGGCCCTTTGATGGCTGTCTAGTTCATCCCGTGGCTACTCGATACACGGCGAAATGTAAGATTTAGCAGCTTTGAGCCCTTGGTTCGCATTTTGGACGGGATGAATAGCACACCTGACTTTTTATTTTATTTTGGTGTAAATAAAGTTCCGCAGCCACTTCACATCTTGATTTTGTTGTGACTTTTTCTAGAGGATGTTTAGGTTTGGGGCAAAAGGATGCAAAGGAGACATGCTGGTTCCAGCGGTATTTTAACTTGGACAAAGGCCAGCGTGGACAAAGCGCAACTTTGCGGAGATGAATGGAGCTTTGATTGCCAACTCTTCTGAGCACTTGCTCTTCGTGTTAAGTAGAGCACAAAGGAGAGATGACCTTGTCAGCAAAACACAAAATTAAGGTTTGCTTAAAGAGTGGGATGGCACTGCTATCCAGTTTCTCAAATACCCTTAATACTCCAGTGTATTATCAATTATTTTTAACTGGTCCCTGGCGCATGCCAACGCTGCAGATTTCTACATGCAGCTGCAGAGCTAAAACCCAAAACAATGGGCTTTTCGCTTGGAAAAGGGCAACTGGGTCTTGTAATTTAGGATCAAGCCTCTGTGCAATTCCACTTGTATTCCAGGACATGGCTGAGTGGAGATGCCTTTACATTCCCTCCTCCCTCAGCACCATATAAAGCAGACTTCCCCCATTCTTGCAGAAAATTGGATACAGAAACTTTTCTGTCTTTCAAGACGAAATGCATTAGATGTCTGCAGAAGCCAGTAGCTTTTTTGCATCCCAGGCTACTTGTTTGGTGCAAATGTGGCTGGACCAGAGGCTTTGTGCACCCAGCAGCTGCCCTTGGTCAGACATGCACTATAGCTACACATTTATCCAGGGCAACAAATCCAGGAGAGCTGAAAGGCAGGTACTGAGGAGCCCAGTGCCCCCGATGGCGTGAGACACACAGGGCAGATCAGCATGGTCAACACAGAAGAACACAATGGGGTTTTTACGCAGGGGAGAACTTTTTCGTTTGCAGCAGGGTTTGGAGTATGAGGAGAAGCTTGCATAAAAACTAATGTACTGGAGATTTCTGACAGGCCAAACTGGAAACTGTCTGTCCTGAGATGAAGGTGAGGATGTGTGACTGGAAACCAGCGACAGTGCCCAATGCAAGTCTGAGCACCACCCAGCACAGACCCCGTGAAATCACCTAGACACAAATGCCTGGAGTTGCTATGCGAAAATCTCCTATTCCTGATTCATGGGCGAAATGAGATCAAAGAGAAACATTTTGCCTTCTTGGAGGTGCCCACAACCCTGCCATGAAAATCACTGTCTTATTCTGAGGTTCCTTAATGCCCATTCTCTAGATACATTTGCAAAATTTGGAGGCATTCTGGGCTGAAAGAAACTGTATTCTCCTTAAACAGGAGCTAATGACTGAGCTGATAAATCCCCATCCTCTGCCAGCACAGTTACCTATGGCCAGTTTTGACCTTGGGCTGCCAGCATGCCAAGCGTTCTCAGGCACCTTGAATAAACGCTTACAGCACGATTGACGTTCAGGTGGTGAACTCAGAGTCTGCAAAACCAATTTTGCCATTTTATATTAAAAATAGAAGTAGGGAAACAGCTTTTCAAAACAGTTGTGCCTTTTACGAGAACAGTCTATACCTGTTTTTGAATATTCCTTTATTATTTTCACTGAACAGTGAAACTTTACTAAAATACAAGCCCTGAATGGATCTATTAAAGCCGGCAAATGCAGTAAAATGTCACTGCCATGTCACAGAATTGCTTTACTACTTAACACTGCACTAGGAACATGTTTTCATAGTTGTGCTGAGTTTTAGCTACCTGGCTCCTACTGACTTTAATGGGAATCACACAGCTAAAACTCCATGCACCACTTTGATACTTCAAAGTAATTTTTCAGTCCCCTGGAGAAGGTCATAGAAATATTAAAAACCAAAGCATTCTCCAAGGATCTCAGATTAAAGACTTGCATCAGACTTTATAAAAGCGATTGGTCAAATATATAATGTACTCTTAATGTTCTAGCTCCTGGTTTGTTTTCTTTTATAAAGCACCTTTGTGATGCTTTGCACAAAAGGCAATATACACGTAAAGAACAGCACAGCAAGGTGCAACACGAACAACAAGACACACAGAAGAGCTACGCGATATGTTCTTAGGGTAGTATGAAATTACTTAGTTTTTGAATCTTAAGAGGAAATCAATTTGGTTCTTAACTAAGATATTGTTATAACTGAATCTATACTATTTGATTACAACCAATACTGTAACACCAATATATCTATTCCCTGTTCCTTTTTGTTCCCACAGTATACAATTTGACCTTAACATTTCATTTTCATACCATTTTTCAACTATCTTCTCTTAATTTTGTTAGAAGCCTCGGGCTGGTCAGCATAAGTGCCCTTTCAGATTTCTCCTTTCCTCTATAGTGTGCTACCAGAAATAGTCAACCTCCTTGCTTTTCAGAGCTCTAAAAATCATCATAACCCCATAAGCCTGGCCACACTGAACATTAATTTAGGAAGGTCTGAAGGATAGTTGGGGTCCTTATGGTGCACTCTGGTGTTAGAAATACTGCTGTGGTGAAAAAGTTTCCACTGGCAAGTTGGCTTCTGGCTGGCAGCATCTACAAAGCAGCATCTACTGCGCTGGTGAACACACCTAATATTAAAATGCTGACACCAAAAGGGACGGCACAAGGAAAAAAGTGTTATTTATAACTTTACAACTTATCTAGTAATTCAGCAATCTCAATAAAAATAATGTGCTTTACAGAATGTAAACAGCATCACCTTGCTCGGGTCCCTTTTTTGTACAGGACTAGAGATCTCACTAAGATATTTAATTTTTGTATTTAGAAAAGCCAAATTAGAAAAAGGTAAATGTAAATTAAAAAAAAAACACAAAAAAACTCTGCAAAGCTTTAAACAAGTTTATTCAAAAGACCTTGTGACTTCTGTCTGAAAGCAAACTGTAAAGCATGTACAATATGAATAGACATTTGAATCAGTCACCACACCAGTTCTCCCCAGATATTACATCCCACAGGCATCAGGAATAAAGCCATATTTACTACCAGCAAATCCCAGATATAAACTCAAATAAATCAAAATAAATACACATACACCGACAAAAATGCATGGGCATATTCCTCCAACCCCTCCAGACAATTACCTACATACATTTAAGCAGAAGAGGCATGTGCATAGGTGGAATGGGTTTCTGTAAAACTGGTGTTTATTTGCATTTCCCTTATCCTTACGTACAGTTGCCAAGTTACAGAATGATGAGGTTGAAATAACTTTTCACTAAGATCTGAAGCACCGGAGTGCCACTAAGTAAGTGTTACCGTGTTGGCCGTCTCACAGGAAAAATGACTGTGGCAACATCATCACACTCCAGGTATCCTAAAACAAAGCAGGTCACATTTTGCTTTTTTGTTTTTTTTTTGTCACAGGATGGGCAAATTGATGCATAATTAACAATTGGCAGATGCAAATTCTTTTACATCTTTTAATTGGCGTTAATTAGATTAGTACGAAATTTTCTTTTATCTTGCCATTCTAATGCGCACTAATCTTCTCAGCAGCATGTCAAAGTTTCCTTTTTAATTAAACTTTTCAGCTGGGAACTTCCACGGGGCTCAGACCCCGGCATAGCTAGTTTAAGGAGCACGGATTGCACTGCGTTTTATGAATGGCACATCAAAACTTTAAAGCTCTGATTAAAAAGCAGCAACAGAAGGTCAGAAATTTGAAGTTTGTAAACGCAACAGTAAGCTTTTAAAGCTGTGCAGCGAATGTGGCTATGGCACTATCCAGCTGCTGCACCAAACACCACGACATACTTTTACAAAGGGAAACTAGCCCAAATGTAAAACATCTTACATGAATTAACTTCCCCCTTTCAATACCGCTCTCCCCCCCAAATATTGCAGCTCCTCTAAAATTGTTAACGTGCAGAATAAACCACAAAATACATTTAATATCTTTTATGGGAAGTTGACCTGAAATAAAATTTTATGTAGTTAAGGGCTTTTGATAGTTCTCTGTCCAACTTTTTTCTCTCTCTATGGGGCAATGGTGATTGAAACCTGATGTCTGCTGCACAAAAAGGCCATAAAATGTTTTATGCACAAGTAAAACAGTAGCCATTAAGTTTTGCTATGATGTTTGAGTAGATATGCAGCATGAAAACATGATAAAACAGCCATAAACTGATTGTGATCAAATGCAATTACAATGACTTGTCTCAAATGAATGACATGTACTAAATGCAGTTACAGTTCCTTGCAAAATTACTTTGGGCAAAGT
Organism: Tinamus guttatus; assembly: GCF_059628265.1. Classification (NCBI taxonomy): domain Eukaryota; kingdom Metazoa; phylum Chordata; class Aves; order Tinamiformes; family Tinamidae; genus Tinamus; species Tinamus guttatus. Next base: position 3,529,314 of record NW_028288714.1, on the reverse strand, counting down.
ACCAAGAAAACACTATATCCTCTTTACTAAAGGCAGTTTGCCAGAGAAATTGCAAACACACAAAGCTTTAATATCTATGGCCAAAAAGCACTTGGGAACTCATTATGGAAAGGTTAAAAAGACTCACTCCTGAAAGACAGCTTTTTTCTTTGCTTTTTTTTTTTTTTCACTGATTCCAACAACATCCTGATTCGTCCAACATTTGGGGTGTGAGGAAGAAGAATTCCCGGAGGAAGCAGATCTAGTAACTGTGATTCCCTCCCTGCCTTGGCAACTTGTGCCTGCCTAACCCAGGAAAAAAGCAGCTCGCTCCACTGTTTCTCTTAGTAAAGTTCCCAGCAATGTGTGACAGAGCACTTTGGCTCCTGGCACAACAATATATATTTTTTTACTGGAAATGATTAAGGGAAAAAAAAAAAAACACAGATGCATCTAAAATGGGTAGGACAGATAGGAACTGTGATTTGTTGAGTTTCATCCTTTCGAGTATGTTTGGAGCTTTTGATAAGCTATCCTGGTTTAACTTTTACACATCAGAAGGATTTGTATATTTTGATTAAATCAAACACCTGGATATCGCAGTCGATAGAAATCAACACTAGGGTGGCCCCAGACGTTTTAAGTGCTAAAAGGCTTAGAAAGGTGTCAGGGCATCCCTTGGCTAACAAGATTTAAGGAAGATCATACAGAGATATTCCAAATAACTCACGTGCCACGTGCAGTATGGATGCACCAGTATCAGCCATTTCCTGTCCTAAAGCACTCTGAGAAGTGGAAACAGTAGCAAAATTTTCTGTCCACCTGGAAATAAAAGGCAGCCTTAACTGGGACTTTCCAGTGTCGTGCAATCCACTTTGCTCTGTCGAGGAAAGATGAAATGGTTGAAACTACAGACATAAATTTGCATGTATTTAAAAGACAGTGAAAACAAATCACCTTCATCCTCTAGGAAATTCTCTTTATCACATTGTAGGAGGACATAAAAGATACAGAAGTAACTGCAGATGCTTCATATAATCATGGAATGGGCTACCAAAACTTCGGAATTACTATATGCAGGAACAAATCGGGGGACAATCTCCCTAACAAACTGAAGAACAGACATGACATCACTGTGATGAATTTTAATGGAAACAGGAAGCTTGTTATTAATCGCTTATAGAGATGTTACTAAGCAGAATTATTTATCAAAGAATAAAAACAGAAATCCTAACCAGGATTATTTTAACACCAACATTACTATTGTAGTTGTTATTTTTTATAGCAAGACTCACATTAGGGCCTTATCAGGTCTCATATAAACTTCAAGTTTATAACTTACATAAAAATAAACCGAACGCTTCAGTGCTAGAAAATCTGGCACTGGGGACAGCCCTTAGAAGATCCTGGAGTAGTGACCGGGAAAGGCAGACGAAGCTTTCCCAGCTATAGCATTCTTAGCATGTCCAAAAATTGTCACGCTGGATGCAACTATTGCCAGTAACAGTGTGCTGAAACAAGCTGTAACTAACTCAAACTCCCTGCCCCAGAAAGCCTGTAAATCTCTCCTCCTAAAAACCAGAGACCACTCAGCTTTCCTCAGCTTTATTAAATCATAAAACAAAAGCAAATGTCAGAGTGCTGCCACGGCTTTGTATAATTACTGTAAGACCTCCTAGACTTTCTTGTAGCTGGGAAGGAAAATTTGGATTTGAAAGAGGTAAAGTTCACGGCTTCCAGAAAGTCTGGGCTGGGGGAAAATGCACCTTATGTGAGGTTGGTGAGATACCCCACTCCTCACGAGAGCATTCCTTAAATCCTGTATGTTGGCTGTTTACTATTAATTATCCATCTTGCAACAATGAGCATGAGTCAGTAATTACTCAGAGTAATTAAATTCAACCAAAGTTTAATGAGGGAAATATCTATCCTAAAGCGTAGTACCCTCAACATAAAACCCTCCTGTAGCAGTGTGTTAAGCAGTTATCATCTGCAGTACAGTTTGAAGTGAGAACATTTAGATTGATTATACACTCACACACACACATTTATTTATATGGACATAATACACTCATTTTGCTATAACTACAAATTCGCTTTATAAGTGTGTGAGCATGTGTATATAGGAAAACCTTATAGCATGTGCTCAGCTCTTCGTGTCTAACTTGCTTACCTGATTGCAAGCAGATTCCAGGAAATAGGGTTAAAAAAAAAATTGCTTTTCCAGAACTGATGTTTCTTTTAAATTCTGTTAACATGGTGAGAGATAGTGCTTAAGGTTCTTCAGAAGATCCTTAAGGTTTTCAAGGTCTTAAAGCTCTTTGGAAGAACCACAGCTCAGCACTGCGTAATTCCTACCTCTCCGGTGAGAGCAGAGCCCGGCACCGGTTGCATGTTAGTGTTTCGGGCGGACGGGGCGCGGGTGTTGGGCGGGAAAGGCAGCGCTGCGACGCGCTGCGCGCTCACGGCTCCTGCGCCCGTGAGGCGAGCGCGGAGCGGGGCCTCCGCACCTTGACCCGCAGCAGCAGCAGCCGCTACCAAAACCCTTCGGCGCTTGCTCCTGGGACGAGCTCATTTAAACAGCTTTGTAGGACAAGCGCCTCCTCACAAACTTGACGTATAAGGGACACAAATCTACTAGTTCTCTCAGAGTCGCCTCGGCTTCCTACGGCATATCCCGCAAGTCGTGCCACAGAGGGAGCTCCCACTCCTCAGAGTTTTTTGGAAACAACTCCATGCCAGCACCAAACCCAAAGAAACAATATGCAGCAACATCCCCAAATAACCTCCTGGTGAGCGCCTAGCAGTGCTCAGGTGCTTAGCAGTGGCTCGAGGTTTTTGATGCACTGTATTGATACAGGTGCTAAAGCGATAGCTGTGGCGACCGTGAGGCATCACTTTTTTCCGTCCTTCCTATAAGACGAGGCATTGATAAGGGCCTGCTGTGAGCACGCAAATTAATGCTCGTACCCGACTCCTAAGCAATAATTATGTTTAAACTCTTTCAGAAGAAGGATCATTTTAAAATAAAAAGAAGAGAAGAAAAAAAGACCCAAGAGCTGATGGTCTGATTCTACAGGATAATGGTAATTTGATCATTTCATTCTTGCAACCTGTGGAACAAGCTCTGCTTCTGGGAGAGAAGCCTTCAATTTTCTCATGCTAGCTAAGCATCGTAACCTTGGGCATGCCACTAATGTCCAGATGTAAAATACTTAAAAGAAAACACAGATGTTAGTCAAGCATCAAAACCTTTCCTTTTGCTGTAACTCTCAGCATGTGGAAGACTGAGAGACCGAGCCTCATAAGGCAATACTGGCAATCCCGCATAGAAGCTTTACAAATACCAATGCACACCAAAATTTTATTTTCCTCACAGAAACTTTTTGCTAAGCCACGGCTTCCCAAGAAGGAGCACAGAGGCGGCCGCTCTGCGTTGCTGCCTCCCGTGTACGAGATCTTCCACGGACTCTCTCTTCGCCCGCCTAGCCCTCACCAAGCTAACTACTCCAAACGAAATGATCTTTGGCATATCCAAGTAAATCACTGCAGCACAGACATATCTGGACAGTAATTAATCACTTAGAATGCTCAATGTGTTTGGATATAAAATTAAAAAAAAAAGTAGGGTTGTTAAAAAATGACAGATTTAAGCACCATCTGGGCTCGGTGGTCACAGTGGCGCGAATTCCAAAGGAAGGCTTAACAGAGCATGATCCGAGAATCCCATCTGTTTTAGCTGAGATGAAACAAATAAATAAATAAACCCGCTTCCTCGCTTGCAAGGTTTTCCTGAGTTTCTCCATTTTTGCAATGACAAAAAAAAGTATTATTTAGTGTGCTACCTCTTGATGATACACATTGTGGCTTTCTGTACCACGTATCTTATTGCTGCATTATATCTCTATAGAAGTATTTATACAGATATACATCTAGATAGATGCAACTATTTGAGACAACATTTCTGGGATGAGTATGTGAGCGTGCCTTCAGAAGAGCACAGTAAAGAATCCACTTATGACTTTGCAGCGGCCAGATCTGACCTGGGGAAGTCAAAACCCACTTTTAGATCCCTCCCTGGCCCGCCACTTGCCTGTGTTCGCCCCTCCGCAGCATGGACTGGGCAGGAAATTCAACGTCCTGGTTCCTGAAGAGACTTCCCCAGATTGATCCCCCCATGTCATCTTCCTCCAAGGGCAGAAGCCAAGAAAAGTTACCTGCAACTAGTTACCCTTCAGGTTGTTTCCAATAAAACTTGGCATGGAGCAGGCAAGTAAATAAATCATTCAAAATGAACACAGAGTAGAGAGCTCTTCCCACAGAAAAGCTGAGAAAGGTTTTGAGTTCAGGAATGAACCTTAGCGGTATTCGGGGAAAGTCCGCAGGAGTTCTCAGATCCACCTCGAGGATCTCCCTCAGCCGAAACACCGGTCAGTGGCACCCTCACGTGTCCCCAGGCCATGGGGATGGCGGCTGGGCCTTGATCTACCACGTGCATGTCCCAGGCTCTTGGCGTCGGGGCGGCCCTCTGCTCTACAGGGAAGTCAGGCTGTCTGTCCCCCAAAACCGCAGTTGTGGCCTTGGCTTGTACGGCTTCTCCCCACACCACCTGCTCCTCACCGAGCACAGCCATGGGAGCAGAACACCCACAACCCGCCTCCTGTGCCCGCCATGTCCTTCCTGTACCAACGAGGAAAAGGCAGTGGCCATGGAGTGGCACCACCCGTGAGCCCTCTGGAAGGCCTTGTGTCATCGGTTTCTCAGAGCAGTTTGATCGTGTCCTATCCCTTGCGCCCGTGGTGACAACCGTCCACCTCTGCCTGCTTGTGCAGCCATTTGAATTAAAACTGAACCCTCATTCCCATGGCGCTCTCCTCCAAGAGCTGGAAAAATCACCACAGACCTAACAGTAGAGAATGTTTTGGAGTGCTGCTTGTCCAAAATGGGCAAGCTACTAGTTTTAAGCTTAGATAAAAGATAGTGTCATACTGAATAATATCACACCTTTCAAATGGAGATTTTTGTATCCTGGAAAAGATTTTTGGCAATAACTTCATTACAGCTTCAGCAGAACTCTACAGCTGTAATATTAAATACATGTGTACATGCTTCTGGATTCATAATGTACCAGTTTGGGCACTGAGGTGTAGTCGTGTTTTGGTGTCAGCTTATGGCCCAATGTACATTTCTACGGGAAGATGATTTGCACCCAAATGCAGGAGAAAATAGGTAGCATAACTGATAAATTATGGTTGCTTTTAAATAACATGCACTAAACTTGCTCCTTCTTACTTTGTTTTGTGGCTTCTGATTGAAATTGCCTACACATTATAAAGAAGTCAAAGTAAAAAAGGGGGAAATCTGACCATTCTTCAGTGTTCTTTCAGGAGGCACCTGTCAGGAATGTGAACCCTGCAATCACAGCGGAGGTGAAGGCATCTGGAAAACCTGCTCCTGCTGAGGCTGTTTGGTCGGGAAAGTCTCAGCACCTCTGATGCTTGGGCCGGAGGACCCCAAATATTCAAGCAGATGAGGACTGCCTGAGATGCTGCATGCATGTCATGAAAGGATGGTTTATTTGAGACATACTCTTTCTGGAAGATGGTTAGAAATGCAACTTACTTGCAGAATTTTCCTGAACAAAAAATACTTTCTTAACAAACAAACACTATATCTGTTGGCAAGTTCAGTAATAAACAGATAATAGATCTGTTTATTTGCTCAGTAGTTGTTGCATAAAAATGAATACACAACAGGATTTTTTTAATCTGTATATAAAGCAGCACTAGTTATAAAATTATCTATCTATCTCCTTTGCTCATCACTTTTATAGACTTTAAGATGAAAGTACCTCCTTCTTTCTGTAGCATTTCTAAGAAGTGATATAAAATATCTGCAGTATGCCTAAGACATTTATGATAAGTTAAATTAGTATAAAATTGTTGGATAGCCTATTAAACATAATACTTTCACAACATGTTCGAGAGAGAGATACTAAAAATAACATCAATTTGATCCCTCCATAAAGAAAGCCTAGTTCTTTCACTAGTTAGGCATATATGTTGGTAAACTAAGTAGCAGGTTTTATGTGTGGAAAACTGGCGGAGAACCCCCTCGGAGAGAGTTTTTGTACCAGTGTGGTTAGACAATAATAAACTGAACATAATGCTGATCGCTAAACGTCTTCTCCAGGACATGATTCCCCGAAAGCAGCAGCATTTCCCATGCCCTCATTGGAGCGAGAGGCAGCAGTGCTCAGCGTACACCACAGTGATGGCAAACACCGTATGTACAGGCTTTGTTTAGTTTGCGTGCTTCTTAAAACAAAAAGTGCACGTAAAATGTAATCTTCTATGGTTTTCTAGTCTTTCAAAATTGCTGAGTAAACTGAGGTTAAAAAAATATGCTGTCAATTGATTTATGAATATATAATTTTGCAAGACTAATAAAGCAGTGGAATTAGTCTGTAGGCGTCCCCAAAGGCAGACAAGTGAGAGCAGCACGAATATAGATGTATAGATCTCAAGAAGCGCTGTGGAACTGAAACTGTGCAGCAAAGCAAAGTCACCTCTTTGGATGGTGAGTTACAGTGTGTGAAATGGAGACAGGCTGGAGAAGGGAAAAGGGTGCTTCCTTTACGGTGGTATTTGATAGAAGCACACAAGCTACCCGGGATGGCACTTTTAAGCCTGGCAGCCTAAAAGACACTCGGTCTGTGCAGTCTCAGTGACCTTTCTGTGGCTCTTCATTCAGAAATGGAACATCCCGTTGCTGCCCCCTTTAAAAAAAAAAAAAAAAAAAAGGCCTTTGGTCGCAGGGTACGTGTGGGACTACAAAGGGCCAAAATCAGGGACCCATGTCCGCGAACACGGGCAAAGCAGAAGAGCGCAGCCCAGGCGTTTTGCACGCCCAGAATTCGGTGAATTGGTGCAAGTCACGGCGCGGTGCTGCTCGCAGCAGCTCTCGGCACTGGAGATGGCCCTGGCCCATGGGTGCTGCCCTCCCGCTGGCCCTGGCCACGTTGGCACCCGCGGGGCCGGTCTCACCGCCCAAGACGAACCCGCCGTGGAGCGACTTCCCGACACGTCCCCGCGCGGCGCTGCGGAAAAGACGAGCTCGCTGCCGTAGCGCGGGGGAAGGCGCTGCCAAGAAGGGGCTGCTGCTTTTTATTTGGGGTTTGTAGCTGCCTAGCAAAGAGCAGCCTCTCCGCAGTGTGCAGTTTTGGGATCCCTAATGGGGCATCAAATGCTTGCCTACCTTCCAGTGCTATTTGGGCTAGTGAGGAATTGCGAATCCTTAGGGATCACTGGGTGAAAGGACTAAAAATGACGAAAAATATAATTACGGTGACTCATGCAAACATGTATAGCCATTTTTCCTTCCGGGGAAACACCTCTCATTTTAAATAAATTTTACAGCGGCAAACTAGCACAGGACTGTTACTGCCACATGGGAAAAAACAGAGAGACGTCCTCAAACGGTCACTGCAGGTTTAATCCTGAGACCCAAAGGGCGACATTTCTGCAGAAGCAAGTGGCAGAGCGGCGAGCAAAATAAAAGTCTTCTCGTGGCGACGCCGGCATTCTCCGGCCCCGCTCCCAAAGGCAAACAAGGCCCGGAGCGGCCGAGCCCGGCTTTGATTCCCTCGCCGCCGGGGCGCGCGGAAAATCGGGCACAAAGGCGTTTCGGGCGCCGGCCCGTTGGCGCAACAGCAGCGCCACAAAAGTTATGAAGATTAATAGAAACCTCGCCCCAAATACATCTCGGGGGAACAAAAAGGGCTTTGTGGCCGCCCTGAAAAGGACCATAAAAGTAAACGGCGACCTCGGAAGAGCCTTTTAAACTGACAAAACAGCAAGGCAGAGGTCAGGGAGCCAGGCGGGTCAAGGAAAAAAAAAAGGGGGGGGGAAGAAGAAAAAAGGAAAAATAAAAAAAAAAGGGGGGGAAGGGGAAGAAAAAAAAGGAAAAAAGAAAAAAATGGGGAAAAAGGGAGGGGGAAAAAAGGGAAGAAAAAAGGAAAAAAATAAGGAAAAAGAAAAGGAAAAAGAAAAGGCTTTTTTTTTTCCTTTTCCTGGCAGGTCTGGGGGCCAGGCGCGCGGCCCAGCAGCTCTGCCCGGCGCACACACTTGAACCGCCTTCTGTCTCCACAAAACTTTAGTTTGCTGATTGGGACCGAAACAAAAGGCGGACAGCGGGGCGCGGGCTATACGGGGGCAGGGAAGGCGGCCGCGCTATTGTGCTCCCGAGGTAGCCACAAGCTGTTAATTCCATTTTAACATTGTTAATAAGACTGTTAACACATCTGACTTTGTTTCGGGACTCGGGGAAAAACATCAACAAACTATTAAAGAACGGGGAAAAGAGGGGCAAAAAAAAAAAAGAAAAAGCAAAGGAAAAGAAGACGCGGCTGCTGCTGTGGGTGTAAAATCTGATCCATCCGGAGAGCGGCAAACGCCGGGGCCGTTCAGACTCCTGCTTGCTCGGCTCTTGCATCAGGAAAGGGGGGAAAAAACACAGGCTTAAGAGTCGGGGCTACCTCCGTTTCACCCATCACCCTGGGCCGTTGGGCTAATCACCTTTCCTGGGTACAATTCAAGCCGCTGGGGTGGCGTTTCCCCCTTTTTGGTTGCTTTTTCCCCCCTTTTCCGCCTGCGTTGCCGAGGCGGCGGAGGGAAGGCGGCGGCGTGGCCCCCGCGCACACCTCCGCTCCTTCCCGCTCGCCCACATGCACACACACAAACAAATGTGCAGATTTAATCAGCGAGGAATGTTTTAAATGAATAATTGGGTCTGACAGATTTATTGCAGTTAATTTTGCAATAGAATGGAAAAATGTTTGGATCGCAGCCTTTAAAGTATTAGGAAAACAATTAATCCATCACATAACGGAAATTCCTGTATTACACCCTCATGTCCAATTAAATAATGTCAAGCAATTTTACCCTGCGAAATTCTGAGAGCTGAGGCTCCGCGTGCTGGGGGAATGCGCCAGAAATTTTCAGGAGCCTCTTTAAAAAAAATGACTTCAGATTAAAATCAGAAGCTGCAATACAAGGCATTTTGTTTTGCTTTATTTTGAGGAGGGGGGATTAATAAGAAGAAATCTGGCAGAGGGGAAAAAACAAACTAGGATTCCTCAAAAACACTGATTTCCCTTAGTCTCTTTCGCATTGGGAATGCTATCATGGCTAGGCGAAAACCAGGAGCATTAGGACAAGGAGTGTGTAACTGCAGAAAATACTTTAGAATAGGTAACGGGGACTCCTCCTTCCCGTCAAGAGCAGGGTCTGATCCCAAGCGCTCGCTAGGGCTCAGCTTCCGGAGCTTGGAGCGCTGTTTTGCCTGGATACGTAGGATCAAGTCCGGGCTTTAGGAACATGCAGCAGCAAACTCCGGCACCGGGTTTCGCTCGGGCTTTGTTTATTGTGCAAAGCCGCTAATGCTGCAAAATTGCTTAATGTCACACTCCATCTCCTTCGTATTACACACAAGTCACCAAGCGCCGGCAGTGCGCGGGACTTCTGCCCCGGCGGCGGGAAGGCACCGGCTCCCGATCGGCACCGCCAGCCCCTGCCACCTGGATCACCGTGGCTGTTCAGTGTCGGACAGCTTTGAGGGCAGCGCGTTGGGCTCTTTGGGCCACGAGCTGCCCCGTTGTGTGGCGGGACCCATGGGTCGCTGTGGGAACACAGCCAGAAGTCGCGAGCTCTCCCAAACAAACACCAGGAGTGAACGAAGAGCGGGACAAAACGTCGCCGTTGCGACAGGTCAAGAACAGCAAACGCGAGCGCCAGCGAGCGCGTGTGAGGGCGGTCGAGGCGCCGGCGCCGCCGCGCGCGGCTGCGGATGAGGGCCGTGCGGGCCGCACCGCTGGGCGCCCGCCGCTCCCGCCGCCGCTCCCGCCCGCTCCTCCCGTTGCCATAACAACGTCACCAACCCGTGCCTCCGCGAGGTCCCTTCTCCCAACCCCCTCCGGCCTGGGAGGCCTCCGGGCGCCCTCGGCACCGTCCCGGCTTCGCGGCCGTCTCCCTGCGGGCGATCCCCGTTCCTGCCGCCCCGTGCCCCGGGAGCCCTGCTGCTCCCCACAGCTTCCCATGCCGACCCGGAGAACATCTCGGAGAAGGGCCCAGCCCTTTGGTAGCCTCCTCCCAAAGCTGCTCCAAGGAGGCTGGTCCCGTGCATGCCTCCCGCCACGGGAAACATGGTGCTTCCTCCGCGTGCTCCAGTGCGAAGCACCCAGCAGCACTTCATGCATTGACATGCGGTCAGAAAGGGCTCTGCCGGCCCCAAAACAGCGCACGTTCGCGCCCGCGAGAGCCTCGTGCCCCTCCAAACACCAAGGGAGCCGTGGCATTTCCCCATTTCTCCTCTGCTTTCTCCCATCAGCTCGCAAGCACTGGGAAAGCCAGCCCTTCCCAAGAAACCAGCGGGATTTGCCCGGCAAACCCCATAGCACTCCAATGGCCAGCAGGATGGGACTAACAAATCTCATTTGGGAAGAGTCAAGCCGCATGCTTTTGGCATATGCATGAAACCCAAGACGGGGAGCGGGAGTTAGGGTTTTATTTTAATTTAGTTTTTTCTTTTTTTTTTTCTCCTATTTAACCTAGCTGTGCATTTCAATAAGTGCAGCAAAACAATGCTTGGCTTTCAAAAGTTGCAAATTGCGGTGAACACATTGCAAAAGGACAAAACGGGGACACGGACAGCCCACAACACTGCAGGCTGTTAGAAAGTATTTAGGTTTTTTCTTTGGCAAAAGAACAGGGAGAAATGATAATCCTAGCGGGAACACAATCCCACATTGGAAAGAAGCTGTATGCACAATGCGTGCAAAAAACCTCACAGGAAATAAAATCAACCTGTTCAACTTCAGATTTTTTAAAAGAGCCTCCTTGCTCAGTGGTCAAAGCCAGGAAAATAATGTTATTGTTACTGTTTAATTTGACCAATTATATTTAGCCAAACGTAAATATTTATTATCTTTACTCAGGATAACATGAAAACACCTACACGTGCCTATAATGACAGCTGAAGGGAAAACTTGCTTTTTTGCTTTGACCAGTGGCATTTTCTTATTTTTTCATGTACGGGCCACTGTGACTGCCTCTTCCTAAGCAGCAGGTTTTTCCACGTGACTTGGAGGGCACCTGTCACCTGCAGAAAAGGGCCGGTGACACTTACCTCATAGAAAAACATGGGGAAAAAAGGAAAGGAGAGCCCTCCCATGCCCAGTCGAAGCCCCTTGAGATCCCTCCCGTGCTTGCTGGCTCTGTGCAGAAGCGCTTCTGGCTGCTGCGCGCACGGGGCAGAGCGACGAGGGTGCCGAAGGGCCGGCGCTGCTCGGACACGAACACGGGCGGCCGCCACGTCGGACGCGGCCCGGGCTCCTGGCACCTGGAATATTAATAGAGCCCTCAGCTCCCCCGTGCCGTGTTCACGGCATTAAAAACAGAGGCTTTAGTGACACCCACTGTTCCGGGAACAAAATGCAGCAGAGAGTTTTGCTGCTGAAATGACAGTCTGGAGTCCGGAGCGCCGCAGCCCCCCGCACATGGGGGCCTGGGGGCAGGCAGGGATGCGGGCAGGTGCTGCAAGGGATGCGGCAGGGATGGGGCAGGGACGGGACAGGGATGCAGAAAGGGATGGGGCAGAGATGCAGCAGGGACGTGGGCAGGGATGAGGCAGGGATGCCGGCAGGGAAGCAAGCAGGGATGGGGCAGGAATGGAGCAGGGATGGAACAGTGATGGGGCAGGGACGCAGGCAGGGATGCAGGACAGGGATGGAGTGGGGATGCAGACGGGGATGTGGGCAGGGATGGGGCAGGCGGGTCAGGTAGGAGATCCCAATTTTCCTCTCTGCCATTAGCCCTTGGCAGTGCCCCCTTCCCAGCCGTGGGGCCTGGGCACCTCGAGGAGGAGCCGTCCCACGGCTGCTGTCCCCCTGCTCCCACGGCTGGTACCAGCCACGAGCTCCGCAGCCGCTCGCGCTTTCTGTCAGTCGCTAATGAAGCTGTTGTGACTCCTGGAGAAAAGCGGGAGCGAGCGCGTGGGGAGGGCGGCGCGCGCCGGCAGCTCCCTGCCCAATTTGCGTCCCCCCGAAGACAAGAAGGAGAAAGAGGGAGAAATTTCCATAGCAGAGGCTTTTCCCTGGGCTCCCTAATTAACTTGCCGGGTGTGAGATTCCTGCAAACCAAGATACAGGGAGCCCTTCCCTGCCTGGGGAACGGCTGCCCCGGGAATGCTGATGCTCTGATGCCAAGTTCCCACCACACGTTAAGCATAAAAGCAGCCACTGGAGGCTTTCCTCTTGCCTAGGGCAGGCTCATAATGAAATTAACCCCCCATCTCCTTGCGTTCAGCTCGCCTCCGATGGATTGCCATTCCTGTTTGCACCAGGGCGTCTTTATCCCCACATAGGCCCTTATGGAGTCCGAACCGTGCAAGGAAAGCATTGAAAACTGCCCAGGGGAAGGAGGGAAGGAGCAGTGTGAAAAGCAGGGGCATGGCCATGACTGCGCGGCGGGGGGGAAGCTGGACAGGATCGCAGCCAGCAGCAGGAGCGACATTCCCGGGAAGCACAAGAGGAGGCTCCCGCACCAGCGCAGGCCGTGCCGAGGGGAGGGAGACGGGTCATAAGCCCAGGGCACAGAGGGGACCAGGTTTTCAAGGGCAACTCCACATGCAGGTAGGGCCCTGGCAGGATTTTCAGAAGCCATTGGGCAATATAGGTGCCAAAATCCCACCAATTTCAGTGGATTTTAGAGAAATCACTCTGCATTTATCCTCTGGGAGTCATGCATTTAGCATCCCTATTCCCAGCTCTTCCCTCTGCCTGCTGCAAGAGCCGTCAGCGAGCGGGGATCTCGGGTGTGCAGGAAGCATCGCTGCAGGCCTCCTGCGAGCTCTGGCCTCGCCGTCTACATCTGGAAAACTCTCAGCATAGTATTGTGGAGGAGAGTGCCAACATTTTTCCAAAGTTCCCTTTAAAATATTTAGGTCACTGATGCCTCCTGATCATTGATGATCTTTTAAAATCCACAGAAAAAAAAAAAAAAACATCTTGGCCAACAATATGGTGAAGAGAGGGAGTTTCGGAAAGGCTCTTCAAAAGACACTATTTCTGAAGAATTTTACCACTCACAGGCAAAGTGACACAGCAAAACCATTGTGTTTTCCCCCAGCCTTGTTTTGCTCTATACAGCTGTGTTTTCACAGATGCAAAACCATGTGTCTTCGGCAAAAGGTCTACCCTTCCCTTCAGAAGCGAATGGAGATCAAAGGTCCAAAGACAGAAACACAAGATCCTTTTCCCTTTGGAGCACGCTTTTATTTTCCGCAGTGGCTCCGAACCCGACTTGCCATCTGCTCTCCTTATGCGGCGCACGCCTAGGGCCGGCGGCGGGGCCCGCAGCGCCGCTCTCCCCGCTACGAGCGCGCTGGGACAGGCTGCCCAGAGAGGTTGTGGAGTCTCCTTCTCTGGAGATCTTCCAAACCCGCCTGGATGCCACCCTGTGCCACGTGTTCTGGGTGTCCCTGCTGGGGCTGGGGGTTGGACTAGGTGATCTCTAGAGGTCCATTCCCACCTCCGTCCCGTTTGGACGAAACAGACACCATCCCTTTGGCTCACGTGGAGGGGACCAGGCCGGAGGCCTTTGGGCAACATGGGTTGGGGTTTGCCTGCCCTGTTCCCTCCAGTGGAGCACCCGGGTGCAGGTTCCCGCTCCGCATGGCGCCAACACAGACACCCGGGTGCAGGTGGAAGAGCCACGCACGCTGCCCCGGTGACGGCTTTGCACCATCCATTTGTGCTTAGTTAATTAAAAATTGCTTATAAAAAAGGGGGGAAAGGCGGCGGAGGGGAGAGAACCCACGGAGAAGCGCCCCGGGGCCGCGGCGGCCTCACGCAGGAGACGGCGGCCTCAGGGCCGCGGCTCCCCGCGGCGCAGGGCGCCCAGGGGCGGCTGCGGCGGGGCCCGAGCGCCACCTCGCGGCCCCAGGCCCGGCCCCGGCCGCGGCCCGCCCTTTCCCGTCCTCCTTCCCCGACTTTCGGAGGCGCTGGAGCGGGGCAGCGGGGGCAGCCTGCCCCTCACGGGGCAGCCGCGCCGTGGGTCCGCCGGGCGCTCCACGCGGGCAGGCCGCGCTCTGCTGCGCGTGGGGCCGGGGCGTCGTGCACGTTACATGGCCCGGAGCGTCGGCACCAGCAGCCACGAGCCCCGCGAGGGATCCCAGAAAGCTGGGCAGGGTTTAAGGCTTTGGATCAGGCTTTCTCTGTCCCTTAGCGACTATTAAATTAGCTTTGGCAGTGGCCTAAAGCCCCAAAAGCGTGCTCTGCAAATTGACTCACTCTGGGAGAAACACGCAGCAATGTTACTATTGGAGAGGCCGGCATGACCGCGGAAGACGAGCCGCTCAGCTCTTCAGCTCTTCCATGGGCAAGGACCCCAATGCGCATGTTGGGATGTAATTTGTACTTTGCACAGGGAAAAACAAACCCCCAAGCCCAACAGTTAATAGACATTAGCTTTGCCAAAGATAATCTGCAGGAATAGCTTTTGTCAAGCTCAAACTTTCCTTCCTCCTCCTGCGTAAGCCCCTCTAAGCGTGCAAGGCTAAGTTAGTGCCACAAGCACCGAGACAGAGGAAGGAAAAAGGTACGTATGCTGAGGAACCAAAAAGGCACCTCTATCTTTGCAGTTGGCTTTTCAAATTTTTATTGTTTCCTTTTAAAAAGATGCTTTCTGGAGAAAGCAGTGTTTACCGATTGTAATTGAATGCCCACAAGCGTGCCAGGAAGGCGATGGGGAGAGGTATGATCGTGTCTTGCTCCGTACGGCCTCAGCTGCAGTCACCTCTGCTCCTTGCGGAAACAGCAGATGCTGGCAATAACAGTAATTCCATATTGCACAGGGGGGTACTAATTCAGCACCATGTTTTCACATGACCTCCATGCAAACCAGAAGGACACAAGCCTCACTTCTGCAGCCTCAGGATTTGCTCGCCGCTGACTGTTGCTTACAAGCAACCGCAAAGGGTGCCGTGAAGATACCGCTTTTTTCTTACTAGCAGATTGCCTCTACAAGTGTTTGATATTTCCTAATTCCAGTCAGAATGGGAAAGCCAGTGCGTACATCCTGATTTTTTTTTGTTTTGTTTTCATTTGACTGGCCCTCTCTTTTCACAAAAGAAAATGGGAAAAGGGAAAAGAAGACTAAGAACAAGAGACTGCGAGGAAAGAAAAATAAAAGAAGCCAGAACTTTTGGCTACTTTGTCTTTGCACAACAGAAAGAACAACAGCAATCTGAGTATTCCTTAAGATGAAAAAAAAGTAGCACCCTTTTCCCAAAACTCTGGATGTTTTGCTTTCTACTTTTCAACCAGCTCTAACATGAAACAGGCGCTCAGTAGAGACATAGCATGTCCACCTCCACGGAAAATAAAGAAAAATCCACGTTTATTAAAGCAATGAGGAGCCTGTTGCCATTGAATGAGTACACGTGTGGGAAGAAAGCCTGTGAAGCCTCCGTAGGCAGGGAGAGTGGGAAATGAAGAGCAGAAGCAGCTTCTGGGGAGCCGCGTGCTGAGCAGCAGCAGCCACAGTCCCTCTGCGAGCAGCGCGCTGCAGACTGCAGGCAGGTGCCCGAGACGGGACCAGCCTGGGCTGCCGGGGATCGCGGGGAGCAGCCGCATGCGACCGGCTCCGCGGCTCTGCCGGTGGGAAGAGGCAGCCCCACGTCAGGCAGAGCTCAGCGCGGATGGAGCGTCTCCGAGGGCTCTGCGTGCTCGGAGCAAGGGCCATCACGGAGCCCCTGAGCACGGGGATAAACTTCAAGGCTTGCCCAGGGGCCTTGCAGCTGCACGGCCGAGCAGCAGAAGCAATGGCTCCATTCCTTCTCTCCCTGAGGGAAAGCTTTCCCACCTCTCTGCTGTGAGGGATCAGGGGAGTGCCAGCTCATCTCCACAAAGGCAGGACTGTGAGTGCCCGCTATCTGCACACGAGGTTGTACTGTAACATGATTAAACAGCTTTTTCTTTTTTTTGCTGTAGAAAGATGTCAACAATCGCTATGATCACGAGACCTGACTTTCCCCACGACTGCAGATTTCCTGTGTGCTAATTTGTTAGCCCAACACTTCCAGCGTTCCGATAGCAGGGGGTCTGCATTAGCACGTTGATCTTTTTGTTAATAAAAAACTCAAATCCTCCACATTTAGTGAGATGTGCACCTGAGCACCGAGGGGAGATGCCTCTCTGCATGCGAGCCGTAGTCGTTGGTCTCTCACAGGTTTTGGGAGTCTGCACCCCATGCTGGCTACAAAAGCAGACCTCTTCCCCCATCGGCGTCACGGAAAGTTCCTTGTCCGGCCTCCGGGCTGCGCGGAGCAGAGCTGTGCAGAGCGAGGGCTGGGGGGATCGCGGCGCATCACTTGCTGTTACCGTCACCATCATTGTCCTTGCTCAGCGGCTCTGCCCGGGCACAATACGGCCAATTAAGGAGCCGCTCGGAGCAACTCTGGGGACCAGCGACCCAGCGCGCAGAGACGAGGGGGTGCGGAGCGAAACGCTGCCTGACGCTCAGCACAACGTTCTGCGGGAGCGTTGGGTGCTGCTGGCGCGTCGGTGCTGGAAGCACCAGCTCACGGAAAATCACGCTGCAGGGAGCGCAACGGGTGTGCGTCTCCATCTGCCTCCTGCCTAGCTTAGGCACTTCGCAGCAAAACGTGTCCCCACAGCTCTTGCTTGGGTGGCCCAAGCCGCAGTTTGCCCCGTCGGTGGTTAAAGCAACGGCTTGGAAAGAAAGTAAAGGCTTGAGTCCTCTCAGAAAGAGGAGGGACTGATTCCATTGCTCCCCATTACAGAGCAGTTCATAGGGTAAGAGGACACTCCAGTCACCGTTTTGTTCCTGCACTAGTGTGGAAGAGTCCGACCAACTTTGTGCTTTTGCCAAAAATGGTTTGGGGAGTAAGAGATGAGATATGTGACGCTCATAAAAGTGCTAAGAGCTCGGTCTCAGCGGAAGGCAAGTACTTTCCTGAAACCCAAAGCAAGGTTCCTAAAGCCCCCCAAAGGCTGTGCTTTAAAATATGGTATTTCTGTAGTATTTCTCCTTGTCTAGATTTAGGTGGCTCCCTGCTCACTTTATCTTTTGTGTATTTCCAGCTTTTCCGGAGGGTAATGAACTTACAGCCATCGTGCACTACGGGTCTTTTTGGAGGTTCCTGCTCAGCAGAGTATTTAAGTGTACTTAATCTTCAAAATAAAGGAATGCAGGTGAAGAGGGCCCTTGCACACCCCAAAGCTTCTGTTTTGGGTTTTTTTTGTTTGCTTGTTTGCTTGCTTGTTTCACAAATAAAAGTTACCAGCAAAGTAGAAGATCCCAGTGCTCCGTACACAACTCGTCTCCCCAGCTCTCCTAGTACCTAGCAGAGAAGCCTATTTGCCCAACCTGGCCCTGCTTTTCTGCCCTTCTGGCAAGGCTCCTCCTCGCTGGATGCTGAAATCCAGGTCCCTACCTTGCTGTAAGTGCAGCTGACAGCTCCGCACCCAAATTTATGGGCTGTTTGTGACCCTCCTGTCCATGTGTCTCAGCCCCCCGTCTGCAAAGCAGCGGCAGTGCCCGCCCTTCCCATCGTGCGGCTTTTCGGAAGATAAATTAATTAATGTTTGTTAAGCATTCAGATATTTATAGCAATAAGTGCCATAGGAAAAGCTCATGAGGAAATTAACAATTCTGTCTTCACAGCAGGGTTTCAATAGTGTGCAGTAAATAAGGCCCCGGGCTACACAGTGAAAAATTAGGAGAAAACAAAATATTGAATAACTGCTCATTAACTCAGCGTCGTCCATCCTGTTCACTAACTGAGGCAGGGGTCCTGCGGAAAAACCTGCACCCGATCCTGAAATTAAAGCCTATATTATAATGGGGACGTCCAAGGGGGCTGAGCGACGACCGCACAAGGTACCTTAATCCTGACATTTCCTAACCCCGGAGCATTGGGCTTCCCAGCCTTAATAAGGCCGGCTGGGGTTGCTGCAGGCCTCTGCGGAGTTTCCCATTAGGAGAAGGGAATGAGAGGAACGCGGGGTGGGGGAAGATGCACGCCGGTGCCATAAGGGAAAATAAGGCGAGTAATAAAGAAACAAACAATTTTGCTTCAGCAAAATTTCCCTCTGGTCCTCCTTTAAGAGGCAAGAAAATACCAGGAAATAAAATCATACCCCATGCAACCAGCAGGAGCTCCCGGAGGGACGGGGCCACCGGGTGCATTTACGCGCTTAGATGAGATGTGGCCACCGAAGCTGCCAACGCGGGCTGCAATGCTGCTGCTCCTGCCCTCTCGGCACCGGACACGCGAGCCGGGGATCGAGGGCCTGGGATGTCCAACACCAGCGTTAAAAATACATCTGATTTCAAGGCACCGCTGAGAGCGTCTCGACCTAAACAGTTCCTTCCACCTGGGAAAGGGCAACGTTTAGCACGTGCTAAGAGCGGAGCAGGAGCGTCTGCCTTGGCAAGTCGACCTCTGCAGGTTGTTTCTCATAGGGAGATGTAGGGGGAAAGGCAACAGCGAAGGCGAGCGGAGCAGCGCAGGACAGGCTGGGACCACGGAGCCTCGTTGGCAGCCCCAGCAGCCTCTGATGTGCCTAGGGATCTGTGTGTGACACCCTCAGGGCTAAAAACGCACAAGATTTTGTAATGATTCAAATACACAGCCTGAAAAAAATAAGGACAGTCAATTTTGGAGCTAATATGCATTTACCCACCTGAGAAGTGTGGCTTGTGGTTTTGGCAGTATTGCATCTCACAAGGAGTGGTTTGTTCAAAAGAAAGAAAAAAAGGAGTTGGGGGGAGTGGAAAGGGTCACATCAAAAAAAAAAAAAAAAAAAAAAAAAAAACAGAATCCTTTGGAAGTTAAGAAATACCCAACAAAGTCTTAGGTGCTGAAGTCACATTAAAAGGATCAGGCAGTAATTCAGCAGTATCTTGCTAAAAAGAGAAAAATTAATTTCTCAGGCAAAAGCTAAACATAAACTTTCCAGACCTGAAACGAAAGAACAGTGGGAAAATGGCATTTTTTGTTCCTCACTGTCTGAGTTCCCTAGTTAAGATTTTGTATAATTGGGCTACCTTTTCCTTCCAGGGCAAACCAAAAGGAAAATGGTGGGGGAACCAAAGCTATCCTAACTGATGTGACGAGAAAATGCAGGTTTTGCCAGGAACACTTGTTGAATCCTTGAACTGTAGCTATCTGAATATGTAAACCTGAATGGGGAGAGGTCTTGAGGCTGTTTTTATGCTGTAAAGCAACCTAAACATTTCAATCCTTGCCTGTTGAGAAAGTGCTCCGCAGAAAACAGCTTCTCTGGAGAGATTATTTACAGTATTAATTTAAGGCTCTATGTTGTAATTTCTCCTCAAAGAAAAAAACACCTCCTTGGCTTCCGAGCAGGGAAAGGGATTGCGCAGGATCAGATGATTGCAAGGAAGATGCATTTCCCCGTGTATTGTGTGCCTATTAAACCGCCCCCACAGAATTACGCTCATTAAGCAGGTAATAAAATGCCTATTTTCAATTTACAAACATATTAGTTCTTACTCCTCATTTGACATTAGTCCTTGAAAGCGAATGGGTGTGGAATTCAGGATGCCGAGCAGCTGCTCCGGAAGCGGGACTACGCTGCGCAGAAACGCACATTTCTTGCACGTTTGCAGAGTGCAAAGTGCAAAGGTTTGTGTGCTCCTCCTTCTCTGCGCAGTTTTTCCAGCCTTACCTACTTTTTGCAACGTGGCAGATAATTGCATTTTCCTAAAAAGAAGACCAAAAAAAAAAAGGAGGGAATTGCACCTGGAAGCCCGAACGGTGCCTCGCACGACAGCAGAGCCCACAAGCTCAGAACATGCACAGACTGAGGAGCATCTGTGCCGGGAGGGGATGCGGGCGGCGGGGGGACATGGAACAAATAAGTAATTGCTGTTTTCACTAAGCAAAGCGGCAAATTGCAGCGTATCAACAGCCAAGCGGGTTTGTTGCCTGGGAAGAACCATTTGTGTTCCAGTTTGGGCTTTCTCCTCACTGGAAGCCCGGGCCTCGGAGCCCATTAAAAGCATTTTAATCGTTACTCCAAGAACACAAAGATTTCAACTCTGTAAATATAATTGGGGGGGGGAAATAAATAAATAAATAAATAAATAAAGTCTGTCTCCGCAATTTTTCCCTGTTTCCAATGGCGAAATCCCTGGGAGGAAGCAGCTTTAAATTAACACCTCAGAAAGCATGTAATTCTCTTCAGGGAGTACGCATTTTATTAAAAATCTGCCTCAGTTTATCAGAAGAGTGTGTGGCTATATGGATGTTTTCTTAGCCACATTCAGGCCTCTTCAAAAAGACGTCCTCCAGAATAGCACTCTTTAGGGACCGTGTTTCAGGGCTGACAAGAACATTAAACCGTATTATAATTATCTCTTCAATGAAAATACTGCTTTGTAGTGGAGGCGATGCAGGGCTCACTGGGCTAGTGTTATTAGGCTGCATGTGTTTCCTTGGAAGGAGATTCATAGAAAGAGAAAAAGCTTTATAATTTACTGCAAGGGGGAAAAAAAAATACAGAGTACATGTCATGCATAGCAAAAGGGATTTTACAAAGAAGGTACTAAGTTGAGTGCCTCACTTATCTTCAAGAATGCCTGCACATAATACATGTGAGGATCAGTTTAACAGGAGCTACAATATATGTGTGACACACACATACAATTCTGGGTGACCGTTCACACAGATAACTGCAAAAATATTGTCTGTAAAGTAAGGCAAATATAAAGCAATTGATGCCACAAATGGGCTCTGTACCTTTCTTTCTGGTGTCACCACTGAACAACGCACATTCCTATTGCAGCTCAAATAACAAAACCTCTTATTCTTAAACAAAACGAATACAAAGATTTTCTAAGCATTCTTCCACATTTTAAGCTACAATTTTCTCATATTAGTCTGGCAGTTAGACAGTATCAGTCCTGAAACGGTGACTAAAGTTAGAAACTCCACCAGAAAGATTTTAACACGTTGTTAGATGATTGTGTTTAATGTGCGTGCATGCACATACTGTCCATATGTACCCATTGTGCTTATTTGTTCAGACTGAAAAAAGCGTATTATTGATTTATAAAACTGCTCTATCCCCGCATGATGCAACCCCTTGAATTATTTTAAAATACAAATTATCTTAGCATTTGCAAAAATAAGGGGGTAACTTTGTTTTCTTTAGTAAGAGAGTAAATCGGTAGGCATTTCTCAGCGGAATCTTAAAACAGAACAAGCTAGAGGAAAGAAGCGGACGCCGTGACGTTAGCCAGTAGTTAATGCACACCCCGGCCACGGCAAACCTTGACAATATTATGGGAAACATGTGCGGGAAAGGCAGCGCCGCGGCGTTTCGGGGGCAACGTCCCCAAAAAACAGCTCCCCAAACACCCGGCTGGCCGGAGCCGAGGCGCAACAGCTTCGCTTATTAAGGGGGAAAAAACAAAGTCGGAAAACTCACCAAATCTCTGTTTTAAAAGCAGGGATAGGTATCCAGAGGGAGAGCACTCGGAGCAGTCAATTACTTTCACATTTTGTCCCAGGACTTTAAAAGTTAAAGGCAAGTTCTGCCAATTGTGAGATGCCCCATCCAGCACAGACCACCCACAACTGCTGATTTTCCATCTGGTGAACAAAACAGACATCTCCCTAATTATTTTTAAAAAGGTTTTTTTCCCTAACATACTTCCTTTATTTGTCTGTGACCTGGAACTTAATGGAAAACCTGGTGGATGCCAACCTCATTTCTTGTAATGATGCATCTTATTTTCCCTACTTTAAGCATGCCTATTTAAAGGCTGTTTAATAGAAACTTATTACCGAAGCCGATCTTTGATAGAGCCTAAATTACAAAATAGTTTGAAATTAGAGGGACTTTATATCTAACCCTAAACATTCTATTTAAATATTAACCATTAAATGTGCTTCCCTTAAACTAGGATATTAAAACAGAATGGAACTAGGTTTACAGTCTCTTGTGCTGGGTTCCCATATTGCCAGTGTCAAAATTTATGCCTTTTTTCAGCAATATGGTTGCCATTGCCAGCACTACACTTATAAATGCCAACTGTAATTAAAATCTGGCACCTTATATCAGCATTAAGCTCGCTTAAAAATAAAAAAAATATATATTTTTTAAAATACTCCTTGTAGTGTATGCAAGCTCAAAAAAAGATTAGAAAAATAATAATAATAATCTGCCAGTTTTAAAAACATCACAGAAAAAATTGGTCCAAGTTGTCCAGAAAATTGATCTGGAAAACTTACTTACTGTGCTAATCCTTCAAGGTGGATGCACACGAGAGGAGGATGGCAAAACCTATCTGTTACTTCAGAAGGACGACAAAGAAATAACATATCCCCCACTCGAAAACGGGTGCAGGCAGCTATTATGTATAATATAGGGCAGGCAGCACAAAGCCTTTCTATATCCCACACTTTGTGCTGTTATTTAATGACCATGCAAAGCCTCATCCTTCTCCTAGGCCACCTAACCATCTTCACAGAGCCCTGGGGGGTGCCTGCTTGCAGGATATGGCAGATGACAGACCTTGGTATAGTATGGAACATATAGCACACTATGTATTGATAGTTTTGTGCCTATAGTGCCGCTTTTTCCACTCATTAGGCAGCCTTTCACCGCTATGTAGCTGTGCCACCAGGAACGAGGAGCAGGTCGGACAGCCTGCTCGGGAAGCCAAATTGTGCGCACATCAGCAGAAAAAAAAGCCATCGGAAGGATGTTCTCAGGGCCTCATGTCCCTACAGGACACCCAGAGTTATCACAAGGGGTAACGAGGGGGCAGGAGGGCTAGGGAAACGTGCCATCATACCTAGCACAACACCCAGCCATACATTCAATTCCTACTTAGTGACAGGCCGCTCTGAGTAACGCAATGGGCCCACTGAAGAAGAGGAACCCATGCAGGAACCCACACTGAAGGAGAGGAAACTACGTTGGTGAAAAGCGGCCCAGAAGCAGAGCAAGGTACATGGCAGCACACGAACAAAGATGACAGCATTAGGGCATGATAAGATTTGCTTGGTCTGGCAACATTACACCTTGAGTCTGTCATTAGTCCGTAGGGGCCCTCAAGTCTGCCCCTAGGTCATTAATCGTGGCTAGGGAGACAAGAACTAGCCAGAAGACCATCCAGTTGGTAAGGTGTGGAGAAAGGATGAGCTCAGCACCGTGCAGGAACCCCGCCTATGGAGGGAATCACTCTAAAAATCAGTGGCTTAGTCCTCGGCAAACTCTTCTTTAAAACCATCAGCCACGGAAAACAGTGTTTTTTATTAGTTCTTCCCAAACAATTTGACGACAGGCTGTGTGCTGGCATTTGCAAGAATGGCTTTGGGATGTGAGAGGCAGAAGGAGAGGAAGCGCCACGGCCTTTGTCCGAAGTTGGGGACACCTCGGCCCAAGGAGCAGCAGTGCTCGCAGCCTCGGGCCCTCCGCAGGCCACGTCCCCAGCGCCCCGGGCAACTTTCCCCTCCTCTCCGGGCAGGAGAGGCAATTAAACCGCATTGTGGGGTGTCCCATATGCCAAGTGTTCACGGACAGGGCTGGAGATTTTGTTTTCCCATTTTCTTGATTTCACATTCTTGGCTGAATTTCTGGATCCTTATGTCAAGCTTGCGCTTGTGTTTATTTTCACTCACAGGTACCACAGCCACTGATGATTTGCAGCAGGATGAAACCTTTTAAACCACTTCTTAGAATAATGGTTTAAACTACCATGCAGGAAACCTTGAGTTAAATGATTAATTTGAATTTTGTTTCTTCATTTATACATTTTAGTTATTTTCCTGAAGAAAGGTTAATTCTCAGTTTATAACCACTGAAGTATGTTGCTTTGTAACCACTGAAGCATGTTGCTAAATATAGCTTTTACACTAAATTTGGCACCTCTTACTGCTAGCCAGAAGGACAGAGAAGCTCTACTGATATATATTTAAGCTTTTATAGAGCTCATTATACATTCTTTTTCAGATTAATTTTATTTTTTGTGCATGGCACATTTCTTTTTTACTATCCCTTTTGGTTTACTCATAGTTTCTTTGGATGGAAACTGGAATGCAACTGAAAATATAGAGATGTGGATGATTATATAGCACTGTCCTAAGTGGGCTAGACTTACAAAGAAAAAAAAACAAATTGTGATTCAATTTTAAAATTAGTCTATTAAAATAGAATGAATTTTAGCAAGAATTAGCACATCCATCTAGTGTCTCTAGTCACAATATCCCTCAAAACTGCAGTATTAGAAAATCTAATCCTCTCATAATTAGCTTTTATTCACAGATTGGTATAGAAGAACAAGCTTTTCTGATTCTTTCAAATCCCAACTGGTCAACTTCGAATGAATTAATGATTTAACTGAGCTAATTGAATATACTGAAGAAAATATTATCCTTGTACTTATGGGAGACACTACTGATCTCAAAAGCTGGCTCAGTACTTCAAACAACTCAAGTTTGTAGAGTTTGGTCACTGACTCCCATCAATTCAGTGATGCAAGAATGCATTTTTTCTATTGTATTTGTTATTTTGAATGATTTTAGCAGATTACAGTAAATTTAGGGCTTAGCCCAATTTTAGTAGAATTATCTTTAAGAAGAAAAAGAAATGCAGTTGGTATACATTTTGAAATATGATTTTGTTATTTATTTCTTGATCATTAAATCTGATCCATCTTACTCATTCAGTGTTCAGCTCCTTGCATACCATTTAGTTCCCAAAAAAATATTCTTGCTTCGTGAGGAAGGTGCCAGCACTACTGCTACTAGTGGCAGAAAGTACACACTCTTGCATCTCTGATATTTTACATAAAGATGACAGTAGAAAGTATTTTATCAGCTTTAGAACAGGATAAAAGCATTCTGGAAAAGAATCTGAAAATGTATAAAGTGATAAAAGATTAAAAGAATAGAAACAAAAGAATCAGGAGGGTGGCGAACATCCGCGTGCACGAACTGAAGTTCGTACCCCCACCGACCAACCATCTTGGGGGTCTACGATAGCACAGGGGACCAAAACATTGCCATGTTTCCCCTCCAGAACTTAAAAGGGGATAATTTGGCTTAAAAGTGTTACTTCTTTCATCCAAGAAAATAATCAGGTTAAAACAACGGATTTGTTTCATTCTCTCCCTTTTTTTTTTCCCCCACCCTGTCCCACAGTTTCTATGCAGCCAGAAAACTTGGCTGGATTAAATGTCTCTACAAAAGGTATATACAGCAAAACTCCTGGCTTTTAGCTGGAAGAAGCATACAAATATCAATTATTTTTGTCATTAGCATCCCATAATGAATGTGTGATTTTATATAGTCACTAATTACAATGACTCTATGGCCATCCTCAATTTTGTTTTTTTAGTTCTCCCATTTGTGGGTTGTGTTTTAAGGCTAGCAGATCATTTTCCAAACCAGAGTAGTCACAGAACCTGATGAAAAACTACAGGTGTGCCAGGAAAAGCAGCTCATTTTAAAGCACATTCAATCTGTGGTTTATCTTGTCCTGGGACATAGGTGCTGAGTTCTAGCAGCATGACACATGTTAAGAGCATGCATCCTACTAGAAAAGGTTATTGACCTTAAAGAAAAGTTGACTTAAGTGAGCTCTGAAGCATTACAGGAAGGAAATCTTTCTTGCCTGCAAAAAAATAATATAGGACTTTGAATTTGTTTAAGGTATTAAATAAAAGACCATGTCCAGGCTAATGTCCATATCCAAATAAAAAATCATGTCCAGGTTTTGACATAAGTCACCTTGCTTACCAAATCTTGGTGAAAGCAGTAGGTTTTCCTTTCTTTCTTGATTTCTAGAGTATAGAACATTTTTTTTTTATCCATTCCAAATATCTCAAATTATTGAGTCTAGTCCAAATCTCTGACTGTGGTTCTATACCTTCAGAAGTGATCCAACACTATCAAACTTCTGGAAAGCTGATGAGTTTGTGTTGACCAGCCTTGCTGGGCAGAAAGAAATCTTTCCTCCAAAACGAGGCTTTTCCTCAATATGTGAGAAAAGGGGGGAAAAAGACCAATTCTGCCAATAAGCTCTGTAGCTTTCCCCCTAAGATGATGATCCTTGGGCATTTTTAACGCTCCTGTGTTCCTAAGCACAACTCCAGGTGAAATAAAAACACAGGACTAACTAGTGTAAACTTGCTAAGTAGGTGGCAGAAAGCTCAAATTTTATTTCAAGGAGAGAAAAGATGTTGAGGTACTTAAGGCATGACAAAAGTAACAGTCACATACTAACAGTGCAAAAGTGGAGCTCTTGGCTGCCAAAAAAAAAAAAAAAAAAGGAAAGCAGGTGAGAAAATGTGAAAAATGTGGGTAATAAAGCAGAAGGAAAGCGGAGGGGTGGAATCCAAGAGCAGAAGCTGCTCACACTGAACGGGGTGTTTGACTGGGGGTTTTTGGCATTGGTCTGTCTTTTGCGGAGCTGTGATTGGCATCAACAAAATTGGGCTGACCTACTTCCATGTGGCACAGGAATCCACCTACCCACCAGCACTGCTGACATATATAAAAGTAGGTGAAAGAGGATTAAGTCTAGAAGGAGATGAACATGTGCCCAGAAGATGAGCTGTGCTGTTCCAACACCATTAACTTTTATAACTTCTTTCAGAAAGTAACTGTAGAAAATAGCCGTGGTTGCATCCTCTTCTTGCATGGACACTGCTGGAATTCAGAAAAAGCACCAGCTTTGAAGGAAAACCCATAACTAAGCTCTCTAGCAGGTGTGAAATCTGAAAAGAACAGGCTAAACTAAATGCACCATTTCTTACTTCATCCTGAGATAGCTTGTTTTGCAACAGTCCACCAAAGGAGCTTATTTCTGTAGCGCTAAAAACAAGAGTGATAATGCGTAACGCCTGTCATGAAAAAAATTATCATTACTGTCATCATTTAAGGGTGTATTAGCAGGAAACCCATAGACACATTTGGGTAAGGAAACTCATAAAAGTACAGCATGGAAGGAACACGCGTTTTGGGAAAATACTGTTGTGCTACCTCTTCCTCTGCACAAAACCTTCAGCAAAGCACTGGAGAAGCTCTGCGTCTTGGACTGAGGCAGAAAACACCAGATGGAGAAAGCTCCATCCAACACGGAATTGCTTAATATGACGCCACATCTCTTTTCCTGAGAAGTACACTGGAGCATAACTCACTTCATGTTTTGAACTCTGGATGGAGGAGCGAGGAACTCCAGGCCAGCGATCCATCTCCTGAGCTCCCTCGCTCATTTAATGGTCACAGATGAGCAGCAACTGCAAGATTTGGCTGTTCAACAGAGTTTTGCTGGTCACTGTGACCACGGGGCCTTTGAAGCCACAACAGGAAGGCCATAATCCTGAATGTGTTCTGCAGATTTACCCACCTTCCCATTCCCATGAATATGACTTGTCTGCTCTAGGCTGAGGCAGGGCTATTTGCAAAAATCTTGAATTTCTATTGTCAATGGAGCAGTTGTGCCATGAGTGAACAAACTCAGCTTCAGGTGTGTCTGCATCCCTGTTGGAAATATATTCAGCTTATATTGCTACTTTAAAATTACTTTCACAAGCTTACTCTCATTCTCAGAACACAGCACACCTAGAGTGATTCAAATCTGAATAATCTGCTTTGATTTTCCATAATTTATCTGTTTGTTTAAAACTATGTGTGCCCTTAGAAAGCAGAAATGGCAACATGCTAGATTCTATCTGCCCAAGCAAAATGCAAACACTATGTACTAAACTTCGGTAGCCAGTATCTCCCTTCAGGAAAAAAAATGCACATGTTGCCCTTCATCTTTTAAGGGAACACATGGGTCCCAACTGGCTGTCATTAAATTTCTCATTTTAAAACCTGCAAACAAACATACGGTAGAAGTTAAATCAAGCAATATTGCTAAGCTGATTGTGCAGGCTCTGGGGATGGTCTAAAAGGGTACTCTCAACAATTCAACATTTAAGCAAAACAAACCCAGAATGGGCACTATTTTGTGATTGATTTTTCTGTCTGCTACATTTTATTTCTCCTTTTCTAACTATATATATATACCAAGCACATTGCCACGAGCCAAAAAATCAAGCAAATTGTATCAATTAGATGATTTTGGGACGCAAACCAAGACAAGTCTTTATGTTCTGAGCAATAAAGCGTCGGGGCAGGGGGGATGAGGAGGGAGCAGGCAGCGAAGTGAGGGGGTGAGAAGGGAACTGGCCATTAACTTATCAATTCCAGGCCTTGCCTTTCTAATTGACAACCTCAGGGCTACTTTCATCACTTGTCGACTTCAAACCCACACTCAATTTTTCCTTTAGATAATGATGCAACTATAACATAACGGTGTTTCTGACATATTGCAGCATGTAGCAGTAGGAAGATTGCCTCAGTAGCTTAGTTTTAACAGGAGAAAAAAAAAGTTAAATGTTTATTTTTTTCTTCACATCTATCAACTTCTTGAAGAAACAGTTTAGAAGAAAAGAGATTTTATAGTTCCATGCTGGTGTCAGTGTTTTGTCCTGATGCATCCTAAAGCATCTTAAATGTCTTGATCTTGTTACAGATTGAACATTAAGCTGCTGTTTAATGCAAGATGCCCACAACGCTTAGGCTATACACAAATTAGGCTATATACAGCTTAAATAAATGAGCCTACAAAAGCAGAAATGCACTAAGGATTATCGAAGTGAAAAGAAAATAAGTGCTCTGGCAGAAGAAGTGGTCCGTGGAAGGCGGCGGGACTGGTGGTGTAGGGTAAGGTATCCCAGCAAGCATATTTAGCACATTTTGACCACAAAGACAAAAAATAAATGTTGCCAAGGATCGGCGTGTCCACAGGCAGCAAAGCACCTGCTTGTGACATAAACAGTCATGTAACTGCCTTTTAATAGTGGATATAAAGGCTCGAGTCCTGCGATCAACTCTGCACAGGCCTTGGGGTCAAACCAAACAGCGCAGTACTTGGGGCCCCAAGCCCGTCAATCTGGGCAACAGAAACAGCGTAAGAAAATGGAATGATGCAAAAATACTTCTGCATCACAGATGCATCTTTGGGGTCCACATGATCCACGGATGCACGATTACTCTTGGGATACTCTGTGGTACAACTAGTTGCTGTTAAAATAACAGAATGGCACATTTGAACACTGAACCCACCTAGATGAGGAGGCCACAGGCGCTGCTGGCAGCATCTGGCCCTCAGCTCTGTTGTCCTCACTGGACCTGAGGTTGGGATCGTGCAAATTGCCATCCAAACAACTTCAGTCCAGGGGCGTTAGGGAGGTCACAACTCGCTCGAGGTCCGTGGGCTGGACTGGAAGAGCTCGGCCCCAGCCTTTTACAGCATTAAAGATTTATATAAAATGTCCTAGCATTATAGATATGGATGCCTAGCTTCTTAGGATGTGCTTGGTAAGATTTTAGCCTTAACCGAGCAAGTGAAAAGAAAAAGGACCAAAGTCCTCCACCGTAACCAGGGCGATTTTGCGGCATTCATTCCCCACGTGATTGCTCTAACTCCCACTTGAAGCACGTTATCGGGGGCAGGAGCAGGAAAAGCTGTGCCCGCCCTGAGAACAAATCCTGGACCTCAGAGCTTCCTTGGGCCACTGCTCCAGGGCCCTTCCGGGCCCGCAGATCCCAACGCGATCGCGGGAGGCGAGCGCGCGGCCTGCAAAAAGCCTAGGCCAAGCTCCTCGCCCTCTGAGGTTGCGAATTATTACTACAAAGTCAGGAGAAATGCACTTTATAGTCAAACGAGCAGGCCAGCGGAACAGCGGCCGCGAGAGGGAAAGACAGCAAGACCCACAGCTGGGCACTGCGGTTCTTACCACCGTCACCTCCCTAACGCTTTTTTATTTTATTTTTTGTTTTTGTCAAAAGAGGTATCAGCACAAGTGAGAAGTGTGAAAAAGCAGATGTTTCCCTATTTATAAATAAATAAATAAATAAATATAATAGCAATTTTGACACCTTGGGCCTGCAGCCGGCAGCACGGCCTGGTTACCTTTCAGGGTTTGGGGTCTACGTTTTACAAGCCTGTTTTGCCTTCCTGCAGGCACTTTAAGCTTATAAATGGCACCTTTCAGTGTCCTGAAGCATGAAGGGCAGCTAGTCCCGAATTCTCCTGTCGCTTAATGATCTCACATAAAATGAGGTCCACAAAACTTTTATTACCGCTGCAGTTCAAATTTGCAGGTGAAGAACCACCAGGGAAAGGATGCGGACATGTCTCTCGCTTTTGCTCTCCTCGCTTTCCAGGTGTGAGAAAATTCCCCGCTCAGGCTTTTACAATTAGTTAACTTTCTGCAGGGAAGCCTCATCTAAATAAAAGACCGTGGCATGTCACCCACATAATCACTGGAAAAATCAGAGATGAAAACGCTGGAGAATGAGACACACTAGCATACAACCAAAAAAAAATTGTAGATATAAACCAGTTTTCCCCAAAAGGCTATTTAAGCACTTATTTATTGCCTTTTGTTTTCCACTGAATTTTATTCACTTAATTCAGTAAGTATATTTAATTCCAAATAATTATACACTGCTTTCTTTTAGAATATGAATTTATTCTTCCCCTAATCTGGAATTAACAACCAGTGTTTGGAAAAAAAGACATTGTACCTCAGCAATAAGAATAAGCCAATAAAAGAAACCTCTCTCCCCCATAAATGAAGGATTTTGTTTGTTACAAATTACTTATGCATTTATATAAAGATTTAACGATTCATATCATGCCAAATACAGTGCTAATGAGCTTTGGGTCGTGTTTTTCTTTTTTTGGTCATTTTTTTTTTCTTCTGCTAAAAACAATTACTAGAGGCCATTCAAATGCCACTGCATAAACCAGGAAAGCTAGTAAAACTGCAGGTAAAATTGGCATTTTGTTTCAAGCATGGCTCAGGAGTCCAATTCGCTTGTTGGCGAGCTGCATATGTCAAATAGCACTTGCATCTCCTCCAGAAAAGAAGCAGGGTAAGATGCTTTCAAACAAACAAACAATTACAACATTTTTTAATTATCAAAAGTGGACAAAATCTCACCATTTAATTCCAGCATGTCAAGTGTGAAGCTTCTTAGCCTTTCTGCAGCTTCGCCACTTTTCATTGAAAGGTGGATGAAGTAGCAGAAATATAAGCCCTTCTTTCGGAGTGCCTCAGTATGGGATACATTAACACATAAGAGCTTACAAACCTCATTGGAGAGCATTATTAATCTCACTTCTAATACTGTATAATTTTTAAAGCCTATTAAAACGCTGTCTGCTCATAACAGCGCAAACGTTGCATTTTCTTGACCTTGTTTCAAGGAAAAAAATAATCAGTGGAAGTTGTACACAGCTCTCTTCGCTTGGTTATACAGCTCACTGTCTATGTAAACTGCTAAATAGACAATAAATACGTAATTCTACAAACAAACCGGCATTGCCATCTACCACAAGTTGATGCTCAGGCCTCAGGGAAGTCCTAGGTGTTTCCCCTGCTTTGTTCAGCCCCTGCATCCCGGGACCCACGGGTCAGATCACCCTCTCGGAAAGCCCCTCAAATAATTGGAACCTCATTTTGTGCTGGGTGCACCCAGTCCCGCCGGGCTGCCGCGGCGCTGCTCCCTATCGACACCAGCGCGAGTAAAGTCACAATCAATCCCTTTGACTTCGGTCTTCGCGGTCACACATGCAGCACTCCAAAGGCTTTCAGATGGCTTTTTAACTGAAAACATCCAGGATGTTGTGGGTTTTAACAAATCATCGTGGCTATTTCCTAGCGGCTGATAAGACTAACGGTAATTAATATCACCAGGAAATAGGAATGCTTCTGTGAGAAGCTACTCCTGGTAAGTGTATATTCAATATTTTCAACATTGCAATCCCTTCGACTGGCATTTCAGTGACAAAAAACAGGGAAAAAAAAAGACCAAGAAATGAAAGATATGTGCAGCAACCACCTCACTTTCCAGTTCACCCCCCAAAATCCCACTGCCGATTTCAAGAGCGGGGAATCCAAACCCGTTATTAGCGAGTCCGCGGCAGATAAAGCGGTAATTGTAGCTATACAGTATTGGAAGTGTAGCTACAACATAGCGTGACAGCTTGTTAGTGTTGAAAATATATAAGCTCTTTGTAATTGTGCCTTTGGAATGCCATCTGTCTCGAATTAACATCCACCTGGGATCATGTTTCGATGACCAATATGGACAGATTACTGGAACTTTAAAACCTCGCTTTCTTTGTAATTGACATTTAAACTGTTTGAAGTTTCTCATTAAGTCCTTTTTTACAAATTAGGTGCAGATGTATAAAGCTCTCTGTACAGTATTAAGGGAAATCAGGTCACCTGAAAGCTCAATGTAAAATGTATCTATTAACCATTTAAATGCAATGAGTACATTAAAATTTAGAGATCAGCTTTATGCCCCAAATTCTTCAATGTTTCATCGTTTCCTTTTCATCGCTGCAGAGGCCCTGATGCTAGCTATTTTTAATAGAGAAGAAAACGGGTATGACGGCAGCCCGTGATGATAGGTCAGTCCTAGCCCATGAAGGGCTGAACAGGGGACCAGTGAGCGCCATCTGCACCAACAACGCTTCGAGTTGTGGAGAGCACACAGAGAACAGAGGGGTCAACACAGCAAAAGCAATAAAATAGGGGGAAAATTGAAGAGGGAACTTGTTCCAGTTTCAAAATCAGGCTGCTTGGTGATGGTAAAGTTGGCCTCCACATCCATTTGCAATGGGAAGTTCTGCTGGAGTTCTTACAGTGCTCCACAGCCTTGTGGGGTGAAAGGGGACCACTCAAAGACCATTTACTGAGGGGGCAGCGCTAGGAGAAACACTGCCATAGACAGTCCATCTGACAAAATACCCCTGTAGAATCAAGTATTTCACTGCTCCAAATGAGGGGACTCCGAGCTGCAAACAGGGTGAGAAAGAGGAGCAGGGTCCACCAAAGCTCCAAGAGGAACCACAACCAGGAGCACACCTAAAAATCCAAATGGACTAACATGCCATGGATGGGAGCAAACAGCCACTGTAAGAGTTCACAAGGCAATCGGTTCAAACCCCAGAAATTAGGAGGAGAAAAAAATCTGTGTGTCTCAAGGAGCTTTTACCTGCCAGAATGAGTCTTAACAGAAAAGGTTTCAGGGGCAGTGTCTGAATCTGCTCAACGAGCGTTGTTCAGAGTCTCCTCTGCCTCCCTCTCCACTGAGCCAGGGGGAGGCTCTCGGCGCCCCATCTACGTGACAACACGGGTTTAAGTGAATCAAAATCACCTTGTAGGAAAGCAGCTTCTGCAGATACTTCTCAGCTGCTCTGCCAGATAAAATGTTTTTATCACTAGAAAGTCACACTTTCAAATACAATTCACCCCAAGGCCATAATCTTGAAGACGCACTTGGTGTGTAGAACATAAAATCAGTGATTTTTTGATAATGGTTCACGAAAGAAAACCCTTGCAGACTTCACACTGTATTGATATTCTTGGTGATAGCTCTACACACACTGAACAAGATCAGCTACCAGTGAGGATCATGATTCGTGTCTTTCCATTTAAATGTTGCAACAAAGAATAAAACTATTTCACAACTAACAAAGGGAAACCCTTTAAATTGCTAAAAACAATTTCAGCTCTCATTGCGTTAGCACCCTCCAGTGTCCAATCTATGAAGAACAACATTGTAATGACTAACTTGCCAAGCAGCCATAAACTTGTCTTGTGAGACAAAAGATGAAGAAGCAGCGGGTCCTTGGAAGAGATGACAGTCAGAGATAGCAGAAGAGACCCTCGAAGATAATTTATGTTCCAAGTGTGGAAATTTTAGATGACAGAGGTGAGGTCCCTCAACAAGACCAAAATTGAATTATTATTTAATCCTGTACCATCTTACACGCAGACATTCAGTAAGCCCCACCGCGCCACAGAAAGCTGCTATGTCCTTTGCTGTGCTATTTTAGAAGCTGTTCCAGACATTCCTTTGCTCATAACCTGTGTCCTGGTGTCTTCATGCTATGTGTCTACACGGCGTAGCCCATATTCTGCAAGACTCGGCTGCTGTGTGAGCTTTGATAGCTCTGGTATTGGCACCTCTGCCCAGAACATGCCCAGAACATAGAGAAATACATGTAGCAAACCTTCCTGTATGTGCTCGAAGCATGTATGTGCTCAGCTGGCTGAGGGCAAGCAGGTTTCATGTGGGTAAGCAAGTGATCACATTTGCAATGTTCTTGTTTTGCACCATGATCATCAAGCAAAGCCAGAAGCCTTCGAGAAGATCTGCAGTCGAGGCAGATTTCATAGTCTACGTTTTTACTGCAATAACATCCTTAAAAGCATACTTGAAGTCTTTTAACAACCACAAAAGAACAGCTGCGATTTTTATTCAAAACCAGTCGAAAGAACTTTTTTGAACTTCTCCCAGCAAGCCAAAAGCCTTCTCAGAGAGGAAAAGCCCACCAGGCTCTGAAACGTCACAGGGGAGCAAAAACAGCTTAAAACTGCTTCAGCTACTGCTGCGGGTGACACCAGCGCCTCGTCCACACTCCCAGGGTGACGCTGGGCAGCAGCATCACAGGGGCTGCTACGTCCTCACGAGCCACGACCTGCAGCGCTAGCCAAGGCGGGCAGAGAGCAGCGCTGCCGGGGCAAGCGCTCGGCCTCCTTCCCCAGCCTGGACGTGCATCGTGCACACCTGGACGTGCATCATGTGCACGTGGACACACATTGCACACCTGGACGTGCATCGTGCACAGCTGGATGTGCATCGTGTACACCTGGACACACATTGCAGACCTGGACGTGCATCGTGCACAGCTGGACATGCATCATGTGCACGTGGACACACATTGCGCACCTGGACGTGCATCGTGCACAGCTGGATGTGCATCGTGCACACCTAGACGTGCATCATGTGCACGTGGACACACATTGCACACCTGGACGTGCATTGTGCACACCTGGACGTGCATTGTGCGCAGCTGGATGTGCATCGTGTGCACGTGGACACACATTGCACACCTGGACGTGCATCGGGCACCCGCAGACAGGATCATTCGCTTGCCCCCTGCCAGCTCCTCGCCTTCCTGCAGTATAAACATGCAGGCTTCCTCACGAGCAG
Organism: Tinamus guttatus; assembly: GCF_059628265.1. NCBI lineage: Eukaryota > Metazoa > Chordata > Aves > Tinamiformes > Tinamidae > Tinamus > Tinamus guttatus. Next base: position 3,494,145 of record NW_028288714.1, on the reverse strand, counting down.
AAACGGCAGGGCTTGGCATTTGTAATTCTGCAGCAGTGTGAAAAAGAAAAAAAAAAAAAAAGAGAGAAATTGAAAGACAAAGGCATTTACATGCACCTGGAAACAGAGTATAAAAATGAGATGAAGAAGGTAGGATGGAAAATGACCTTGTAGCATATAGGACAATGTGACTGCGGGCACAAAGGACTGGCTTGGATTTTATGGACTTCTTGCACAGCACAAGCAAGTCTGATCATTCCTGAAGTTCCTCGGGACCATCAGAATCAATATTGCATGCTCACAGTAACATCTAGATTACAGTTATTACAGACTGCATACTCTTTTGCTAATCAACTATAAAATATTTACAGCATCATGGTCTCAGCACAGACTGTAAGAATTTATAGCTTTAAATTTTAAAATGAACTAACACTTGACTGCCTGCCGAACGTCAGTAGAGAAAATCTGCTTTCACTCCAGAAGCGCTGTTCAACACCGCACTGAAATCGGCACAAACGTAACAACCAGCCACACGAGGAGGTAAAGGCCGTTCCAGCCTCTTTTTATAGCATGTGTCATTTACAGCATGTGTCCCCTGACCCTGCAGGCTGATCGGCATGGAGATCGTTGTATCCATTTACAGTGGAGGTTTTCATACCGTCCTGCCCAAAGTGCCCCATCTGGCCACCTGCGTGAAGCCACCTGCGGTTTCAGGCCAGCTCCGAGGGCAGGGACGGATGCTGGTGGGGCAGCTCCTTGCCCGGGCCGCCCCGGGCACGCTGTTTCTGAGAAGAGAAGCAGCACGGCGCTCCCCACACCTCCAGCTCCACTTCCCTCCTCCCTATCGGGCCTCAGCTCCTGTCACCCAGGAGCTTTTGTTGCTTCGCGGACACGGAGGGCTGTAACCAGCGCGCTAGGTCGGAAACGCGGGCGTCGCAAACGCGGCCGACCCGGGTCGCTCCTCCTAATTTAGTGGCTGTATCGGTTCAAAGCGGACGACGGCACGGGGGCAATTTTGTGGTAATTGGACGACACTAATTTATGCTCTCGTGTTCCCTGTGCGCCGAGGTGTCATGCATTATAAATGCCCCTTACGGGGAGAAATAGAGCAGAAACGGGCGATTGTTCCAGGGTGGGAAGGGGAGGCAGGAGGGGCCCGGCCTCGACGCCCGCCGCGCTGCATCGCGCTCCGGGGCGAGCGTGTGAAGCGGGAGGCTCCCGAAACACACCCAAAACACCCGGATAACACGAGGGCTGCGGCGCCCACCCCGCTGGTCCCCGGGCTCCCCTGGCCCGAGCGGGACACGGCGCCCGGCTGCCCCTTGCTCTGGCGACTGCCTCAAGGCGAGAGCCAGCACCCCTCAAACTAGCTGAAAATTAAAACTTTTTTTTTCTTTTTAAATGATTTAATTTCAAAAAAAGGCTAAAATAACAAGAAAAAAAAGAAACTAAAGGTGAATAAATAACTAGACGGAAGCCCTGCGCGGTGACGGAGCCCCGCTGGGCGCCCCTCCGCCGGGACACGCACCGGGAAGCGGGAATCGCACTTTCCCCTCTGCCCCGCGGCACGGGGGGACCAACCACGGTGACGCGACCAAGGGCCGCCACGAGGGGCCCTTTGGGGCCCATTTTATTGAGCGCGGGGCGGGACCTGGCGGGGGGAGGGGGCAGGAAGCGCAAAACCCCCAAATCTGCCCCAAAACCGAGCGGGGGGAGGGGCGCTGCGCGGGGGGTGACTCCCCGCGGGGAGGGGGAGGTGGGCGGGGCGCCCCCGAGTCCCGCCCCTCCGCGCGCGCGCGCGCGACGCCTACGTCACTCACAGTCTCCGCCTCCCGAGGCCCGGCCCGGCCCGCCGCAGCCACGGCCACCGCGCCGCCGCCGCCATCGCCGCCGCCGCGCCACGCCCCCTGCGCGCCCATTGGCCCGCCCGGCGGCGCCCATTGGACAAGCAGGAAGGGGGCGGTGCCGCCGCCGCCACGTGAGCTGTGGGCGGGGCGGGGCGGGGCGGGGCGGGGCGGGGCGCGCGCGTCATCGTGGCCGTTGGCGGCCGTTGGCTGCGCGGCGGTCGTTAGGGGAGGTGCTGCTGCCGGGCCGCCTTCCCCAGGGCGCCAAGCTCGGGGCATGCCACCTATGTGTCTCTGTCCCTCATCCCTATCCTGTTCAACGTGTTGCCCGCTATGGACCAAGTCCAGCCTTGGGAGAAAGAGCCCCAATGCACTCCAGAGCTGCTATGAGAACAGGCCAGGCAGCTGCTCTGCTCCTTAGGCTGGCCCATTACCCCACACGCTCTGCTGCCACCTCTGGCTGCTGCCTGCTCATCAGGGCACAGCGGGAAAGAGGGCAGAAGGGATGTGGAGGGGGAAGGAAGAAGGGCAGGGTGTTTTGTGCTAGGGTTGGTTAGCATGGGTGGATCAGACACAAGTTGTGCAGTCCTCGTGGCACCTTTAGTCCTTGTGGGACCTTGAGCTTAGTTCTTGCCCTGGCACCCAGCTGACTTTTCTGTGTGGGTTGTTTTCCCACCCAGCTTAGCACCACTTCTCTGGGGAAGTGGTGCCAGTGAGGGTGAATCTCCTGTGCTGGCAAAAGGAAGTACACTGTTTTTAAGAGTTGTGCTGAGGCATGAAAGTGACCTGGGTTTAACTTCCACCTTGCGTGCTAGTGATGGGTGAGACCATTCGAATCTGACATTATGTCAAGTAATGACAAAAAGAAAAAAACAAAAAGCATGGTAACCCAATAGCACGATAGTGTTAACCCTTTTCAGCATAGGGGCAGTGAGGTCCAGAGAGTTATGTGTGGCTCTTCCTCCCCTCTTCCCTTCACTAGCGCTTCCCTCCCTTTTCCCTGCGTCCTGCAGCCAGTCTTGTGTCCTTGGGGAACTTTTCCTAATAGATGATACAGGCCAAGGTGGTGGAGGAGAACCCAGGGAGTTGTTTTTGCACTCTAGGGATGCAGAACTTCCATCTCAGCCCTCTCTTGGCTGTGCACAGTTTCTATCCTGGCTCCTCTCTCATCTCTAATCTGGGAATAGTACTATTCATCAACCTTGTCCTTTAAAAGTTAGAAGCCCTTTAAAGGTGCCCTGCTTTTATTTATGAGTTAGATTGTAACACTTGTGGCATTTCCCAAAATGCTCAGAACATATTTATGAGCCTAACTCTCACTGATGTCCTTGAGAATTAGGCATCTAAGTACCTTACGAAGATACAAGCATTATAAAAGTAGTATCTTTGGGGCTAAGTTTGAAAAGGCACTTTGCCTTAAGTGGAGTAATTAGGGACTGTAAGAGTCCCTAATTAGTACTACCATACCTTTTTTTTTTTTTTTTTTCCAGTGCTATTGTTACTTTTATCTTCTTGTAAAGCCTCATATACACAAAGAGCCCCAGTATCCCTGTTTTATTTGAAATGTGGTTCTATACGGGGGAAATCAGAAGAGCAATCCTGCAACTTCTTTTCAAATAGAAAAAAAAGAAAAGAGAAAATGCAATGATCAATGGAATGCACAGTTGAAGCCCATTTAGCAATTGTAATGGATGAGGCAAAACAGGCTAAAAACAAATAACTGATGATGGCTGCCTACTAATCTTGCTTCCCTTATGTCAAGAAAGCAACGTGGCAACCACAGTGCTGGTCTTACAACACGGATTCCACATACTGTATCTTTCCAACCGTATTTCAAACAAGTTTTTAATGATTCTGACACAATTTCGTCTGAAGTGTTAAAAGCACAAGGTTGCTAGGAAAGAGAAAAGCTGAAATGTTGTGGGAGGAGACATAATGTCTGCTCTGCATTCATTTTCTAATTTATTAATGGTCTCATTTTCTAATTAATGATCTCTTAATGATCTTAATTAACAACTGAAGCAGGTATATTTTTGTGAGCTAGGGAAAAAGGAGTGTAAAACTATTAATGAGTCTTACCGATATAACAGTTTTTATTGGAGTTGGTGGGGTAAGTTAAAAAAGAAAAAAAAGACTTGTTCTGCTACCTGAAGCTTTTGCACATCAATGTCTTCTTGATACTCACTTACTTGGATTTTCAAGAGGAAAATGAACTTGGTAACAGTGGAGGAATGACATGCCTTCCGTTGGATTTTAGCAACACGAAGGGATGTCCTCCTCCACTCATTGTAGGAAGATGGGAAATACGTATGGACCCCCATCTGGCTGAGATTTGTGGAGCTCCTTGAGACGGGAGGCCAGTTTTGATGGCCAGTGCTGTTACAATGCCTCTGTGGGGAAAACACTACTTTGCATCTGATCCCACAGTGACTAATTCAGGGATTCCTGATGGCGCAGGAGCCAGCTGCTGTTGGCACATCTGTGTTAGGAGACCTCGTGATGGTGCCTAGGCCCCTGCTGCACACAGTGGGCACGGGAGCACACAGCCTGATTTGTGTCCTTCAAAAGGCAGCCAGTTCCTGAACTTCATAGCTGCTTTGGGCACCAAACCAGCTCAACACGTGGCACCAGGCTGGATTTCAGTTTGAAAGCACTCCAGGCTTTGAACCTGGTGTAGCTGCAGCCTGAGGCAGCAAACCCTTCCATGGGTACAGTAAGTAAATCCCGGAGCTCACGCGAGGTGTCACACACCTGGGGCTCAAGACATTTAAATGTAACCCCCAGTGCCTCTGAGACACCAGTGCTGGGCAGCAGATACTGCACAGCTCTCCGACCTGTCTTGAACCTAACTTATAAAAGATAACCCGAAGGAGTTTATTTAAAAAATAATAATTTTAAAATGCTGTCTCTACAGTCTGCAAGGGCCTGCAGAACCCCAGCCTCCCTCTCTCAACAACCTCAAGAGCACAACTCAGGCAGGAGCCTCCTCCTGTGGGAAAGGGAAAGGGCCCCCCTCCCACACTCCTGCTGAGCCAGACTGATACATGTGGATCTCCCCACATTACAGGAAACTCCTGTGGAAACACAACTATTTCTTGCCTGTCCCAACCTCCTCTCCAGACAACTGATCAACTCATCTTTTCCCTTAGAGCAGCGGCTCACCTGCCTTCTCTCAGGAGCTACAGTCTGCGGGTTTTACAGGTGGGTTTTGAAGATCTTGCGGGTTTTGTCTGTGCACATGCCAAATAGCTTCCTGAGGATCACTCCTTATGTCAGGAAAAGCAACTGTGAGTTGCCAGCAAATACTGAAGTGACAAAACTTGCAGTAGCTGTTTTGAAAGACAGTGGAATGAGGAGACTCTTGGGGAGGCACTAAGGAGAGTGGCGGGAACCAAGGCAGAAGGTGGCAGGTCACCAACAAATGGAACAGGAAAGCTCAAAATGGGAGAAACATCTGCAAGAAATGAGTGCCCAGTAGATGAGCTGAAGATGTGGGGAGCAGAAACTACTAAAAGATAAATCAAAGAAAATACTAGATGAAAGATATATTAAGGGGGGGACACCTATTTTTAATGATCAAAAAGATACTACACTGAGTGCTTGCTGCCACCCAACTAAGATAATCCGTACTACACAGCTTGAGGAGAAAATTACCAAAAAGTAGCTGCAGGGAACCGCTGAAACAGGGAAAAGCCAAGATGTTTTCATACTGGGAAGTAGCACACAGCCAATGTGCTCGATACACTGGGGAGGTTTCAGTGTGGGGGCAAGCAAAACACCTGGAAAGCAGGAGTTTTTAAGAGGGCATGGGCTGCAGAGATGTGCTTGCCAGCACTGCAGGCACATAGGGTACTTTTAGAAAAGAAGAGAGGTTTCAGGATTGTTTTTCTTCTTGGTTCTTTGTACATCTTGGCACTTTATTTGCTGCTGTATTTGGAGCTTGTGTGTCCATTGGCCTTGAGTAGGCCCATTCCCTGGGCTTTAACTGCGATGCTCCTGCGAGTGCTGGTTGCAGAACAGAGTTGGTTGTGCTGCGTGCCTTTCAGGGTCAGAAATATAACAAAAACAGACGTATTTGGAGCAAACACCTTTTTTTAAAAAATACAATGATTTCAAGTTTTTCTACTTGAAATGGTGTCGTGCTGTGAGAGTGAAATGAGGCAGCTCGAAGAGGAGTGTGATGCACAAATGGATAATGACGGGGGGCAAGAAAGGATGTTTCCCTTTTTGACATTGTTATTTTGACAGATTGAAACTCCGTGTCTCACAACAGATTACAGATATATTTGCTCGCTGATATTTATATACCCCCTATTTTATTTCAAAGTCCTCCCTCAGTATTTTCTGCAGTGTTTCCACCTTCAGGGAGGTGCGTTGAAGTTGCTTTGCTGCCGCACGCTTTGCAATGCAGCAGATAATCTGTAGGCTGTTGGCACCATAATGTTGTGAGGGCATGCACGCCACCAAAATGGATCACAGAACTGTTCTTCCATAGGGCCATCGCTCAATATGTTGAGTCAATATACACTATAGATCCCATAATCCACGGACTATTATTAAAATAGTGGATTAAGGAGTTCCTTGGGATCAGGGCATGCTGTATATGTAACAAAACAGTTTAGCTGGGATTAGTATTTATTACTCAACACAAAAATTGATTGGACTATTCTAGCAAGGATTTGTAGACACTGGTAATATGACAGTTTGTGAGACACTTGCTAATGTATCTGACTATTGTCTTTTTGCTCTGTGAGTTCTTGTTAAGGTCTGAAAATAAAATATTTTGAGTGAAAACATAAAATTAAGCAACTTAAGTAAATTCGTAGTCATTGTTGAAATATTTTCACTTCACACTAATGTGAAATATGATTTATAGATAGTTTCATATATATTGTATGAGAATGTGCATGGAAAGGATATTCAGACTTCTGAAGGAAATAACTTTTAAAATGTTTGCTTAAAAAGTTCACAAGAGGCTATGGAGATAAGAGTCAATTTACTCTAACCCAAAGTAAACTGGAAAAGAAAAGCATTTTTTTTTCGTATGATTCTTTTCTGCCAACAGTCTTTTTGAATTTCTCAGAAAGGGAAGTTTTATTCAAGCACGTGCTAAAGTTTAACTGATGAAGGTAGCCGCAGTTTTACAGAATTATCTTTGATGTACCAGAAGGTTGTCAACAAGCCTTTTCAGTGACATCTCCACATTAGCATGGCGAGCAGATGATTTGAGGATTACCAGGCTCTTGGACAGGTCATCTGGGATCTTAAAAATCTCTTCTATAAAGGACCAAATCTGCAGCCAGAAGCTGTTTACTAGGTGGAGGGGGGAGGGAAATGGGGTTTGTGTAAAAGGCACCGTCCTGGTTTTGTTTATGTGCCTGCCGCGGAGCAGTGTCTCTGTGTAGAGGAGAGCTGAACTCTCTGTGACACTTGTTTGCAAGTGAATTAGGAGGCCAACTAAAATTTCAGTATTAAAGTGCCAAGGTGAAAAGAAAAAAAAAGGTCTATAAAAATGTAGGATGGTTCCTAGATGGTAAGCAGAACAGGACCATTTTCCTCCCCATTATACCAAATTTCAGCTATACGGAAAACTATATCCAAAAAAAAATTCTAATTGCAGAAAATCCTGTTGCTGATAGCTCAGGTTCCTCTTCACTTTTGCAGTAAGAGTTTGGATATTTCTGAACTGGGTTCAGATACTTCTGTATCAAGCAAATAAAATCCCTTCTGCTGGTGTGTCTGTGCTGGAGATTTCTCTGCTAGTGGACTATACGCCAGCTGATTTCTTTGCTAGTGGACTATACACATCTGCTGTTTTCAGGTCCACTTCGTACATCTTTAGAGGCCCTGGACACACAATGTTGTGGTTCATGAGAAGCTATGAAACACCGTGCAGAAGAGCAAAACTCAGTGACATGCAATGAGGAGCCACGAGGCAGCACATTGGTTGCAGCACGAGTGGCGCTAGAGGAGGAGAAGTGGAGCCTCCAGGTTTTATGTAGTTCTGCTCTTGAAGTTTGTAAACATTAGCTTTCACTTCTCATTATTTTTTAAAGTCTTTTTTTTTTTTAATTAGCCCTGTAGTACTAGCAGTTTGGACTAGGTTGCTGCTAGCTTCAGAAATGACACTCCATTTTGACATGAAGCCAAATGAAAGACACATGTAAAGAAATGTTAGAGAAATCAAATCTAGTATACTTACCACTCTACTAGTGGAAGAAGAGGGGGAAGAGAAAAAGAGAACTGGAAGACAGAGCCTTGCCTGTTTTCTTTAAAAATTTTGTGAACCAGCAAATTTGCCACGATAAAGGCGGTAAGAATTCATGGTCTGAACACAGCCCCCCGAATTCAGTTAGAGGCTATTGTCCTCAGACATGTTGGAGAGCAGCGTGTCTCAAAATTAAACAGTTTTTAAAAGACCATTAAACATCTAAAGGCTGAAGTCTCACACCACTTTAAAGAGGTCACGTGCTCATTTTTATAAAGAAAATAAAAGCATTCGGCAAATGCGGTTAGAGTTCATGAATAATTTCAATACGAGAAACATCAAGTGGCAGGATTTGGTTTCATCAAAGAACCCAGGTAGCTCTGTGTCCCAGCACGGAAACTCCTACAGCAGACACAGGAAATCTATAAAGATGTTATGTCCTAAGCTTAAGTTCAGTCCATTATCACCAGCCACAAAACACATGGAGACCCTGCACAGGTTCTGGAGTGAGCTCTGGGTCTGGGGAGAGCAGCAGTTCCCTACACACCGGCTCCGCACATCATGTTCGGCCGCTCTTGGCATCTCAAATAGCATTTTTTCCTTACTTCCTTCTCTTAGCATAAATAAGAGCTGGTTTCTTATGTCCACCTCATTTGGCTGAAGAGGTAGCAGAAGGCCCTCTCTAACGCACCCTGGCTGCCACGCACAAATGAAGCTGGTGCTCTCAAAAATTTCACTGTGGACACAGCTGGTGTAAATTCAGTGCTGGTCAGAAATCCCAGACTGACGCATCCGCTGATCTTATCCGCTGCATCCATCGTGACTACCAGGAAGACCACACCACTGCATCTCCAGAGCCTTGTAGGAACAAACATTAGGGGAGCACAATGGGAGCCACTTCCATTCCACTTGATCCTTGCTCTGGTCAGGAAAGTGGCATGAGGAGCAGCAGATTATGACACCAAATTTGATGGTATGGAGAACTGACATTTTCCTGGACCAGAATGCACAGTCCTTCCCTATAGATTACCACATGCCACAATTGCATTGTGATCATGGCAGCAAATATGTTCACTAGCAATCCAGGCTACCTTTGGATGCAAGGACTGGAAAACTTCCTATTTTAGGAGTATGCCGCTGCTGAAGAGTGACCTACTACTTAAAGACAAATAAAGAAGTGGTAGAAGATGCAAAAACACGCAGACAGCCATCTCCCCACATCTCAGATCTTCTTTGCAGTGAAAATAGATCCTGCTTTAACAAAAAATATGTGAAAGCCCCATTTCAAGTGGATCCACGTGTCTTGCAGTTAGGAAGGATCTACCAGCAGCAGCAGTTCCCAAACCACTGCTCAGGGGTGTGAAAGGCTCATACCGCTGCTTCTAAGCTTTGTAGCTAAAATCTGCTATTTTAAAGGCATGAGATCTTGGCTATCCTAGCACATTTTAACTGAAATGAGCTAGGGGTGCTCTCGTGAAGGTTTTAATCCGCAGATCTACCAAGAAAATAATCAATTCCCACCCTGAGGGTGCCCTAGCCCCGAGGCTGCTCTAAGCCTCGGTGACAACCTCCTCCCATGACACGGCCAAATCTGGACGAGGACACCAGGTCCACAGTCCAAGCCGAGTGACATTGGGCACTGCTTTTATCTGTTTCACAGGTGGTTAAATATTTTTAAAAAGAGGAGCCTTGGACTAAAAATGGACTGGCAGGCTCCTGTTTATGCTAACAACCCAACTGAGCATAAGGAAACGTTGCTAAACAAGTGCCTTGCGCTCACAGAATAAGCTCTCAGACCAGCTAACAAAAATACTTTGGACACAGCCGTGTAACTCATTGTTTCGAGCCAGTGAAATGTGTTTTATAGCTGTTATTTTCTGGCAGTCAGCCTAGTGAAGTAGCTGTGCTGTTAATCAGGCTGCTGCTGAAACAGTAGAAAATCCACTGTAAATACAGCAGGGCTGAGTGTAAGATGTGGAGGTTTTTGTCATATGCTTATGTCTTTCAAGACTTGCCTATCTATGCCACATGAGCCTGACATTTCCCATTTGTATTTTTAGTTTCACTTTCCTCACTGCAGTCCATTCATACAACTCCATCTCAGACCTTGTTGTTTCCCTTTGAAAACCCACTGCCATATGGAGGAAACATTAAAATTATTGGATCCAAAGTAAAAACAAAAGCAGCTTAGTGTTAGTGCAAGAGGCTTAAACCAAGACAATTAAACCTAAGTTAAACTGAAAAGTAAAAATGACAAATAATTTTGGCCCATAGACATGCACGGTGCCTCACACGGGAAGCCAGTACCCGTGACGGGAGCAGCGTACGTTCTTCAAAAAAAAGGATAATCTCTGGAAACAGTGAGACAAACCCCAAGGGAAGTCTCTGGACATACTCAAGCGCTCTTAAGCACAGCCTTCCCTCCAGCTTTTTGTTTTAACACTGTGATTTGTGTTCAGTGGCTGCCGTTTGCGACATAAATTACCCCATTCACTTTTCCCTATCGTCCAACCTGCCCGAAGCTGAACTATTTGCAGCAGCCACTGTCAGCACAGACCACTGGTATTAAAGAGCTGGGAAGCAGGGTTGCAGCTGGGCTTGTGCAGCTCATCTTCCTTTGGAGTTTGATTTCTGTTAAGCTGCTGCTGACCGGTCCAAATGTTCTAAGAACATATTTATTTGCACGGCTATTAATTTGCTCAACATTATAGCTTGATGTGGGTTAAATTGATTTTTTCTCTGCACTTCTGCTGGCACCAAGACCAAGCAGTGTTTCCATCTTTTTCTTCTAAGGAGATTCCAAGTTGATTAAAAGCTCAAGAAGAAACATTTCTCTTTGCTGGGATCTCTTTGCAGCCCCAAAACTCTTAAAACTTGTCCTGCACTGACAGTCTGTTTCCTACTTCTGCCCCTTTTCCCTGGCAGAGGTTTGACTGAGGACCCCAGGGCGGCAATTTTCCATGCCCAGCCCTGCACGGAGATGGGCACTCAGATCATCTCCATCTGACCGGCCTCTGCTGGGTATTTCTGTCTTGGGACGCTGCGTACCGGGTCTCATCTTACCGCACACAGAAGCGTGTTTCTGCATCCGGTTATGCGGGGAACAGACCTCACACAGGGTGTCTTACCCTAAATCCTCTTAGTGACGAATTGGACAAGAGACGGTTTCCTGTCCAAGAAAACACTGAGATTCCAAATTCAAAAAAGAAAAAAAAAGGCAAACAAACAAACCTATTTAGAAAGCCAGAACGAGACATACTAACCCTAAAATAATCTAGTGGTCAAGAAAATCTCTGGGGATTTAGAGTCATGTTCCTAATCTGCCTAAATTTGTCTGCCTGTGCTGCTCTCTTCAGAAACTCCGGTCCGGAAACAACAAGCATCTTCTGTCAGAAAGACCCTGCTCGGAACTCGTAGGGCTTGACTGAAAACCCGTGTTTTAATAAACCAGCATTTTCTTGATGCGGTACCCAGCCCTTCCCTGGGGCTTTGTGCCCTTGCTCTGGATACGGCCCCTCCAGAAGGAAACCAGCCACACCAGGGGCCAGGAGCGGCTGGACCTGTCAGCGCACGTGGGTGTCCTGCCCCAGGGGCCCCACGCTCACTGTACCGCAGCAGCCACCGCTCAACTGTGGTTTGGTCTGGGGCTTCAGACACCTCAGCTGAGTACAGTTATTTTGGGCAAACCACACTAAATATTTCAAAACAGTCATTGGAAAGATGGGAAAAATGTTCTCTCTAAACTGACACACTTTTTTCCCCGAAATAGAGAAGAAAATTAAAAATAAATCTACTATCTTCTTGACTCACCGTGATCAAAGTGGGGAAAAAAAATTGTGTCAACAGCAGCAGAACTACGGTCACGCTGAACTGTTCACATGTGGAACACGACACCAGTGCAAGCAGCAAAGTGGGAACGGGTCACGGATCAGCGCTGAGCCTGTGGCACCACTCGGGCGGGACGTCCTTCCCGGGCCCCGTGCAGAGCCACCTCGGACGCACCCCTCCTACTCAGGAACGCTGGTGGGACATGTCGGCAGTATCTTAGTCAACAGGACAGTTAATCCTCACGCCTCAGACCGAGCGTCTGAAATACAACTGACTGATGGGCTCTTGCCTCGTTGTATGGCTGCATTAGAGAAAGGAACCAACATCCTGCACCTGAGGAGGAATAACCTCAGGAACCAGTACAGATTAGGGATTGACCTGCTGGAAAGCAGCTGCGCAGAGAGGGATTTGGGAGCCCTGCTTGACAAGAAGTTAACCATGATTCAGCAATGTGCCCTCGTGGCCAAGAAGGCCAATGGGATCCTGGCCTGCATCAGGAGGAGCGTTGCCAGCAGGTAGAGGGAGGGGATCCTGCCCCTCTGCTCAGCTCTGGTGAGGCCGCACCTGGAGTATTGGGGGCAGTTCTGGGCTCCCCAGTGCAGGAGGGACGTGGAGCTTCTACAGAGGGTCCAGCGTAGAGTAAAAAGGATGATTAAGGGACTGGAGCATCTATCATATGAGGAAAGACTAAGCGAGCTGGGCCTGTTTAGCCTAGAGAAGTGAAGATTGAGAGGGAATCTGATCAACATGTACAAATACCTGAGAGGAGAGTGTAGGGAGGATGGGGTCAAACTCTTTTCCATGGTGGCTGGTGACAGGACAAGAGGTAATGGGTCTAAGTTGAAACACAGGAAATTCCACCTCCATGTGAGGAAGAACTTCTTTCCTGTGAGGGTGACAGAGCCCTGGAACAGGCTGCCCAGAGAGGCTGTGGAGTCTCCTTCTCTGGAGATCTTCCAAACCCGCCTGGATGCCACCCTGTGCCACGTGTTCTAGGTGTCCCTGCTGGAGCAGGGGGGTTGGACTGGATGATCTCTAGAGGTGCCTTCCAACCTCAACCATTCTGTGATTTTCACGTACAAATTACTTATTTGATCACCAGCATGGTCCTGTACCCTGATTTTGTGGTTACCCACATCCAGAACCTTGAAATCATTGTGCATAATAAAAGATATAATGTCAAAGATTTTAAAAAGGAGGGAGGGGAAGAAAAGAGAGCTCTCCTTCCCAGCAGGATGCTTTGGGGAGCATCCTCTCATGCTCTCTGGTGCGCTTCCTATCCTACCCTCAGCTCTGCTGCTGCGGGTAAAAGGTTATACGTGCACTGGCCAGCAGGTGATGCTAAAATACCTCTGAGGGAAGGAAGAGCTTAAAGCACGTTTTCCTTGGAAGCGCCGGGCTCCTGGTACACTACAGGGCTGCACTATCACACACACCCAGCGAGCTGGGGCTGCGTCTTGCGGCACCTTTGGTTTGCAAGGTGTTTGGCCGCTACCCTCAGCTCCTCAGCAAAGAGCCCCAGAAAAGGAAACTCGTAGTGGGGGCCTTACAATAACCAACCTATAAATGGCATTTCACAGCCTTAGCCTAGTGCCATGCGCCCCTGCATGCACATGTGCACCCAGCGTACACCCGAGAGAAGACAGGAAGCACTTCAGGAGTCAGCTTCATGCTGATATCTAAGTAGGTTCCTATTAACTGTCTGCTAAAGGAGGAACAGTAGGACACTGAGAATAGAAGCAACGCCAGAGGGGAATTGTAGGAAATGGTGCAATTAGGTGAAGACCAGAACATCTCTGCCCACATTATCTTCTTTCCTGTAAGAAAATACTCAGTTATGATGTGCTCCAGAGCAACAGGTCAAGAGCATCATCGGAAAAGAAGGCAGCTTCCAGAGAAGCAGTAACTGCAAGGAAGAAAGGGATGCAAAGGCGGAGATGAAATTGCTCTCTGCTCAGTATGCCACATCCTCTAAACGATGAGCAGCAATTTGCACATGGGAGCAATGAGGGCTTTGGGAGAGAACTAACTTGGATGAACTTCTCATCTGGGGAGCAAGGACTTCATGGAAACTCACAAAGAGGAGGAACAGCTGCTCCTAGTCATCGGCCCCAATGCTGAACACATGGAGGACAGCGTTGGCTCCATGGCACAATGTCACCATCACCTGCCTCCCGTGCCAGCTGAGCTTGCCCAGATTCTACCTGGTTGTCCAGGGGCAGATGTTGTCCAGCCCATCTCTCTTAACTCAAGGCTCGGTATTTTGGCCTTTACCGGTATCAGTGAAACGTTTTTTTTTTCTCATCTTTCAGTGTTTGATTTCTATCATGTCAGCTCCGTCTGAAAAAGGACTTTTGTTTCCTGTTGATTCAAACAGCTCATTCCGATTAGTGAAGTTCTGAGAGCCTCAAAGTTCGCAGGCCCTGGCCTGAATTCCACCCTCTCCGCCTTCTCCTCCTCAAGACATATTTCAGAGGAAAAAAAAAAAAATGCAGGCACCACACACAACAGCACTAAAATCCTCCCCCCTGCAAAGGGACCCCATGGCAGAGAAGACAGAGCTACGCTACCCTTTGAGCTCCCACTCCAACCACCAGACAGCCTCTGCATCCCTTCCTAGCACCCAATGTAGGCTTCCTCTTCCACCCACAAACATCCAGTTTGTCACAAGTGCTTGGCCAAGAGCACCAGCTTTCTTAAACCTGAAGAATCGATTTTTTAAAATTACTTACCAGCTAGTGAAAGCTGGGCACTGCTCTGAAATCGTTGCCTCCACATTTGCTTTGCCTTCGTGCAGCTCAACATTTTTTTTCCTACTTCTTGAACTTTTGACTCATTTACATTTTCTTAGAAATCTGTGCAGTGAGGACATTTTAAAGAAAATGCCTCACAGTGTAGGAAAATTGTAGAAGAGGCCTTATTTTGAAAGTTTAAAGGAAACTCCCCGCTTCTCAAGTGAGCTGAGGCTCAGACAATGTACACAGAATATTTTGATCCTCTCATCCACACCAGAAGCTCTAAATACTGGAAATATTCCGAGACCTGAATGGGTTTCTAGGGATGGAACAACTTGAGGACAGATCCTCTGTAAAATCTCTGATAGGGTAAATTTTCTGGGTTACCTCAAATACTGTCCACCAAAGCCCAGCCATTTCAAGCTCCCAGTTACATATATTACAAGCAAAGTCAGCCTGGGAATGTGGGCATGCAGTAGGTTTAGATTCCAAGAAATCATACTGTTCTCAAAGCACATTTAAAGGTGAAAATAAGATATTTTAAGAAGCAGTTGTGGTTTGTCAACTAGTCTGAGGGAGAAAAGGGAAATATAGTGACAGGCTTCAAATTCCTATGCAAACTCTACTGATGAAGCCACTTACACAGATTCTTAAGCATGTACGTGTAGATACTTCACAAGAATCTGCCCCCTACCTTGAAATGCAGCATCTGTGACAGTGATATTGCAATAAGGCATGTGACCAGCTCATGCTCTCGAGCTGCACGTTCCACCTGTGCAAGTGCCGGTGACGCCGAGCGGCGGGTGCACGTGGAGCAGGGGACCACAGGAACACTCAGCGCTGCGCCCTCCAAAGCCTGCGCCGAGGGCCTGCCCCACAGCTCTCACCATGAGCAGGGCGCAGCCCCCAGCCCCACCGGCCTCTCCCGTTTTGCCCATGCAGCAGGGAAGCCTCAGCTGGGGTCTGTGTTACCCCGGGAAGGGCCCTACTCCAGCAGGGAGCGCGTCCGGGAGGTGAATAAGGACAGGCTGCCTTAAACAAAGATAGTTTTATTGGATTCCATATTCAAGCATCATTAGGTTAAGGTCTTTTAGAAAAGTGAACCAATAAAGAGAAAAAATAAAAATAAAAACCTTTATGAATGACAAACTGGTACATGCAGTTTAACCTGAAATAAAGTTCTTGTGGACTTGTGAAAACATGCCAAAAGTCTAACAGAAACTAAGTTACTGAACAAGGTATGAACAAATCACTCCATCTGCAAAAGTAGTGAATGCAGGTTGAACTCTAGTCATCCAAAATTGACATTAGTCTTTTGATATAAGGCAAAAATAGTCATCTCTGGTTTTTAACCTGTCTCACATACAATCAGCAATAGCTGCCACATCAAATACGCATCATGGAGATCTTTTAAAAGCACGACCAGCAGCGGGTGCCGACTCGCGCATTAAGATCCTCTCAACATCCCAACGACTCCATTCCAAACGTGAGGAAAGAGCCCATCCGGGCTCAGTGCTGCAGAGGGTATGTGGGAAGCGTGTGTAGAGCCCCTCTCACGTGCCACAAACACGGCTCAGTGTTCAAGTCAGGGAGCACAAGTAACTGCATTGCTTGCGGATTTAAAGGTGTGCCAATATACATTAATCAGCCACGGAAAATGCCATATGCAATTTTTAAGCATCCCTCATCAGTATAATTATATTTACAGATTTTTATGAACTTATATGTATTGACCCATCAAGGACATTTTTACAATATTTATTAGATTATGAATTTATAAATTCAAGGACTCAGAGGCACATAGTTTAAAAGGCCAAGAACACCGAAACTAATGAAATCACAGAAATCTGAATATTTATGGACATAATACCAGTAAAAAATAAAAATCACATCCAAACTAAAAGCAACACATCTTAAAGAGTCATCCTTCAAAGTCAGCATAATAAAAAGTCTCATTTCCCTCAAAGAAAAATAGTTCATCCCACCTACCAAGCTAGAAAATCCTATTTACAGTTGTACTTTAATCAGAAGTATCATTAAGTTGTTTAATACAGCCACTTCTTTTCTGCTGTTAGAATTTAACATTTCTTTTAAAGTATAATTGTATTTACAAATGCATAAATATCCTAACTCTGATCTTCATTAAGATCTGAATGAAAACAGGTTAAATCACAATACAAACGTGTTAGTGGAAAAAGTGTTTGGGGCAGCTGCATATTCAGTATCATTCTCAAAGAACAGGAAGCCAATACTTCTGATAAAGTCCAGGTTCATCAGCTAGACCAGGTCTTTTAAGTTATGTTAATGAAGATCAAACCTCCTCTGTGATAATTCTTTACACTGGTTTCTTCAGTCAACTTTTACCACACTGTAAATTTTGGTTACAAACCAAAAGCATGCAAAGAATCCAATTGTCCCTAAAAAAGAAGAAAAAAAGTGTTGGGACAATGTGCATAGGAGACAACCTCAATTTCTACCTATAGTTTGTAAATTAGGATATATGCACATGCAATCCCCTTCCTTTAGTCCTCAGTGCATCCAACAGATCAGATGGTTTAAATTTACACTGACAGAACAGTCTTTGTAGTCTCCAACACCTCTGTGAAGTATCTCATTATTTTCACAGTCCCTGAGCTTATCCCAGGTAGGCCTCTCAGTGCTCTTTCTCTTCCTCTATGTTTTCTTCGTTGCTTTCACTACTGCCCAGCTCAGCTCTTGCACACTGCTACATTTCACCCCTCTTCACTGACTAGTTACACACAGTAACTGACCTGCTCAACTAGGCAGAACAGCAACATACATGTAACACTCCAACTACTTTAGCAGCATCAAAAGGGTTTCCTATTACTTAGTTTGCATCGAGGTCTTGGGAAATTACAGCACTGCACTTACCCCTGCTTAAATCAAATTAATACAATTTTCAGAACATGGTGAAGTTAGTGGAACTTGCATCTCCTGCTGAAAACATTTCTATTTTGCATACCTCAAAATAAGCATATCTAAATGCTTATGAGTCAAAAGGTGTAAGCAAACTTGAACTGAAACTGAAAAGTGAAGTTTGTTCCCCTAATTATAAGCCTTTTAGCTGAAGCAGAATTAGCTGCATCCCTTCTCATTGTGCAGATCCAACAGATAATTACTCTGCGTTTGAAGAAATTGTTAATATAGCTGGTTTTCTTTCAGTCTAACCATATTCTTTCCAAATACAGTCCTCCAAAATCTTTCCAAATTCAGTCCAAAGATAACGGACCCAAAAGCAGTTCCAACCACCTGTCAGGGGAACCTTTATTTCCCACAAGAACTAGGGCAGGAACAAAGCCCTGAAGATGATCTGATTTTGCTTGAGCACCTCAGCTAACATCACCGTTACCTCCTGTACAAGTTTAGGGTAAGCTCTAAAAAACAAACAAGCAAAGAAAAAAAAAAAAAACTCTGCCTTTTGAATTTATGATTCGAGAAGCAGCACAATAAGGAGTTGTGCCCCAACATATTCACTACAAAAGCCTGCAAGGAACCATGAATGATATCAGTGTTTTTTTCTTTCACGCTCGCTAAGCCACTGATGTTTGACTGACTCATTTACAGCGATCGTAGCTCTGGCCCCAGCTGCAGTCCCGGGATCCTGCCCGCTGGGCCTGGGCAGTGACCTGGAAGGCGGCAGGCGCCCGGAGCACGCGCTGCCCTCGGGAGCAGCGCTGCCCTGCGCAGCGGCAGGCGCCGCCCGGCCCGGCCTCGCACTGACTGCCGCAACAGATGAGTAAGCAGCAGCACAACAGCTCCGATGCAACGATTACCATCTTCTCTTTTTAGCTCCTTTATTGTTTTGACACAGGAAGTCAGTTGCCTTTAGGAGCCATTTCTGCTAAATTGCTGGTGTGCTATTTCATTTAAGAACCTGAAGCATGGCCTGTCTCCTCACTCTGCCCCTACCTTTTTCTGTGGTCTTAAAAAGCACTTCAAAAAAATTAGAGAGAAATGAATGTATTTGCAAAGAAATTTAGCATACCAAGCCAAATGGACAAACTTATTCAAGGCTAAAGAAACATTACTGTTCTCAAATTAAAGGATTATCTGCACTTAACCTGGGGTGGGGAAAGTACTAAGAGGTCTCAAAGTATAAGAGATCTCAAAGGTTTTGACACCTTTCACCTCCTCACCTAATTTGAGCACTGAAACCAAAATTTTCCACCAAGGAAAGTATCAGACCCCAGCAGTTTAGTCTGAGCTGCAGAGCACAGCTTGTATCTCCGCTGCTCCCACTACAAACAAGCAACAGCTGCCGAGAACTTCCAAGATGCCTTGGATGAACCCCTGCCCTCGCACCCCTGGGAGCCTGTCCTGGAAAGGGCTCCCCACACCTGACGGCAGACACAGCACCAACAGCGGGCGGCTGCTGCCAGGGGACACGAGGGCAAAGGAAGAGAGGCAGCACCAAGCACCTTAGTGCCTTCCTGTGATGCCAGGCGACAGGACAGGCTTGCGAGATTAGAGGCAAATGGAAGAGGGAATTTGTGGGGTGTCTCAGGTGCAAATGCCACGTAAATCCACATCAGGGCTTCAGGAGACATTCAGCCTCACCATAAATGTGGAGCTTTCAATCGTTTCAAGCAACTCTCAGTTCAAATGAGTTTTAAAAATGCCGCTCTCACCGCTAAGTCCACAAAGACTGTCCACGTGTTTCGCTGGGCGCAATACGGCGTTTTCAAGGTTTTGGAGGAGGTGCGAGTTGGCAGCAAACAGGGGCCTGTTTATCACACCTGCGACTGCAGGTTCCTTTTCAATATTAAGGATGGCAAAGGGAAGATTTTGGCACCTCATCTCACTCACTAAAGAGTGAGTCAATACAACTCTAAGATGGGTGCTTTTTCTGGAGCTGACAAATAAGATATTTCTGATACAATCTTATCAGAACTTTGCATAAATAATTCTCTTGCCCTTCCCTATCACTTTATTAGTACAACTAAGAAAGCGGTTAAAAACTGCAGTAGAGAAAACACAAAAAAGTCCTCACTGTCAACTTTTCCTCATCTTTTATCCTTTCCCTCTATCCCACATAAGTTGTCATCTATTTTTAATTGCCAGTGTAACTTTAGACCTAATATTTTGTGAAGTTTCTCTCTCTCTCTCTCTCTCGAAGAGAATTAACTTGAAAATGGAGTTTGTCACATGACTAATACAGGATGAAATCTGGAGAACAATTTATCTCGTTTGAAGAGGTCATATTTGAAGATCCAATCGTGGGCAACTCCCCAGACAGGCAGTTCACTTATGCCTCCTCTCCATTTTGTCTCTTTCATTAGATTTTTGCCATCACAGTTGCAAAATGCAACAGAACCTGTTCAGCAGAGTTAGACTATATACTAATTTAGACTATATACACTAATTTGTGCTCCTGAATCAAGGTAAGGGTTCTCCTGTACAAAGCTAAAGTTAGACTCAATGTTTAAGCAAGTGTCAATACACTTACCTGTGAAAAGGAAGAAAATCAAAACCATAATCATGGTATAACCGAAGTACAAAATGGTACTAGCTGTTCCTGTGATTTGCAGTTTAGAAAAAAAATAATGTATTGCATATATTAAGAAATAAACTGCAGTGAAACCACTAGTGAGAAATGAACGCCACTGCCAGTGATAGTCCTAGAAGCAGGTGGGAGAAAAAGAAAAAAAAAATGTGTGAGGAACATGTCAAATACCTCTAACACCCTGATCATCTTAGCAAACACAGCACTACAAGGAAACAATCTGTTATCACTTTAGCCAAAAGTTAATTTTCACAGTGCTTGTATACATACAAAAACTACATACAATAGCCAGTTCTGCTTTAACTGAATCGTTCGCAATTGGAGATAAGCGAAACATCAGTATCAATCAGCAGAAATCTAAAAACCCAAACAGTCACATAAGTCAGGCCTGCTGCTGCTAGCCAGAGACTCTTCTGCAGCTTGAGGGCGTGCCAAAGTGCACATAGATTAAGCAAAGCTAATGTGTTAGTTATCACCTTCAGGTGATATCACCTTCAGGTGAGCAATCTGACTTAGCAGTATTCAGCACAGGGTTTTAACATTCATTACAGGTTTTACCAAAAGTAGCCTGAATTTGCTTTACTTTCTAAAACACACGCTTCAAAGACATCTAGTAACTATATTTAACTCTGTAATACTTATTTCCTATTATTAAAACCTTTAAATTATGTTTAAATACCCTTTAAACAGTATTAAACATTAACACTGAAGAACATTACTTACCTCTGCACATAGATGGAAGTAGCAGAGCAATATTGTGGCTTCAGAACATGTAATAACCAAAATAATGAACACCAGAAACAGGAAGCCAAACATGTAATACATCTGGTGAGACCTGTAAGAGGGTTTCCAAAAATTACTATTTAAAATGGCCAATATTCTAATATGGTTTCTTCATATGCAGTAATATCATCACCTCATTTCCTTTCCTACTGAGGTCCTGTCACTGGTGCAGTCCTACAGTGGACTCATTTTCTTTCTAAATGAAAACTATGACCCTCAGCATCTGTGGTCTCCAAACTGTGAAGAAGCAATTCCCAAACACCCCTCTGGTATTTGGGGTTTTAGGAAGTAACTGACTGGACATAACAGGTGAAATTATGGTTCCAGTGAAGTCACTGTGACCTCTTCCAGGGACTCCAGCAGAACTTGGATTTCACCTCGCATTTCAATCAAAGGGGCAGAGTCGCAAAATAAGAAATGTCAAGTGCTGTGGATTTGTTTGCTGGACACAGGCACCTGTTCAAGGTTCAGAAACAGTTTAAAGAGATCCAATAACTAAATTGTGCCAGAAGGAAGGCAAATTCCTCACAGTAGATTTAGTTTGTCAGTGTGCTATTAGCTCACGTCAGAATTCACTTACACTGAACCAGTCTTCAGTGGGTTATTTCCCACTTTTAAAGGAATTACTTCCCAGTGCCTTTCTGAAGATTTAGGAAGTTTTTGGTGTTTTGTTTTTCTCGGTGCAGCAACAAGACTTTTCTAGCCTAACAAAAGACTCCAGCCAATTTTAAGATATTTGCTATTCTCAATTTACACACAGTATGTCAGCTTCAGGGCCACTCCCACACAAAGTCAGAAAGGCAGCGTGAGAAACCCAGCTATTTGAATACTGTAGCTCAGCTGTAGATGGCTAAGCTCATCACAGCCACTTCTCTGCACATGGGGACAAGCAACACAGGCACTGGATACCTTCTAACCCACAAAACGTTAGTGTGACATATTCACATTTTTGTCAGCATCCTGACATGTTACATCCTGAGTAACTCCTCAGACCCACCCCCCCCCAACAAAACAAAACAAGAAATATCCAGTAGATAGATTTTCACAGAGAAATCACAATTTTGTGTGATAAAAGTTGAACTGGATTGCAGTTAACTTACCAAATACTATTAAGTATGAAGAAGAGCTGTATGAAGATGCACCCGAAAGGCAGAATACCTCCCATGACAATGCCAGGTAAGGGCTTTGTATAGAATGATTGCTCAGGAATCTGCCGGGGGATTTGATTTGTGCGAACGGGGTGCTCGATAGCCTTTAAACGAGAATAGGAGACTGCTGAATAAGTAACAAGTCAGAGCACATCAACTTTTTCCTGTCTTTTGGAACAGGAGAAAAGCAGAAGTTTGCTTCTAGCAAGTTTATTACTGCTTGTATTGAAAATACATCCATCTAGCACTATACATCTCATTTGCAACAGGCACTGGTACCTTGATCTGCAGATCAAACTATTTAAGAGAGACCTTGGAGAAAACAGGGCAACTAATATTTTGGTCTTCGATTAAGTCATCAGTAACTGCTACAGAGCCTGAGCTCATTTTCCACTTTTCAACTTGGGGATAGTGGTGGTGTAGGCTGATTTCTCTTCTAAAAATCACCCCTGCATGTTATTCTTCAGGGCATAATTCAAGAATCACATCAGGGTAAATGTACAAAGTGAGAGGATTAAATCTGACATGGATTTAAGCTGCATGCACAGATCAGCATGGTGGGAGGAAAAATTTACGCCAGATAAATGAGCACTTTGTCATCTTTCCCCTTCCTTACAGATTATATCAGAAACACCCAGTCTGGCCAGGTACTTCTTTTCTTGTTTCAATTTTAACATATTTATCATATCTTTTACATTGTCTTGCGATTTAGCAAATTGTCCATTTTAAAAGTAGCTGTTTTATAAGGCAGTATTTTTGCTGGAAATCCATCTTGTCTATCAGGAAAAAAAAAAGTTCTGAATTCCAGTCAAGTAAAATGGAATAAGAACAATCAATCTGTATCTACATTATCTATAGAAATTCCGAAGTACCTTAACGAGACTGACTTAAGCATTACTTCATTTGTAGTCTATAACAGCACGTGCATGCACACACACTTGCAAAATAATTTATCTTCAGAAAAGCACTTACATTTTTCTTAAAACCAAAATAGGCACCGATAAAGGTCAGTGGTACAGATATGCAAAACCAGAGTGCCAAAATAGCAACCAGAGTACCAAACGGAATAGCCGCTGAAGAGCCCTCTCCCCACAGAATGAGGTTCATGATAAAAAAATCTGCAAATACGATTCTGAAAAACAGAAATATTCAAAATTTAATAATGTTGGCAATAGCACCACGTTAAGATTTTACTGCAATCTGTGTTAAAACCGAGTGACATGCATAAAATATCACAATGAAGAAGTCAAGCTAGCCCTTCTGTCTTAATCTGGTGGGATTGAACTCCAGCAGGAGCTGACGTTCCGACTAAGCAGTCTCAAACACAGACTTGTCTTAACTACACTTCAGGGTAAGGCTGCTTGCTGTGGCTAAGAAGGAAAATCTAGCACAAGGGTTATACAGTATATGACACCATATAGGACCAACTACGGCGTGGTTGGAGAAACAGCCCAAACAGTACAAGAGAAATCGATGGAAAAGTGTGCCTGTCTGAAACTCTCTGTCACATTGCGCTTACTTAATTAACCTTTTCAGAATCAAACAAAAAGCTTACAGGAAAAAAACCCTCCGAGGATGATATGCCATTAACGTATTTATCTTTGTCAACTGCACCTTGGTGTTCTCATGGCTTCTGGAGCAAAGGGATGATGCCATAAGATTTATTGTATAGCTGAAGCTCAAAATTAGTTATGCATGTCAGAAAAGCAATTTAATTCTTTTAATCATGGCTATATTCTGACTTACCCAGGACAAAGGAATGATGTCAGCAGGACATTTGTTTTCCATTTCTCGCCTCCAAATGCTATATTAAAATATTTGACAGTCATCAAAACACGCATTAAGCTCACAACTATTAATTTTCCAGTCCATTTAGCTGTTATACAATAATTTGCTATCATGCCCAAGTTTAAAACAGTACACTACATATTTAGTTAGGCAAATTAGTTTCCCACATCATATTGCTCAATCACAGAGCTTCAAAACAAAGAAAGCCACAAACCAAGGTCAGGAAAAGTATCTGAATAAACAAGTTGGGCCTCTGACCAGTTTATCTTTCTATGTTAAAATAAAGAGAAAGATTTGCGGCGTGTGCTTAAGACTTTAAAAACAGTATAAACCCTGAGTGTTTAAGTAGTTTAAGCTTTCCAACACTTGGCTGCAGGTCTGAGTAGGAAAAAAAAATAAAGAAAAAGCAAGCTTAACAGTTAATAAGGGAAAAGTGAGCTTAACAGTTATCTTCAAATTCTTTTTGCCCAAGAATCTTGCAAGCAAGTCAGGACCAACAAGCTTACAGGGAACAGTAAGACTGGTAGTCTTAAAGCAATGAGCACTGGTGGTATCACAAGACCAAAGATAAGCTTTATTAAAAAATATATCTCTATGACTTTGTTCTACACCAATAAGAATTCTAGTCAGCATTCTTTCAAAATTAAAATATCCTGCTGGAATTCAGTGAAGCTGACAATTTCATCTGAGCAGCATCATAATGATAGGCTTTTTATTTGAAGAGTCAGAAGTGATTGTGACTAGAGTGATTTTAATTAGGTTTCTATCCCTTCATAAAACCTTGGCAGAACCCAGCACTGATTAAGATTAACCATTTATTTTCAATCAGGCTTCTCTTTAAATGTAACATTAACAACAACAAACCTAAAAAGAGATTGTATTTTGTTTCATATGTTCCACAGTATTTTATTCATATAGCACAAGAAGAAACATTCATGTTTACATTCTCTACACAGTAGATGCCCACCAATTGCCATGGATGCCCAGCACACCTTTGGAGCAGTGCCTGCCTCACTAAAAAAATTCAAGTATCAACTAAATGATTGTCAATAAACACAATATGAAACACTATTACTAGCCACATCCTCACCAGAGATAAATCTGTTTACCATCATCCTATTACAAAGCCTTTTCAAAATACAAAACACCCAGCATGATGTAAGAGCCCTTCTGTTTTAAGCTATGCCTTTAGTCCTGAAGTTTCACTCCACTAAAGTCTGATTGACTTAAAGAGCAGGACAAGGGAATATTTTACAACCTCATCACCACCACTGTAGAAAAATTCTCTACGAAATACTAACCTCTTTCCCCAATGTTATTCCTAACATGAAAATTGCATAATGGTCAGGAGAAACTGAGGGGCTCCAAACCCCACAGTCAA
This sequence comes from Tinamus guttatus, assembly GCF_059628265.1. Classification (NCBI taxonomy): domain Eukaryota; kingdom Metazoa; phylum Chordata; class Aves; order Tinamiformes; family Tinamidae; genus Tinamus; species Tinamus guttatus. Next base: position 3,468,927 of record NW_028288714.1, on the reverse strand, counting down.
GTCACAGTTCAGAAACAGATTCCCTTCCTAGCTCAGTCACATGTAATTCAGCCCAAAAGCTCTAGCTTAGGCACGAACAGTCTTTTACTTTAAATAAGGTAGGTAAAACAAGCTGTAGGTGGATTGGCATGCTCTACCTTAGAATAAAGCTAAGGGTAGAGACACAAACCACTGCAAATTTGTAGGTCTTGAAATGCTAGCTAAGTGGCATCAACTGAAGAAAATAGTAGCAACCATTATCAGGGTGGATACCACTGGCTGGACTAGCTGTGCCACTGCTACAGAACTACTTTTTTCCTTCCGTCTGACCAGTACCAGCCTCCCAAGCAGCTAGAAACAAGCTAATACTGACAACCAACTAAAATCTCAGGCAAGCAAGTATAAAGGTTCACAATCTTGGGAGGGGGGAAAGAGTGTAAAAAAAAGTAACATCTGTGACTAAAACACACACACACCCAGAATAGGAAAATATAAGTACAAAGCCATCAGAAGTAATGAGCTTTGCATTACTAAAACAGAATTTCTTTCCCCCTTCCATATAATACACAGCTGTGAGCAATCAGGGACTTCAGACATGATCACATCAGAAACAATTTAACTATGCTATTTAACTAAAGCATAATTTTGTATTTGCTTTCTGTTAAGTACATTTCTCCATCTTACTCTGAGAGAAACTATGAAACTATAAAATAAAAATCAGTTCTGTGATGATAATTTAGTCTAATGAACTTAATCCTTGTCATTTTAAATAACTTTGACTTACATTTGTAGAATCTGGCAGCAACATAGCCCGCTGGAGTGCCAAGCAGCACCCACAGGACTACAGCGCAGGTCATCAGAGCTCCCCGGTTAGCAGGTGACAAAAATCCCAGGCAAGCAAAAACTGCAAAGCAGATACGTAGAACTGAGTTCTAAAATTGTGTGTTTGATCTAAAGCCACTGCATCAGTTATTTTCTTTATATATATTTAGTTGCATATCTAATATACCAGCTCCTCTCTTTCTAATCTCAGTCTTTTAAAAAAATTCTAGATAAAGAAATTCCCATTTTGACTAGTGTCATGCAACAAGCAGTAAGAGAACCTCTGTATACAACCATCTCCACCACCGCTCTCTTACTTACAGAGGGTAACAAAGGTCATAATGAGGATCTGCGTGCCAGAGCCCAGGAAAACAGACAGCAGCATTCCTTTTCTTGGGGGCCGGAAAATATCCCCATGAACCAGCTTCCAGCCAAATTCCTCCTGAGCATCTTCCTGTAAAGCAAACACACCATTATAATATAGGGGATCACCATTTAAATAGCCCGCTATAGAGAATTACTTAGCTTAAAAAATATATACTCCAAGTATAATTTATGAGGTACATTCCAGACTTACCGTGGAATCCATCTGGTTGTATCTTGCAATGTCTTTATGCAGTGTCCTCAACATAATCATAGCTACCATTCCAGACAGAAAAAGAACAATCACCAGGGAATTCATGATACTGTATTAATAAAAACAATAAAAAACACCATTAAAATTCCAGTGCAACAACTCTTCAGGACAGAAGAGCAGAATACAAACATCTTTCTTCTCACCTAAACCACTGAATATGAGTGTGAGGCATGGATTCCAAAATATAATCCCATCTTGATGCCCATCTTATTTTTTTCTCTTCCTGAAAGAGTAAATGTCTCAGTTTTAGATACATTCAGTCTCCAAATTAAACTTACAAGTTGTTATTCATGAAAAGCAATTTTCAACATGACAAATTAAAAATTTCATTTTACAAGGCTTAAAGTGGATAGAGTAAATTAATAGCACCTGCCTAAAGCAAGCCTAGAATTTAATCACAGAATCTAGAATAAAATATTTTCTAAACAGTATTGAGCACCTATTTTTATTTATTTATAGGACATGAAGCTATATCAAATTTAACTGTGCCCTTTGAGAATCAGATCAATTCATGTGGAACTGGAACAACCATCAGCTCTAATATTTAATATCTTTTTTGTTTGCTTCTTTTAGGCAAACTTAAGTCAATACCAAGTGATGCTACAGAAAGGGTACTGTAAAGGGGAAGCTTTACAGTTTCCTAGTAGCCCCCTGCCCAAATTGTTCTTTTATTTAAGAACTACCACTCCAAGTCCAGGCAGCTTATACAGCAAGGCACTAGTAAAGTCTGCATTGTCAACAGATGAAAATAAACTATTCCTTTCTGTATTCCAACTTATTCATTGAACTTACTCATTGATCAGAAATACTTCAGATAACTTGTTTTACTTTTCAGAGCAGACATGGCAAATGAAATATATAATGCTAATCAGAATGAAGACTGCTATTAAACAAATCATAAATAGTAAAAACAATAAAAATAGCTAGGTGTTTTGCTGAGAGAGTGCTATTTCAATAATTCATAATATACAAAAGCTTTCTTCCCAATAAACCCAGTTTGTAAAGACACAAAAGCCTGTAAGATAGGAAAATTGAGCAAGATCAAGCATCTAGGTCATTGCAAAAACCAGGTCTCAATGCAACTACCAAGTCTCTAAACTACATCAGTGACTTTAGGACAGAACCACATTTGCCCCCTGCACGTAGACTGACTCTCTTCCCTCTTCCTGAGGGGGCCTATCTGCCAATCTGACAAAATGCCAGAGAAGGACCTCCAGGTGACATGACATCATGCACAATTGAGTAGGACACATACACAGCAGGACACGTCACTTTTGCACAAGTAGTAATACAACCGCATAAAGCTAAGCTCACTCCTTAATAATTAACTTCTCACAAGTTTCCAAAACTTTCTCACTTAACAGCATACAAAGAGCTTCAGCATCGTGACAGTCATGATGAACAATTGTCATACGCAATATAACCTCTCTTACGTATTTTTCTGAAAGTATTTATCTTATTTTGCACTTTGCTGTGTAATCCAGCACACTACCAGAGTCAAGTCATGGCAAACTTCAAAGCAGAACCTCAGCATAGCTTTCCAACTAACTTTAAAGATCAACCATTTTGTCTCCATTTTACCACAGCTGAACTGAATACTAGAGCAAGCCCAAAGTCCAGAAATACGGAAGACTTATGAACACTGTTTATATGACAATGGCCTATCATTTAGAAAGGCACCACTGACTTGGAGTTAGCATAAGAAAATTGTTTAGCTTTTTAAACAACATTTAACACTTTCCTACTGATATTTTTCATCTGTTAATTGCCAATTGATGAAAATCCACAATGAAAAAAAGCAAGCAGCAGGCTCCTTCATCCTCAGGACTGCAGGATCATTAAGGTTGGACGTAAGACCACCTGTGACAGCTCTGTGCAGGTTATCCCTTCAACACATATATAGGGAGTCACCAAGTCCAATTAGTTACAGCCTTCACTCCTCTTACCTTTCCATTTGCATTTTTGAGGTCTTAGACTAATGCTCTGCAAAACAGTTTTTCAGCAAATGCCATTAAAAAGAATGCATCTGCCTATCCCATCACCAGAATGAGGCACATTCAAATACTGCTCCCTGCAGTTGCCTGATATACTGCTTCCCTGCTTTTAAACAGGGAGCTGAGGAACAGAGAGTATCAGCTCCCTACTCTCTGGCACATTTCCAGGGAAGGAAGAGGAGAAAACAACCAGCTCCCACCTGCCTCCCACATTAATTTGCCAAACCCTGCAATTTCTCAGGTTTGCCCTTGGATTGGGAGCTAATCTACCAGGCAACCTAGCTGGTCACGGAAAAGTAAAATTCTCTTAAAAACTATACAGCGTTTTAAAGTTTAGTAGGGGGTTTATGAAAAATATAAGCCATGCAGTTAAACCCCAAGTCATATTTAATATTCTAGATCAAATAAATATATATAAAAACATTTCTGAATGACTAGTTTTCTATTCTGAAATAAGTATAAGAGATGGATAACTAAAATTAAGATTATTAATGTACATGATTTGCTGTAAGGAGTAACTAACACTAAAAAGCTTAACACTCACATGAAAAGTAACTGAGTACGTGTAAGCAATTTTGACTTCTCCATTAGCCTTATTACTTATATCCATAGGTACTCCTGAGCAGTCAGGGTTCTCTGGATGAGTATGCTTGTAACTGTGGGAAGAAAGACATAACATGAAAGCTGTTTGACTGACAACACTATTAAAAAAAGCATATATGCAAGTTCACACAAGGATCAGACTCATTCAAGTCTCTTTCATTAAACATAAAAATTGTTTCTAATAGTTATTGAGCTTCAGAACTTGCAAGAAACATATCGAAAGTGAAGAAATTTTTGCCATCAAAACTTACACACACAAGCAGTTGCTTCTGAAGAACAAGAACTAGAGAACACAGTCTCAAAAACAGAGAACCCCCAAAAGGCTTCTTCTACCAAAAGTCATCACACAATGGAATTACTAACTTCTATAAAACAGGTAGCAGAAGAAGAAATATCTTTTGATCATGATACTGAAGCACAATGCAATAGGCTCAGTTATACTAAGAATACAAGAGAAGAGAGATTTAAGATGCCAAGAGGTAATAAAACAAACATCAGTTGTGGAAAGGCCATACAGACACTAGAACAATGATAATCTAGTTGTGAAATCTTTCTATTTAAATATTAACTGCTGAAGACATCAGATGCTGCACCCTGATTACTCATGCCTCAAGCAATGTATTCAGTCACAAGGTAAAACATTCCCCACTTAAGAAATGAGGGTATCTTTACTGAATACATAGGACCTCTGGGTTTTATTTTATCTCTTTCGGCCAAAACAGGAAATAGTGCAGAAGGATCTATGGAATTCACAGCAAAAGTGTGTTACATTATGTAATCAGTTGTAAGACAATCAGTAGGAAAGCTAACCTACCAGTTACACATCTAAAAGCATTTCTGAATAGCAATGGATCCCAGAACCAAAGCAAGTCTCTAGGATGAACCGCTCTTCGATGACAAGTCAATTCCTGAATACTAACCTTTTTGGCTCAAGTTTAGCAGCAACTAGTCTTGCTCCCACAGCTCCGTTTTCCACAATGTGGTAATATATTTTTATGTCAACATGGTTGAAGATATAAAATGTATCCTTTTCATGAAATTCTGACTGCAAAGATTAAAAAAAAAAAAGTTAATCAGGAAGACAAAGGCATCTAAAGCCTTGGCAGAAGTTTATAAAATGGAATTCAGACTGCACACAGTTTTCTTGTCAGGAAGGTCCCCTACAAGATGAATATGAGATTCTGTACACAGTGAAGTGCTTCCTTACATTAAAAAAAAAAAAAAAAAAGGAAAGTTCTTAATAGTTAGAACTGTTTATTATAGCTGGAAAAATAGACAAACTTTATCTTATATGTTTCAGTAACTGAAATATTCCATTTTGCCTAAGGAAGTCAAAGCTGAATAATACGTGACAACTTTCATACAAGTGTTCCAATTAACTACTTGAACACACTGAGTACTTTCTTCATAGATTAAAAAGAAACTCCCAGGATAAAGGGGGCAAGAAACTGAAACAGTTTCACTTTCAAACCAAAGATGCCCAAGGAAGAGCTGCAAGCAGCAACTAAGAATGCTAAATACAAATCTCAGGGGAAGGGACAGGTGGGCTTGGAATTTAGGCAGTTAAATACCAAGTTAAAGCACAGAAGTTATGTCTACTGAAGTTCAGCTAGCACCTCTTCAGGGTTCTACTCCTCCACACCACTCTTCTCAAAGGGCCCTAACTATAAGCACGATTATATAAACAAAGTACTCTAATACAGCTCTTCAATTGCTTGCCTTTTAGGCTATTTTCCTTCTATCAAGACCAAATATATATATATTTAAATGAGGTTAGATGAACATTGTCATATTGTATTTTTGATCATTAATGTATTTTCAGCACCCATTCACACTGGCATCTCCGAAACTGATGAATTATGAAAGGAAAGGAAAAGGGGCCAGGAACTGCAGGAATTCTCTTCAGGAAGGTTCAGAAACTGTGAAAAACTAAAACCTATTTCATCTCTGAAGAGGAGGTCTGGGGTAATCTAAAGACGTGATGGGGTTTTCTAATTCTCATTTACCAAAATATCTTTCTTCCTTGCAAGAGAAGAATATTCTGCATTAGCTCACACTGTTTTAGAGAAAGCAATCCTTCAAGGAGCTTAACTTCGTATAAAGGAACGCAAATATTATCTATGCAAACCTGCTTCCAAGAAAACACTCTATCCCACAAAAATGGGAAGCCCAAGCTGCAGAATATTCTGATTTCTTCAGGCAATGAAAGATAACATTGTTGTTCTCCTGCACACCCTATACATAATAAAGGCTATGTGAGTTTAACTCCCCTCTCCCATCTCTTTTCAGCTCTTCTCTATGACACAAAGAGGAGCCAAAAGGCTTCTCCTAAACAGGCTTACAAGTTGTGGCACTTACAGGGACAGCTAAACCCTCACCCCATTTTAGGGAATAAGCGTTAAGATCACAAAGACTCATCATAGAAACAGGACACAGGAGAATGCCAATCTCTACATTAATCAAAATAGACATTGCTTTAAATAGTAAAATTTAATAAACATACATTAATAACACAGGCATCTTTCGGACGGCCATCTTCAGTAATGTAACAGCCAATAGGAAAACCAGGATTGCAGAACCTCTGGCCATCTTCAACATCATAGCACCACGTCACGGGCATGTTGTCCACTATCCTGGAAATGATACACTGTTATTTCACAGTCTTGCAAAACAGACAGCACTATAAATTAAAACAGATTAATATTGATAACATAATATGCTAATCTAATTAATAATCTCATTATGCTACATAAGATATTGGAAGGTTAAATAAAAGAATAAAATTTCTTTTAAATCTCAAGTCTAAAACTGTAGCATTTACATGCATCCCAGCTGGAATTGCAGTATGCAGTTCTGACTGAAATATCTTCAGATTTTAAAAACGCATATTTCTTTAGAAAATGGCTTGGAAATGGGAGACTTTTCCTGTGACTACCAATACATTCCCCTCACCGGACTAATTTCCAAAGTGCCCTCAGAAATACAGGCCAAAACAAATCCTTAAATCCACAGATTGACCATTTCACTATTTTGTCTTTACAAATGGCCCAAACCATCCACTAAAACAGCTAAAATCAAGTTTTCCAAGTTACTTTATGATAAAACAAAAAATCTTCCTAAATATTGCCTGTATGATCACATTCATCCCCACACACATATATATTCCTAATCATAATCAATCATCCAGCAGGCTCTTTCATTGCGCTTACTCAACTGCAATAGATTTTTCATGGCATAATATAAATTTTTGTTTTTCATTGAAGCCGAAGTACAAATCTCATTTTTCATTATTGAAGTAAATTGCTAACCAGCTGCAGTTCTGTGGTATCTTTTCATAGATAGTTTACATAAGAAAGCCTTTGAACCGCTACACTTACTGGAAAGTAAGTGCTTTCAAACCAACCTCTCCTACTTTTCTTTTTTAAACCTGCTTCCTTTATAAATATAAAATATAAAAATATAAAATATAAATATAAAAAATTCTGACAGAATATAAATTCTGTCAGAAGGTCATATCTTCGAAAAGTCCTGAACTCCTTAAGTTTACAATTTGATTTTAATGGAAAATTTGCAGAGGAACCCCAAGCCCCGGTGAAGAATTCCAGAAAGTTATGCAACTGTAAAATACACCAGTTATGCTACAGAAAAATGCTGTACACCAGTCATGCTGTCAGAAAAAACACACTTTTTATCCGTATGAAAAGATAGGATCCAACAGTCACATGTCCCTTTGCAAAAGAGAAGGAAAGTTTCTTCACATTATGAAGTTTTTTCCTAATAGCTGAAAGATAAATGCCAAAATAAAACCATTTAAACAAAGATTAAAATTCTGCAGTTGCCATTAAGGCAAGAGTAATTGCTCAAAGATATGATTTTACAGATTCACTAGTAAATGCGAAAGATGAAGTCATGGGGCAGAAGCCACTTTGTGCACCACTGGGCCAAAAAAGTTTACATCTACATACATCTACGTTTACTCCCACAGAGCTCTGAACAGCAGCAACACCAACCAAATCCTGCTCACTTCCCCACGCACTATTAGACATAATAAGCTCCTTACTAGGAGCTATTCCAGCAACAGATTCATTACATTTAGATCATATTTGGAATTTTACCTCTGTAATATATGCTGGAGATTGCTAACAAAAGCAAGCATTTTCTCATTTCAGAGACCAAAAACAAGCAGGTCATCAGCCTACTGCAGAAGAGCTTGGCTGTAATAAAGCTTTTGCCACACAGACATACCGAGCTGCCTTCAAGCAGCAATGCTGGAACAAATTGATAGTTTAAGCTGCAAATCATTTTCCACAGTTAATCTTCGAATTTAAAGTGACTTGAAAAGATTATATGTGAGGGGGAAATATGCTATACAAGTGTTCTTATACGCCTCCCTAGAACATCTGCTGATGAACGTTGTCAGACAAGAGATCAGTTTAGCTGCTGAGTTCAATTCAGTATGTCAACTCCTAAGCTTATTAAGTAGCTTTTAAAACCTTGAAAGTACTTTGCACCATCTGTGTTCCCCAGGAATTTTATGACAAATTGAAGCTGGATAATAAACCTCTATTAAATCCTCACTTACGCTACGTTGCTGATCCCTGTACAATATGCCCCTATACCACACGCCTGTACCTCACTCATCGGAAAAGCCAGGAGCCTCCATTTTGGAGCTACAGGTAAGGAGGAATCTGCACTATCCTACCAGCTAAAAAGGTGTTTTTTTCAACAGCCTAAAGTGCTTTTACATGTGATTAGTTTTGCACAGTTCTGCTGCAGTTTCTCTATTAACAATCAGCTTGAAGTTTGGGGGTGGTTACAAAAATAGTGAATTTGTTTCAAAAAGCAACTGAGTGCAAGTGCTGGATACTATATTTTTCACTCACATACCCATATATACACAAAATTTACAAACTAATTTTTTATGCCACAACAACATATATCAGAAAAAATTAAAGTAGTTCAAGCATTATAAATGCATAGATTATTTAATAGGAACATAACCAAATCCAGTGTCTCTGCTTATTGTTGCTTTAGGCTTGCACACTCAAGATCTCTGCAAAAGGCACTACATCTTTCACAGTAGTGGTTTTTTTTTTAATTACTTCCTTGTTCACTTCCATAAGCATGCATAAACCAGAAGAGTTTGCAAACAGAGGCCTAATCTATCAACTTCCAACTCTGGGAATTTTCAAGAGCTTCCTAAGAAGATTTACATCTGTGAGCCATATTCTATGCCTAAGTAGGTCTAATATTTGTTACCACGAACAGCAGAAAAAGCACTCACTGCCTTTGTAGCATGAGTGGCTGTTTCAAGTCTGAAAAAACAGAATATGACACCAGAGAAATGCATTTTATGAGAGGCAACATTCAACATTTCATCTGTGTTTTTAATAACATGAATTCTGGCATCAACTTACCAATGATGTTGATAATTCAATAGCATACTTTTTTTCAAAAAGTCTAATTTCTGTTTATCTTCTGGCTTCTTGGTATCATACGTTTTTGTACAAACAGGTTTGCATGTTTCCTCCTTGTTAAATGTGAACTAAGAAAAACAAAACGCGTATCAGCAAAAATCTCATGACCTTGTAATTCCAGTATTTAACAAGTTTCTCCTATATGTTCAAAATTTCTTATACTAACATAATGAAAAGCTAGAAAATTACTAAGATAGCAACCCTCCAGAGGAGTTTTATTTTCATTTTGGTTTGTGCTCTAGAATCTTCCTGTAATCATGCAGTATATTGCATGATCCTTACACTAAGAGCTCCTTGCTACCAATCAAAATTGGGGGGGGGCTGCTGGTTTTTCAGTGATTTATTACAGATCATTTGATCTCGGAGCAACAACGCTATCCTGGCAGATTCAGCTGAGAAGGTTCTCTCCTAGAGCATGAATCAGCAAGAGCTTCAGTCATCATAAAAGAAAAGCTAGCCAACTACCAGCAGCAAGAAAGATTGCAGATCTGGTTCTAATTCCCCATAACAAGAAAACCAAGGAAGGAAAATCAAGTTTTGGTAGATTGCAAAGAGAAAAAAACAAACTTCATGGCATTGGAAGCTGCAGCTCCAACACACAAGTAAACATTTCCAATACTAGCTTATATTAACCACTGATCTTGGAACTAGTCTGCTTCCTCACTTGTGCTGCCAGCACTATAGGAAGCTCCATTACAAACCCAGCCAAAGAACAGCCACTCAAGTCCAGTCCTTGAACACATAAATAATAACTACAATGACTACAGCTAGCAAGCAATTTTTAACAGATAAATAAAACACAAGACAGAAATACATCAATACCACTTTCACCCTTCAGACATATTGCTTCAGTTTACTGCTAAAGTTTCCTAGTTTTGACAGCTTTCAAGACTGACTACTATCACTACTAGAAAATTATGCAACATGCAGACTCCCGAATACATTATTTTTAACACTAAATACTAGGCAGCTTAGTTTTCTTATATAAAACACACGGAATAACAAAAAAAGAAAAGAGACACAAGCATGTATTTAATTCTAGCTTAAACTGACAAATTTCTACTGTGTGGAATTTCAGTTTTTCAAATTCCTATAGATAAAGCCCTTATGAAGCAGCTATTCAGCATTCTGATCCCCCATTGATAAATTAATTTGTGTGTTATTGAAATGTCTTTGGCAGATAACAAACCCTATAAGGAGATGGTTCTATCCTCTCCCCAAACAAGACTTGACCAAGGTTTTCTGACGGACGCTTCTTTCCTTCTGCTTGACAAAAATCAAACCTGAATTAGAAAAAGCATACAAAAGTTAATAAAATTGTCATCTGCAAATATCAGACCCTATACAATGCTCGCCCAATCAATACCTTCATCACAAGTAACAGCTTTCTTTCTAGACAAATGATTTATTCCTAGAATCTAAAAAGCCAACTGAAAAATCACAGTCCCATTAAAAAAAAAAAACATCACCATTTTTCACCAGATTATTTCAAAATTCAGTTTTTACTATTTAATAGGGTCACATACATTTCCTTAAGTAATGAGTAGCACAGTAAATTTAACCAGAAATAAAATCTTCACATACAATTTCACAACAACCCTGCAAAGAATCACGTAGGGTAGTGTTTTGGGGGGGCGGGGGGAAGTACAGACAACTTCTTTACAACAAATGCCACTAAATAAACATATTAATACACTTTTATTCACCAACAGATTTAACAGCACACACTTCAACTTTTTCTAACCTATACTCAAATGTATCACACTGTGTTCATTAAAATGTAGCTATAACTAGTGCTTAAACTCTTCAATACTAATAATGAAAGTATTGTTTGAAGCGCCAGTTTTACGTAGTTGTACCAAGCACTGACATATTTTGTGCACTCCTATCAAGTGTGGCAAGAAAGCATTTAACACATCATTAAGATAATTGATGGGAAGTTCACACCTCATTACTACTTTAACTCATCTGGCTACATGCTACAAGGGTAACACTCTGATCTATAAAATGACAACTAGTGTATAAAGGTTAAAAATACATACTTAAAAAAATAAAGTTACTCTAAAGCAGTGTTTTTCAGCCCACACACTTACGCAGTATACTCGTAGGGAAGGACAGATTCTACTGAGTCAAGTCTGTTCACAAACAGCTCGATTCCAGACTGAAAGAGTTAAAAAGCAATATTGTTACATCCAGACAAGTCTATACAACAGACAAAATTGATGATATATGTCAATGACATAAATGAAAGTCTCAAATTGAAAATGTAAAGTCTCATTTGAAACTCATTACACAAGACTTTATGCTATCATGCTATATCTGCTGAGAGCATAAGCAACACTCCAACCATCAAAAAACCGGTAACAATTCAGGCTAACATAAACATTCAAAATAAGAGATAGCAAGTAAAAAATGCACAAGAAAAATAAAACTACACTCGACGTCAATGTTTTAGTTTAGCGTAGCAAGCTGGAGCCACATTACTAACAAGCAAATTTAAAATTCAGTACAATAACTCATTATATAGCAGCTGAAAGCTGGACTTTGAGTATGTAAACAAAATATTCAGACTGAGACAGTGTTTTAAGTTTGAACAGAAATCGTTTTCAACAAGAATGTAAGACAACTTACAAACAAAACTGAACTTCAGCAACTTTGGAGCAAGGCCCTGAAATCCAGTCTGCTGTGGCTTCACGCTACAGTTTGGCCCATGTGTATTCACTACTGCTGGGCCTGCTTGTGACTACCAACGGGGACAGCTCTTCTGCTCCTCTTAGCCACACCCCCCTCCCCTTCATCTAGTCCCACAGCCCCTACCTATTTCAACTGCTTAGCTTACACTGCTTTGGGCAGTTGCCTTGTTTGCACAGTAAACAAAGTCAACTGGCAAAAACAAACCAACAGAAAATTACCCAGATAAATTTTAAAAGGAGGAGAACTTAGCAATGTAGCTATCTTGCTGTGCAGTCAGACGACAGCGGGAGAGAGCACAGGAGCAAGGTCTCCCTCTTCCAGCAGCAACTCACCTACTTTGCGCTACAGCATGGGAAGTGCATCGCCACTAAAAGAGGCCTTTCCTTGCGGTGAAAAGTCACCCAGGCTTAGCCAAAGTCGAGATGATCTGGGGGAGTTTTTTTTCCTTTTTCCTTCTCTCAGGGGAAGCGGGGAAGGAAATGTTCACATGTTTCTGCAGCTCAGATACTTCAGCCAGGGACCATGCTCCTGGTCTATCATACCTGAGCACGAGCAAGACAGGATGCAGCTCTACACACAGCTGCGAGCTGGTCACGGACAGTGGACATGTCGCTACTGCTCCCTCCTCTGCCCCCAACCCTGCAGACCTGCTGCTTACCCACAGGCTGGTGTTCTCCTGTCACACTTCCACAGGCCACTTGGACTCACTAGCACAGCAAAAACTAGAAAACCAGCCTGCCAAGGAGACAGACATGTGCTGGGGCAGTGCAGAGGACAGGAACACGCTGCCTGGACCAAGATAGCAATGAAGCTTCTCCCTCTTGGAAGCAAGACCCTGTCTCGGCTGCTCCAAGGCCTTCCAAGCTTAGCCGGTTTCCACAGGAGGAAGAAACTCACTCCAATGATCCAGAACTTCCCCTAAGAAGTACATGCACCAACTGTAACTGCAGATCAGTTCCCACTACAGCAGCTAGTTCATGTTTTAGTCATTAGTATTTTTAAACACATTTAAGCTTCTTAATATTCATAGAAGAGCTACTCTTCAAGTCCGAATTGATCATATTCCACTTCTGATGATGTTCCAACCAGAAACAGAAGAAAACAGCCAAACTGGGCATGGCCAAGCAGATTTGGAAACAATTTGAGAGGAAGAGTTGTGAATCACAACATTCTCATGCTGCTAGCTATGTGTCTCAGAGGATTCTCAAGATAAGAACTCAAATGTTGTGTACACATGGTATGAGACAAACGAAAGGGCATCTGAGAGAAAACGATCACAGAAGTGTGTCAGGCTGGATACAAAAGATATGTTTTACTTGACTTCAAAATTTTTCATCAATAACTTCAGCTTAGAAACAGGAATAACTGAAAGATTAGATTTTTTTTTTTCCCCAGAAGGGTTGGGAAGAACCACAAAGAACAACTTCAGAGTTCTGGCCTAGACACTAAGACAAAAAAAATCCCTAAGAAAGCAGTGCAGGTCACTCCAAGAGGTGGTACATTCTCTGTCCCCAGACACTGGTAAGACTTGGCTTGGCAAAGGCAGAGTTGAACTGTCCTGGCATTGGCAATAGTCTTGCTTCGAGAGCAAGGCTGGGTAAGTGGCCTCCAGGGGCCACTTCCTGACAAGATTTCTAAGTTCCTATAAAAGAAAGTTTATGGAATACTACTACAGAAGCATCATGGAGACGACAATAAAGGAATCCATAGGTTTGTGCTTAGGGCAAAATATAGGTGGTCTGAATTGAGCAATACACTCAAGAAAAAAAAAAGGGGGGGGGGGAAGAGGAAGGGCACGCACAACAACCATGGCTTCATTACTCATCTGGCTTATTACCTGTTTTATTGATTCATAGCCACATGTGGATAAAGTGCAAGTCATTTATCAACAGCATACAATGTAAGACCTTGCTTTTCCAAATCTGTTGGCCCACTTCTCACATAAAACAGAAGCTGAGCACCCAGGAAGCGTGAAATAGCCATTTCCAACAGCACAACTTCATAGGCAATGCACTGTAAGAGCTACTGCTCTTGAACTTTTCCATTTAAATCTCAAGACACACCTTCCATCACGGTAGCAGCAAACAACTTCCAAAGCTAACTCAAAGGATCCAGGGGTGTCTTTGGCTCCTTGATGGCAAAGTAGGTAAGTAACTTAGCCCTGTGAGCTCTGCTGAGCATTTATGCACATATGAAAATAACCGTCAGCTTCATGCGTGGGTCTGGAGCCAGGAATCCCCAAGGCCTCGGGTTCTGGACAGCCAAAAAGCCGCAGCAGGCAAAGCGCCGCCGTGTACCCGCCTTGCTTTTACACCTGCCTGTGGCCCCTGCCAAGGGGCCGCCAGCGCCTGGCACGGCCCGCGGCGGCAGCTCGTGGGGCCGCCCTGGAAAGGCCCCGCTGCGCCCGGAGCGGCGCCCCGTCCCGCGACGGCTGCGGAGATGGCGGCCCCGCGAGGCCCGCGGCCGCTCCCGCGCCGCTCACCTGGCACTCGGGCTTCTCCTTGTCCGCCTCGCAGAAGTTGACGGGCGCCAGGCCCGGCAGGTAGAAGGCGGCGGCGGGCGCCGCGGCGGCCGTCAGCGCCGCGGCGAGGAGCAGGAGGCGCCGCGCGGCCATGGCAGCGCTCGGGGCGTCTCACGGGCACGGACAACGGCCGCGGCCGCCTCTCCGCCGCGCCGCCACTTCCGGCTCCCCGCGCCGCCGACACGTCACCCAGCGCGGCGCGCCCGCCCGTTCGCTTCCGGGTGGCGCCCCGTTACCGCCCCGCGGTCGCCATGGCAGCGGGGGCCCCGCCCCCTGCCGCGGCGGGGCGGCTCCCAACGGCCGCGGGCGGCTCCCAACGGCCGCGAACGCGCTCCCGGTTTCGCGTTTCCCCGCGCCCTGGTGTTTCGCAGCTGTCTGGGATGTGATTCCAATATGTCTGGAATATATCTGCGCACCCTTAGAAACCCGGACTGGCCTCCAATTAAAACAAAACAAAACGAAAAAAGAGAACCATCTATATTTGCAAATGCTGCAACATTCCCAGTAGTTTGCTTATTTCTTAGACGAGCTTTTCCTCTTTTCACAATGGGACTTTGTGAGAGAAAGGCTGAGTTTATTGCTCATACCCACCCAACTCATACATACCCAGGGGCCATAGGCAGCCGAGGTTTTTGCCAGTAGTGTGTGTTGGGATGGACATTTGCCATCTCTTGCAATGCTGAGCATCTCAGCTCCTGGGCCATTTTATGTATGCTTTAGGTTCACAAAACCTAAAGGTTTAGGTTTAGATACCTTAGGTTTAGGTTTATATACTTTTACAGAGCATAAACATATTAAAATTATTTTATAAATTTTAATTATTAAATTTAATATGCACCTAAAATTTAAGTTATTCATCTACTTGTCTCATTCCTACGTTTCTCATCCTATAGATCTCCTAAGAGCACAATTAAAAGATCAAGTCTTGTGACAAGCACAGCTTGAGAAGAAGTTCCTGCTCCCTCGTCTTATTTAAATTACTCATGGTTAGGGTAATCAGGCTGTAGGAGACCCAAGCTCAGTTGCTCTTCTGCCACTTGGGAGTTCAAATGTATCTCCCATTTCCCAGGTTAATATTCCAAGCAAATTACCTCTGTGTGCTTAATTCCATTTCTTTGCATGACAGAATATTTTAAAGCCTTTGCCCATTTAATTGTCATCTTCCTTGAGAACACGCCAAAACCTAGGCAGTGAGCAGAAGGGGTACTGTGTTTTATGAGCTGCTTAAATCTCTCATCTTGCCCCCATCTTCGTGGCTGTACAACCCGCTGACTCAGAAATTTCAGCAATTTGTAGGCCGCATTACAGCCCAATAGTAACTCTTTTAGAGCAGCTATAACCATGGCAAGTGTGAATCCCAGGCCATAGGCCTTGGAATCCAGGTTGGTCTGAGAAAAAAAAAAAAAAAGGCTTTGCTAATTAAAGGACAACTTCAGTGGAACTTTTCATGAGAGTTTCCCTTCTGAGATCCCCCAGCTACGTGTTTTACAGCCACAGGTTACAATTCAGTGGGTGTGATTCTAGCACCAGAGGAACAAGTACGACAGGTTTTATCAGCAGAGACTTTAAGATCATGCATGACGACATGAAATAAAACACAGGCAAAGTGACCTTTTCAGACACTAATGGATCAACAGAAAATAGAGAGAAAAAAAAAACAAGTAAACAAAAAAGCAGTTTTTTTTTTCCTGAGAGATTCTTGCAGTAAGAGAAATACACAAACGACAAATACAGAATCATCAGAAACTGCTGGAAAAGTGACACACCTTGAAAAATGTTGTCACCCTTTTTGTTATCTGAACCTGCTCTGATTACCCTTATCGTGGTTGTTCTCACCTCTTGCTGCTTAGCAAGGGGGCCTGTGAGGGGTGCCCCCTCCTCTGAGTCTTCACAGCTCTCATAACCTAGTTCATTTTAAAAAGCAATTTTATTTTAAAATGACACCTCGGGGGCAGGTGCAGCCTCCCAGGATAGTCCTACCTTTCCCTAAGGGCACTGAAACACGTTTCTCATAACGGTGCCGCAGTAGCCCAGCCATAGTCCACTTTTCTGTGGAATAATATGTATTTTTTGCTGCATATGGTGCTTCTGCACCTGATCTGAGGCTAACTTGTAGGTCCTGAGGGAGTGTTAACCCTGAGAACTGAAGGGGCTCCTTGGTGAGACAACAGTGGAGCCAGAGGACTCCAGCTCTTGATACACGAAGCAGAGGATTTCATTTTCTTTCACGCTGCTTCATATTGGGCTAGAAATGTGCTTGGCTAAATTCAGCTCGGCTGTTCCCCAGGCCACGGAGCAGAGTCTTTGGTGAAATAGGAGTGTCCAAAGGGATATGGCTGCCTGGCAGCCTTCATAAAACCGGCTCCTGCGGGAGGGAGAGGCAGAAAGTGGCATCAGCGAGTACAGGCCGAGCCGTAATGGCCTTGGCTTTCACAGCTGTGCGAGTAGCTGGATTTATGGCTCCTTTCAGCAGTTCCTATTTGTAGGGTTTCTGCGGTGTCTCTGGTGTGTTTTAAACCAACATAGGAGAAAGTGTGGGAAGATTGCTGCCTGCCTGGCCTGTGTCTGCCCTGTTTGGAGGAACCCTGGTTCAGGCTTCACCAATTAGCTCGTTTGGACCTCAGTGTGTGACTGTATAATTTTTGTTGACATGAGGACCAATTACATGAATTGAAAAGAAACATGCATTTGTAGCAGGGAAAGCAGAATACATCTGTGGATGGAACAAAGGAGAAAGTTTTCTTTTTATAGCTCTAGCAAGCTCCAAATCAACTGCACTGGTTAACTGTTCAGCAGTCCGTGTGGTCAGTAGTTAATAATTTCACTGGGCTTCCAAGCTTAAATTTCACTCTTGATCACTAAAGTGGATTTTCAGAAAAAAAAAGAAATGGACATTTTTTTTTTATGTAATAGTCTATCTCAAACTGATTCAGCTTTACGAGTGGAAGTAGGCACCCAGAGATAGCATCTGGTTATTATCAGTTAATCTGCGGTCACATTTCTCAAGTGCTCTCACCATGTCTCCTCCTGTGGCATGACCCGTCAAGACCCACACGCACGTGATCAGACACTTTCATTGACAAAGATCTTCATTCTCTTCCTCATGGTGAATAAAACAAATCGAAAAAAAAAAAAGGAAAAGTTTATGAAATTCCAGTTCTGAGAAGCCTCCTGGAATATTAGAGAATAGACTGCAGAGTTTAGCAAGAACCATTTCGTAATGTAGCTGTTAGATACATAGACAAGATTCGTAAAGGTTTTGAGGCAGTTGCATCCTTCTTGTACATCTGTTTTTCCATTGATTTCAGTTGGGAGTTATGAGCCAAACTGGGAGTCAAGCTTTGAAATAGGTTGAGTTTTCATTGCGCTGCTTAGGTGTTAATTTCTGTGCCTGGAATTTTATAAGCACTATGATGGTTATTTTTGTCTCATAGAAACACATTTGTCATAATGATTCCTCCCCTGCTGGGCATGTACTCTACCAGATGCCTGACACTGCCCTATATTGAATCCCTAACAAGACCTATGCGACTCTTCACCAAAGAAGGGCGAAAAGTTCACCATTAAGAAAGGGAGTTTCCTCCGAATCCCTTTAGTTATTGGCATCCTGAATGATGAGAAAGTTTGTATTTTGCACCTTTTAGCCCGTTATATCAAATGTGATATAGCTGCAACCATGACTGTCCACGCAGAAGGTTTAAGCCTTTTTAGGTTGCAAAATATTTTGGTTTCAGGGACAGTGTATGTTAGCTTGACAAGTAAATCACGAATCATGTGGAAAAAAATGTTGTTTATTTGTCTTAAATCTGGCCCTTTTACATTTCTTGCCTTTCTGTCTCAGAGGAGAGGGCAGATGGCAGCGCGCAGCTTCCCCGCTTTGCATCACCAGGACGCTCCTACCTGCTCCCTATGCCAACGAGCCTGAGAGAAGTAGTTCAAAGAGCCCAGCAAGGGAGACTGGTGCAAGGTGCTGCTGTGGTTGTACCTCTGCCTTGGGAACTACTCTTTGAACTGCTGGGAATCACCAGCCAAAACCAGGCACAGGTTGCCCGAAGTTCTGCCGCGGATCAGGTGGGTACCCTCCTCAGCAGCCCAAGAGGCAGGATGGGCTTCCCCGCTACCCATCCAGGCTCAACGCAGCACTAACAGAGCCCGCGTTTGGCGCGAGGCAGCTCATTCCCGTCTCCCGAGCCGGCGTCGGAACATGCAGCGCCGGGCAGGAGAGCCAATACGCAGCGCCGGGCAGGAGAGCAATGAGAAGGTAGCAGAAGGCGGCGTCTGAGTGACCTTGCTGCGGCCTGAGGCGGTGCTTCACCTGCCAGTGCCCGCTGTGAGCGAGGCGGCGCAGCCGGCGCTGCGCTTGGCCAATGCTGCGGGTGAAGCGTCTCCGTGCAGGAGTCGAACTCTGCTCTCCCCGTGGCAGCCTGAAAGAGAAAGTGGGCAGGCAGGGGGAAAAAAAAAGGTAGGAAATGGGCACTGAGAAGAAAAAGCAGGACAGGCAACAGCAAGAGGCAGAATATAAGTAAAACAGTAATGGTAATTAAACGCACCTGAGATCTGTTGGGTGGAATTTTACACTTAAAAGAACTTTGCACAACTAGTGAAAAAATACGGTGAATTGTCATATTGCTATGTTTAAAATACTCTGTAAGATGATAAGGATGAAGCTAGAAGATAATTTTCTAGGTCTTCAGCATAAAGGAGAATTACAGTGGCTACTTCTGGGACAAGGCAAGACATTCTATTTGCTTGTTTTTCTAAAGTCTGCATTTCCAAATCTGCATGCTCTGCTTTTATTTATTTATATATTTTGTTGTGCCCACTTCAAACCTATGTGTGACTTTTTGGATGCGGCTGAGAGCCAGATGCCACTTCCCTCGACTTGAGAGAAGTTGTCAAATTCAGCGTCTGAGGTCAACCACAAAATCTGTGAGTACGTTCCCAGCTCCTAAAGGATTTTCCTGCTTTTGAAAATACTACGCTCAGCGCAGAACCGTTAAGCTTCCTGCGTCGGCCCAATCCCTGCATGTGGCAGCCTCACGTTGGGCAGATTTAATTGCCGCCCATGACCCATGGAGGTGATTCACATATCCCTGGTAGGATGTGGCGTGGCCGTGTCAGAAACTCTGTCCTACATAATGTTTGGGAAGTGAGACTGCTCCGTGTAGCGCATCTCTCAAGTTCTTGGAATAAGAGGTGGCTTTTTGTTTCCATGAGTGCCCAGTGGCATTCGGCACATGTAGCTGTACCTGGCGGCATGAGCTTTGCTCCCCGTTCCTGTGGGAAAAGCGGCTGGAAGGCTGCTGCCGGTGGAAAAAAAAAAAAATCACAAATCAGCAGAGCTCTCGTGTTTCAGGAGAGACAGGAGTGAAAGCGAAGGAACTGCGAACTAAAAACAGAAGACTTCAACCCACTCAAAAATTGGCAAATGCAGTCTTGTGGAAAGGAATTTTAATGGGAAAGGGAGCCCTGGAGAACTGTCAGTTCCTGAAAGAGACACTGAAGATTTGGTGACAAACTGCGGGGATGCAGGAGATTCATAGCAAGTATTGGAACAGACCAGCATGGCTGGGTAAGATCTTTAATGACCCCGTGCCTTCATTTTTGCAGGCAGAAGTAAACCTTCTACCCATGTCCCACATGGCACTCTCATGAGCCAACGAGGGGAATGGGGTCTTCATTAAACCACGTGAAGTGGGAGGCAAAAAGGAGGCGAGGGATTGGACCAGCATGTGGAAGACAGAAAGGGAAGAAAGAGGGAAGGACAGGGAAGAGGTCACAAAATAGACTTTTTTTTTTCCTCCAAGAATAACAACAGAAAAAAAAAAGGTCGAAATGAAGGATCCCTGACAGTTTCAAAAACCTTTGTCCTCCTAGCAGTGATGCAGGGCCATAAATGGAACCTAATTTACTAGATCAATAGACACAAACTGATTCATGATAATGAAAAGATTAAGAGCTTGAAGCTCTATGTTTACTTAAGCAAGCAAGACAGTAGCAACTACTCAAGATCCCTTTTCCATTCTGAAGAGCAAGATTTCCAAGTATCAAAAACTGAATGGCTAAGGAAACCAAGGGGTACATTTTTCTAATGGACAGACTCTGAGGCTTCTATAATAGACACTTTTGTGAGCTCACTTCCACAGGCTGTTTTAGCAATGCTATTTGCCCTCATTTGCAATTAAATCCCTTTCTTAGGTGACCCTGTTGCCCTTTGCAAAGTCATGTGTTAGGAGCGATTAGATAATTCAGGAGAAAGACTGTATGTACCAGGAGCAAGTGACCCTTCTATTGATTTTTTATAAAAAGATTTTCTTGGAGACCTGGGCCAGCCATTACTTCATACACTTTTAAAATTCTTATCAGCATGTCTCATTAACAAAATTGAGATTACTTTGAAACTTAATCTAAATGATGATCAATGGGGCTAGGATGTCAAAGCTTAGTGTAACAGATTAGCTAAAAGAATTATTCTCTCTTGGTTATCCTATGTAATAAATTCACTGTAAATTAGAAGAATTTCCTGATTTATACTTCCACCAAAGATAATAAATTCACATAGATTGCAACCTAACACACTGTCATCTCTTTGGCTCTTGTCTGGTGGTTGGAAGCTTAATCAGATGTGAAAAATCCGTGCACATTATATTCATAGACAAGAGACAGAAATGTATGGAGAGTTTTGGTGAAAAGATAATGTCTTTCCTTGTGAACTTCTCTCTCTGGAAATTGTAATACTTTTCCTGGGAGAATATCTGAAAATACTGTCTGTGCAGTATATGTCCAAGGAGACATACAGGAGCAGAACATAGAGGTGTTTGTCGGCTAACAAAGCAAATCTCAGGATATTTCTGAGAAAAATCATTCATAAATCCACTTATGTGTCAGGTAGGTCTGTAAATGTTACTTTGGACTGCTGAGAAAGAGACATTTGTTCTCCTGTCTAGGGTTTGGATGGAAAGGAATAGAGTGCAGTGCCACCAGGAAAATGAAGATTAACATAGACTGAAATCTTCCACAGCTAAGATTTTTGTAAGTATATATATATTTTCCTTGCAGTCCTAAACTGAAACAGTAGCTCAAGTATGGAAAGGATAACTACTGCATTGGCATTGCCGTGGCCAGATTGTCCGACTGGATGCGCGGCTGATACGTGGCCTGCTTATGGATGTTTATCTGCACTGTTCTCCCTTCGTACAGGTGAGTGAATGCAGAAATAGCAGTCTGAGGAGCTGACCAAGCACAAAAGAGAGCAGCCCATGGACCCACGCGGACTGTAATGTCTCCTAAAGCTGTATTTGTGATTGGAACACATCATGCTCCAAGAGTTCTGCAAGCTAAAAAAATAAAAATAGAGCAATTTGTAGTGACTTGACCTGTCAAGAGTTATGAACCTCGAAGCAATTACACGCAATCAACAGATGACTCTCGTAGTGCTTCTCCTACAGTGGGAGAGCCTTATGAAGGCCACCTTTATGTTTGTGTTCTGACTGAATGGAGAATGCACGCAGCTGGGCCTACCACCCAAGCATTCATGGCTCTGGGTTGTATGGCGTATTTGTATTTTCCTCTCCGGGTGAGGAAGAACTTCTTTCCTGTGAGGGTGACAGAGCCCTGGAACAGGCTGCTCAGAGAGGCTGTGGAGTCTCCTTCTCTGGAGATCTTCCAAACCCGCCTGGATGCCACCCTGTGCCACGTGCTCTAGGTGTCCCTGCTGGAGCTGGGGGGTTGGACTAGATGATCTCTAGAGGCCCCTTCCAACCTCAACCACTCTGTGATTCTGTGATTGCAGCATGTTACCTATCTACTCGTGCACACAGTGCTGATGGCCACCGGCTCTTTAGCACTTCCGCATCCTCCCGATGCATGGGACAATAGGCGGGATAAGCCTGGTGCCGCTTCTGTTGTGAGGGCCTCTGGTTCCTGGGCTTGCTCCTTTTGTTCAGCATTTTGCATAATGTGCTCGTTACCTACTCGTAGGTCCTGAGAACTATGAACTTTTCAAACTGTTCACACTCTCCTGTAGTCTCCCAACCTGTATCTCACACGCCTTGATCTCACGGGGCCATTGACAAATTCTCTTCTTTCTCCTTTCTCGATCCCCTACCCCTGCCTTTGTGCCTCATCATCCTCAAATGCCCATCCTCATTCATTTCTCATCTAATCCCGTGTTTTTCTCCTCAATGCTGCAATCATCACACACCTGCTCTGGCAAGTCAGCCCTGGCCCTCTCTGTCACTAACACTGAGCACTAACCTTGGTGGCCTTAGGGAAGAGCAGCTCCCATGGATAGGAACATGCTCCAGTGGAAGGCTGTGGCCCTCTGCCCTCTCTCCTGCTTTTTCCCCATTCTTTGGTTAAATAACTAAGCATTTGTTCTTGACAAGCAGATGAGGAATTGGCCAGCAGCCTGGATTCGGCATAACTACTCAGTCTACTCAGCTGTAAGTAAAGAGACTTATCTCAAGAGAATACTATTCCTTCAGCTTTGCCACCAAATATTTGCTTGTTGATATCTTTTATTTTTTTTCCACACTATTATAGCAAGAGAAAAAAAAAAAAAAAGAAAAGAAACAGAAGAAACAGCTACTGAAATAAAAAATATCCACGGGCAAGGGAGGATGGATGTGAGACCATTCATTAAAAAGCAGATTGCTGGTGAGGAGGATGTTTACAAGCTTTTATCTCTCTATAAAATGTGCTGCTGTTTCAAGTACAAGTTGTAGAAGGCATAAGGAACTAAAGTTTTTGTTTATGCTGAGGAAAACTTTGCGCTTGTTAAAATAGATGAGCTGAAGAATTCCTGGGCAAAGATTACAAACTTTAATGGGCATCTGTTCCTCCAAGGGATTTTGGAGACTGCCTAGCATTTTTATTGAATTGAAAAGTCTATTTTGTTATGAATGGACAAAAATGCAATCCATAATAACCTGGCAAGTGACATAGTATTTTATCATGAAGGTCATTACAACCTCCTTGTTTTACCTAGAATATGTCAACAAGGCATTAAATATTAATAATCTTTTTCTTTGGCAGACCAACTGTCTACAGCACCTTCTAACTCCAAATGTGCCTTTAATTTTTTCTCCCTTGACCATCACATTCAGTTACTCCATCATGGGGAAGAGGCACAAGTACAGCTCCCACTCAAGCTACAGCCAGGATGTTAGGCTAAAATCCCCACAAAGACACCACACGCTTCCCTTCCTCTCCTCTTGCCAGCTATCTCAAATACGTCGCCCCATGAAGGAGGAAGCGCTGGCTGACAGTGGGTGGTTGGCCGGAGTGGAGACACCATCTGGCACCGAGTAAGTGAAGTTCCCAGCCTGGCTCAGCTCCGTAGCCTGTTCCCTGCCGAGGGCTGGCGTCACTCGGACATGGACGTGTCAGCCCCGAGCTGGCGGGCTGCCTTGGGCATCACCGCCTCGCTTCTCCTGCTGGGCACCTTCACCTTCTACCAGTTCTTTTGGTAGAAGAGCAGAGGCCAAACTCTGCCTTCAGCCTTTCAGGTATATCCCTCATGCTTCTCCCTCCAGCTTGGAAGTCCTGGATTTTGCGCAATTAGCTGCCCCCAACAGCCTGGTCTATCTGAACTTGCAGATAGGACAGGTCCCAGCTGGCCAGGGGGCAGGCCCGTACAGAAAGCTGCAGGCTGGGGGCCATGTCCTCTCGGTTTCTGGCACTGCCTGTGCTTCTTGCCTGTGCGGCAGCAACATGTAACCAAACGGATACGGCTGCCCCGGGCCGGGAGCAGGGGGCCTGACGTGGCACTCACAAAGCGAAGGCTTTGGTGCAGAACATTGGCGCTGCACGTCGGCACGCAGCCAAGCTGTGGGCACAGAGGGCACCACGCAGTCTCTTACCCATGACAGTCGGGGCTATATTTAGGCTACTCTCTTAAGCAACAAAATATATATGAGAAAATAGCTGCGGATTCTATATGTGCAGTGACAGCACTCGGTGATGCTTCAGGGGGCAAGCAGCCATGCCTAAGGCCTCCCCAAAAACACGCGGGGAGCACCCTGGGCGCCCCGCTGGCTTTGGTAGCCAGCTTTGGTGCTTCCCAATTCCCCTTTCCAATTAGCAGCCCCGCTGCCTGTCCTGCCTGGGCCTGGTGCCTGCTCCCTGCTCAGCCGCCACACGGGAGCTTTGGCTTCCCAGAAGGAGGAGTGGGAGAAATGGCGAGCAGAGTAGGGCTGGGTATCAGCCGTCTAGAGGGCCTCATCCTGCAATTCGGCTTTGTACAAGTCCTGGGGATTTCCTGCCTGCCGGAGGATCGAGTCACCTGAAGAAGGAATTCAGGAACGGCCCTTACCTGGATCCTGCCAGAAATAGCATTCTAAAGGCTAGAACAGTGGCTCACCAGAGTACCCTGGTGAGGGACGTAGAGGCTTGTCAGTCACTGGAGCCCAGGAGACACAAATACCTTTCAGCAATAGCTCAGGTACAGCTGATCTTTTGGGGGGCATGGAAATGCAGAGGGTGAGCCTTACTGCCCTATTTCCTTTGGCTGCATTGCCTTGTTGTTCAAGAAGCTCAGGGGGCCTTGTCCATGTGAACCCATAGATGCAGTGATTAAATGCCAAAAGCATGATTCTAGCTACTGTGGCCTTGATGCTTTATTTTATCCTCATCACATTCCTGTTTTTCATAGCATCTTCCTAAAATTATTCTAAGCTTCCAGGCCCTCTTGACTCTCTAGTCAGCGAGCAGTGCTATTGCGGGATCAATGAGCTCGCTGCCCTCTTCGCTGCAGCATTGGCATGAAACAGGGTGTCTAGTGGCTTGTCTGGTGGAAAGGTTCCTCATCTCCTGATTTCTTAGCATAGCCAGGGGCCTCTGAGTGCCTCATTGCATATTTTGCACCCAGGACTGTTTGCAACTAGGACAGATTATGGCAGAACTTGTGCAGTCAAAGTTGCTCATGGGGGGGTGGATTCGCAACAAGAAGCCTGCAGATGGAAAAGAAGAAAAGGCTGTCATCTTCATTTCCCTCCTTCCCTAAATTCCCTGTTCCCGGGGGCTGGGTTCCTAACCCAGGCTGGCTCTAAGGTTTTATTGCTGTGAGGTTAGAGTCAAGCTCAGACTGTCCCTCTAGGGAATGCGCTCTGCAATTAGCTCAGAAAAGAGGTCTCCAGAGGGACATGAGGTTTCTCACCATGAGAAGAGCTCCAGTGAAGTGCCAGATCTTATTTGAGTTGAGAACAAAGAAACTGCAGGCTGAGTTACGATTTTTTATATCTTAGAGAGATCCTTTTTTTTTTTTTTTTTTTTCCTAAAAACATCTAAATGAATGTGAGCAACTGGGGAAGATTCAGTCTAGGCCTTGAAAGAAAAGAGGTAACAAACACAGCCAAGCAGCTACGCTGAGACCCCCGTGGCAAGCAATAATCTTGAAAAAGCCAGTGCAAGCTATGTTTTCAATTTATAAATTAAATGTATTTAAAATTTATGAACTTTGACTGCATGAGTAACTACTTCATTAGACTTTAAGGCTGCATGTTTCCTTGGCTTTTTTCATGGTAAAGTAAAACACATTTCTAATAAACATGGAAAGAGATTCCAAGATAGAGTCACCACTTTTATGTAAAGGACCCTCCAGACTCATTAAAAAAGTTTACCACCTAAATAAAGCAAGCACATTGTAATTCTTGAGCTCATAAACTTGGTAATATATACATAATATTAGCCTACTCTTACATGTACACCACTTGATATCAATGAACGACATACAGTAAGGGTTTTATTATACGGAAATTAGCATATAAAACTATGTTTTGGTAAGTCTTAGTCGGTAATATGAACTCAAGAAACAGGAGAACCTGCGTTGGGCGCTGCTCCGATTTACTGACAAAGTACCTCTGATTATATGCAGATCCTTGGGGAGAACTCTGTGGTGCTTCAGCACCAAAGCACTGGCTGTAACTAAAACTGCCCTGTTTGTCCAGGTTTATGTCCCTGGGACCCCGCCTGGCAGCCGGTGGTGGGTGCTTGGAAGGAGGCCCCGTGGTGCCTGGTGGCCACGGGCCCACCAAACAAGATGGCTGCTCTTGGAGCTGCCGCCACCTACTTTCTTTCCACCACATGGCACTGGTGGGTCTGCAGCTGGAGCCTGACCTGCTGGCTTGGGACAGCCCCCCACTGCAAGTGGGGTGTGGGGAAAGCTAGAGAGGGGCAGTGAGGACTGTCACGGTGCTCGGGGGCCTGGAGTGCAGGTCCTCTGGGAGAGAGCAGGAGGGAGCTGAGCTTGTCCTACCCGTGGACATGGAAGAGGAGGCCAGGGGAGATGAAGCTGCAGCCTGTGCTTACCCAAAAGGCCATGACAGAGGTGACAGAGCCAAGCTTTGCTTGGTGGTGCCAGAAGCCATCCCAAGGGGATGTGGGCGAACATGATGAATGGGAAGGTCCAGGCTGGGCATTAGGGAAACCTTATTCACTAGGAAGGTGGTGCAGTGGCAAGAGAGGCCTCCCAGAGGGGTGGCGCCTTCACTCCTTTGATGTTTTTCCCAGCAAGGATAAAGCCACACATCACCTAATGGTCTGATGCTGGTGATGGTCCTGCTTGGAGTGGGGCATGGGACTAGGTGGCCCCCAAGCTCCTTCCAACCAACATTTTAGTGATTCTGTGCTTCTTTTCCCCAGAGCAAGGGAAAATCACATCTCAAACCACCAATCTTTTTAACCTGTCTTTTTAACCTGCCTCTGCCTGCTCCTTGCTCCTTCTGCTCCCAGTCTAGCCTTACTGCAGTAGGCTGTGCTGAGTTTCAAAACCAGGTTTACAACAAAAGCTATCTTAAAGACACTCCCTGACTTCTGCATTGCAGTGCCTTGTTATGATTATGGCTCAGTGTATTTGTACACTGCAAGATGGCATGTCTGCAATAAACTTCCCAAACTCATTTACTGAGAGGGGACTCCATTCCAAATCAGGAGTAAGGAGCACCTTTAGAAGACTCCAAGACAGGCTGTAAGGAGCACCTTTAATTTCAAGCCTTCAGCCTTTCCTCACAAATCCTTTGATTTTTCTGTCTGATGCTAAGAGTAATCAATAAAGTCATCTTCTGAAGTACAAACCTTGTCTGTGGCAGCCTGAACTAGACTGGAGCTCAATGCCTGCTCTTTGATAAGGTCAATCCTGTGTGTCATGGGCAAAAGCTATCCGAGCCAGAACAACAAACCCATCTCTGAGAAACAGCTCAAGCCTTTCATGAATTTACCGCCTTTCCCTCCCTTTTTCAGACCTCTCTTTACTTTTCTGCTCCCAAATTCCCTGTCCCATCCGACACTGCTTCTTGTCGGTGGCCACCATTGAAAAGAGGCCGGCCCCATCCTCCTCACTGCCTCCCTTGAGGTACTTGTGGACACTGATCAGGTCCCCTCTCAGGTTGTGGAATCTCCTTCTCTGGAGATCTTCAAAACCTGCTTGGATGCAGTCCTGTGCCACGTGCTGTGGGTGACCCTGCGTGTGCATGGGGGTTGGACTAGATGATCTCTAGAGGTCCCTTCTGACCTTAATGACTCTATGATTCTTTGATTCTATGACACTCATTAGACCCACAGACTGCTCTTGCTGCCCTCCTCGTAGCTGATGATCCTTGGGGCTAAAAGACCTTGTGGTGTTTTAGTTGGGCCTCTGGCACAACTTATCCAGCTTGGCACATGAGTGAGGCATGCCAGGTCCTTCTCTGTCACCTGCACAGATGTGTCTTGAGGAGTGTCTCAACCAGAGGACCTGTCAGGCTGCTCCAAGGCAGCAAAGTATGAGAGTTTTGAAGAATGCTGGCTGAGACAAATACCTCCTTGGCTTGCTTTGAGACATTCCACCAGGATGAAACAAAAATCCCACTGGCTGTCATGGGTGTGATTGCTCAGACCCTGCTGGGTGGGGTGGCAGAGCCAAGGCTCCTCAGCTCAATTCCTCCCTTTACCATGATGTGCTTTCCAGGGAAGCCCTTACAGCAGCTCCCCTAGTCCAAGGCATCTACTAGAACTGTTGGTCTTCAAAACAAAACAGCATCCCACACACCTTATTTTTAAGAACAGTGATAGCAAAAGCCTCATCCTTTCTTGACTCAGTCTTTAACTCCGTACTTCTTGGCTGCCAGAGGTCTCAGTAGGCCAGTCTGTGTAAGGCGGCTTGTACTCTGCCTTAGCCATGTTGTCTGTAGGAGAACAATCACCGCCTGAGTCTTTGTATGAACCTTTTCTTTTTTGCATGATTTGCAGCCAGTGCTAGAGCTGCATTTGCTGCTTCTTCTGCACTGGGGTTAGTGGCATGAAGATTGAAGGTCTCGCTTTTGCCACCCAGGCAGAAGTCCTTTTCCTGCTGTTCTCACAAAACTCCCCCCTAGCTCTCCACGGTCTCAAATCCGTTGCAGTGAGTCCTTGCCAAACCTGCCAGCTTCTTCACTTTGGAACCGTGAGGTGCTCAGAACAGCACAGGAAATCTCACTTCGCAGTTTCACACATGACAGCAGGCAACACACACTGCCTCAAAGAGCTTTGTTCCTCAACCAGCAGTTGCACATCTGCAAAAAAAGGAGAGAGCTGCTAAGCAAACAGGCCTATTGCGTCTCTTATTGCTTTGATACTAAGACCATATGGGCCACCAAGCTGGCCCCTACTCCCCAGAGCTTCTGTTTGTGTATATTGCATGCTCCTTTAGAAAACATAACGAGAACCCCAAAGAAAGAGTTCACTAACTGAAACAGGCAGGTAAGGTAGTGCTGCGTCTGGTGCTAGTAAAACTGTAATAGTGAAAGTTGGCAAGAGGCAAGCAGCCTTTGTATTAATTCTCTGGAGCTTCAGGTATAGCCTAATGTAATTACTTGCTCTACTTTGTAGCATTTTAAGAGAAAATTGTGTGTTTTAAAAAGTTATACTTTCAAATAAAACAGTCAGGGCTGGAGCAGACAAAGTGCCCGATTCTGGTCTCTCTGAAGTCAATAGCAAAACCTCTGTTGACATAAATCAGAGCAGGATTATGCCCCAAATTTAAGAAAAAAACAGCAAACTGAGCTATGCTCTTTTTAAATTCAATGATTGCCCTGCCTGACCACAACTGACATTATTCTCTGATATAATTTTCCCCACTCCAAAATTCCCACCCAGACTCCAAAAGCTCTGTCATTCCTTGGCTTGCCTGATTGAGTATCCACAGGCAATATTAGAGTTTAAGCATTTTTCTTACATTAAGATCCCTGCTTTGCAGAGGCCTAAATATAAGTGCCATGATCCAGAGAGGACCATCACCTGTGCAAATACAACAGTTTGGTTCAAGAAACTTTCCTGTTATGCTTTCTTACTTCGAAGTGTTCCCACAGTCTGTCAAACCACCATAAATTTCATTTGCCTTGCTACTGTAGGTTCAAAAAGACTAAGTACTGAAGCCACTTACACATTTGCAAGTAGAAGAATTTGAAATGTTTGGGAGTTTCTGGGGAGGAGCTTTTTATTCTTTCTGCCTACCTGCTTTTGTGATTGATTAAGGCATTAACTAAGATTAACTTCCTTGTTGAAGAAGGTCAGTGATGCTCAAAACCAGTTTTATGACCTACCTGCTTTATAGTTGTCAGCCCAAGGAATAAGATTAATAGCACGAAATAATATAATTCTGTCAATCATCTTGTTTGTTAACTCTTATCAAAGTCATGCAACCTGTTGCATGCAGTTTTTTCTCAACATCCAACTGATAATTCATTAAACCTAACTATTTGATCACTAAATAGATGAAGGAACATGGATAGGACTGCTTTAAGTTCCTGGATTTGGGATGTAAGCTGTAAAGACAGTGCTTGTAAGAACTATTTTCCCCTTGGATGTAGATGTCCAAAATCATCTTTCTATATATACTGGAAGTAGTTTGTGATTTCTTTCTATTTTTTTTTTCTTTTTGAAGATACCTGCTTGCTGTATACCAATGCATCTTCCAGATTTCCATTTAATGCCTGAATAAAGAAAATGACAATCCGTGTGATGTTTCTGTCCTTTCCTTGCTCTTATCTTGCCACACTGCCAGTCAAAAGAGCAGTGAGAAGTGACACAAACTGCCAGAAGCCAAGACCCTTGTGCTGCATAAGCATCTGCTCAAAAAAACTCCCTGGACATCACTATATATCAAATGGTGTGTGAAAAAATACACAACCATCTGGTGCTGGAAGAAGTCTTTTATCGGCTGCACTTCACTTTCTCATATGGTTTCTGAGTGCAATGCGTTTTCTATCACCTTGCTTGCCCTGTCGTTTCTGTTCAGGCGTTTATGGTCTCTAGTCAGCACCTCCCTTGAGTTTGCCCCATACCTCCGTCAGGTTCCTCACTCCGAGCATCTCCAGGCCTCCTTCCAATCACTTTGTTCATATGTCTTTAGAAGCAGATGAAAAGCAGATTTTATTAAATTGACATAAAAGACAACAAGGCCGCACCAACTTTTGTTAATTTTGGCCCTATCCAACTCAGTGTTTATTATCAAGATTTTCTTATTGATTCTCCCCAGCTCTTGCAGGAGACTTCCTTCAAAGTGTAGAAAGAGGAGTGAAATGTAGGCTAGGATTTGCAGCCTGCAGCTGGCAGAGGGCTTGAGTTTCTGCTGTTGAATCAGTGCAACTGGCAGTGAACCAAGCGGGAGCAGCCCGACCTCACCACCCCCCGCACTTGAGGGGTCACCTGTTCCTGCCCAAACTGGTGGGCATGGAGCATCCAGCCTTGGTGGGGATGCAGGAAGTTCCCACATGGAGGCTCTGTCAGATTGAGGAGGGGCTGCTAAATTCAAGCCCAGCTGTACATGAAGGGCACGTTCGTAGAAGACCGAGCCTGGCGCTTTATCCCTCTTTGCTTTATAATTTGCCAAGAAGATGTCCTCAGAGCCTGGGAAAAGGCATCAGCCTTTACCCTAGTTGTAACACTCGCAGGCAGCACATGGTCCCTTGTGCAGGTGACGCTTTTAGGTGATCCAGCATACCCTAGCAATCTTGCCCATCATTCACTTCCTCCTGTTCGCATTTTTACTTCCCTCCATGTCCTGTCCCCACACTTGGAGCTGCATTACAAGTCCTGTTCCTGGCAATGAATTAAACTGAAGCGCGCACACCAAGGCTGAGGCATTGACCATGCAGACGCTGTTGTTGCTGCCCCAGCAGCGGCAAACACCGCGCCGGGCAGCTGGACGGCAGCAGCAGAGCACTGTGAGCACCCGTGCAAGCACGAGCTGCTGGGATGGAGCCGCAGCGCTCCGGAGTACACGGATAACGCGGGGTGGAAATGCCTGGCCCCGAGTAGGGATTCGGACCAGGTAAGTGCAACAGGTCTGGGAACACTGGGAGTCCTGAGAGAGCCTCTTCCAGCTTTCGAGCAGATTTGTCTGCAGGGAGAAAAATGGCATTTCAGTGCATGCCTCAGCCCCACTGCTCATTTTGGTGCCCTGCTCTAACCCTCTGTGCTGCCTGCAAGCCAAGAACGGTCATCGGTTGGACTCCGTGACCTTGAAGGTCTCTTCCAAACGTAATGATTCCATGATTCTGTGATCTTCCTCCCTCTCCCCAAAGGGGCCCTGGGTCTGTGTCCCCCTCGAGGAGCACTGGCGTGAGAGCCCCAGCACCGCAGAACCTGGTGGCGGGGAAAGCGAGAGTGAGCGTGGCTGATTTTGGTGATAATTCTCACTGGCATTTCCGCCAGCTAAATATGGAGCTAGCCCACTCAAAACAAATTCTGCTATCAGTTTCACCACTGAAATCAATGGTATTTTGTCTGCCTTCTAAGGAAAACGGCACTTCTTTAAATAGGCTGTGAATAATTTCGTTCTAACAATAAACAAAGACGTGTGAAAGTCCAAGGTTTAAGCTCATGCAAGTTAGCCCAGGGCTTTTTCTCAGTTTTGCTTTGAGGTAACCCAGACATTCAAAGTGAAACCTGGCTAAAACTATGATGGTTACTTATTTTGAAGCCTCGCTCTACCCAAGAACGTGTGGGCAGTGTGAATGAGAGGCCTCCAGCCTCCAAAGTGCTGAGGCCTGAACTGTATAGGCACAAGTGAAAGAAAAGCAAAGAAGATGAGGGGAGCCCTGAGGGAAATATAAACCACAGTCAGATTGCAGTTATTTCCCGTGGGCAACTTTTGCAGCTGCCTTACTTGTACATCTTACACAAGGAGAAGCCGAGATTTAACACCGTTAGGGGCTTCTGCACAGCAGCCAGGCTCCCGAAAAGCCCCATCACAGTCAAGATCCTGTTTCTGCCCATGCCCTGGTGGAAACGTGGAAAAAAAAAGTGTGTGATGGAGGTGCCTGCGCGGGAGCCACTTGGCACCGAGGCTTCGGGACCAAGTCAGCCTCCCGGCGCTGCGGCGAGAAAGGTTTCGTGCTGGGAGTCGCAGAAGGGTCCGGTTGCCAAAAAGAAAAAGGGGAAGGTGGGGGGGCAGCTTTTCAATTTGATTGGTTTTCACCTCTCTTCCTGGATAAAGGTAGCATGAGATTTTATAAAAATGTTTTACTATTACACTGAGGACTAGTAGTAAGAAGTGCATAAAGATCTGTGTAAAGCGAGACAAGACCTCCTCGCTCTCCAAGCTCTCTGTGGTTTTGCCTCCCTCATTCACATTAATGCGCTATTTGGACTCCATATGCTCAAAGGAGCCTTTCCCGGAGCCGTTTTCAAAAGCTGGATATATGTGCTCGCTAATTAAAGAAGCTGCAGGCCAACGCTAGTCACGTCCGTATTTATTAGCGATCCAATTTATTTCCAGCCATGGCGATGTTTCCCATTGCCCCACGCCGTTTCACACTAAATACTTTGTAGAAATGGTGACCTCTAGTGGCATTGGAGACCTTGCACTTGCCACCGACTTGTTCCTCTCTCTTTTGGACCTAAAAGCGACAAAGATGGCAAAAAGAGCTGTTATTCGTCAGCAGCTATAGTAGTTCAGAAAACGAGTGTTTAAGTGAGACTGATTTTGGTCTCTACCTCGACATGGGCAACAGTTACTTGTACTTTGTGGCAAAAACTGTGTGCAGATTCTCCCTCCCCCGCCATGAAAATATCTAACTCTTAGTCACAGCTCGGTTTAATCGCACACAGACATTTCTCATAGGAAAGCAAGACTATTTTTAAAAGAATCGTAAAGATTTGCAGCATTCACCTCAAACGGCTGCTGTACAGAGAAGTGCCTTGAAGTCCTGCTTGAGCTTGGCCTACACCAGCTGTGGCAGGGATGCCGGAACTTGCTGCAGACCCACAGGTAATGATGTGGGATGCCTTTTTATTATCATTATTATTTTCTCCCCCTGTCAAATGGATTTGTTTCTCTTGCCTGTTTTTCCTTCAGCTCCCCATCCTGCCTTGCTTGCGCAGGGCAGGCCATGTGCGCCTGCTGCTGCAAGGCTCACATAAAGCTCCGTGACTGATGTGCAGCAAATCACTCAGAGATCAAAGCAACCACTTCCTCCCCTCACCACCTGTGTGAATCTGCACAACCAAGTGCTGACGGCCCTACAGCCGCCACACAAATTCAGGTCTAGACAAATGCTTGCCGCAGGAATGGTAAAAAAAAAAAAAAAAATCATTAAATATTTATTTGTTTCAAGCGGGTAAGTAGGCCAGCCTCCGAAGATGGTTTTCACTGGTAGGAAAGCCAAGACAGGGCTGCAGACTCTACGCCAAGTGACAGGAGGTGATGGGTGTCAGGCTTTGCTCCTCTGCACGTGTAGCAGGAGGTGACTCTTTCCTCTTCTACACTGGGGGCATGTCTCAATGCAGGAGGAGAAGGTAAAGGAGAAGCGACCCCACCTCCTTGTGCAAGTCTACAGGGCAAGGAAGCAACGTGGCCGAGGAGGGAGATGCTTAAATTTTGCGGCACAACCCGAGGCTGCCCTGGGACAGGCTCCCGGCTGCTGCCAGCATTGCCGTAGGTCCGGTTGCACCTCTACCCCTTCCTCCTGACCCTGGAGGGGTTCCCGGACTGCCCTGACTATCCAAGGGCTTGTCCATGCCAGGCAAGGGTCCCCCGCAAGGCTGAATGCCCGGTTAGGGCACACGCAGCCGCTGCGCGCTCAGGAAGGCGGGGAGAGCTCCGAGCAGCTGGTGAGCGCTGCCTTCGCTTGCACCTTGTCTCACGGCGCGCTCTTCCTCCCGTGCGGCTCAGCAGTTGCAGCTGCAGCCCTGGGCTCGCAGTCTGGCTGCAGCTTCTCCTCACTCCTCACGTCATGTCCTGGGCAGGACACAATGGGAAATGTGGACACCTGACTGCTGATACGGAGCTCCCGGTGATGGAAAACGGTCTTACAACGAGGAGCCATGTTAGCACGCGAGCTAGTGGAAATGACTGTAAACCAGACTTTTACACTCATCTAAAGAGGCTTCACTGCCCCTTGAGTTGAGTGTGTTTTGTGCCACCCTGCAGGGGCAGAGCGAGCTCAGGGTGTAATGGTTTAACAAGCCCAGTGGGTCCCATGAACACATTCTGTCTGTGCAAGGACTTTATTTTCAGAAAACCCCACACTCTCTGTGTGAATTTGAATTTAAATACCACTTTCTCAGTCAATTGAGAAAATGTTCGCTAAAGGGTCTCATTTTGGTATTTTGCTTTTACCTCAGACTGGTTTCTGATGAAAAGCTAGGGCATCTTGATGGCAG
Organism: Tinamus guttatus; assembly: GCF_059628265.1. Taxonomy (NCBI): domain Eukaryota; kingdom Metazoa; phylum Chordata; class Aves; order Tinamiformes; family Tinamidae; genus Tinamus; species Tinamus guttatus. The sequence goes on along the minus strand of NW_028288714.1, from coordinate 3,433,578 downwards.
GTGCCTTCTCCTTCTCTAGCTTATTGCATTTTAAAAGACCTTCTCCTTTCAGAGCAACTTTGCACATACTATGTGCAAACTCCAATTCTCCATTCACAGATATTCTGTATCCAAAAGGGCAGGGCGAACGCTTTGGTATCTCAAGGATAAAACATGTTTTTGAGTGCAGAATTGCCTTCACCCTGTCCTCACCCCAGGCTACATCCATCACAAACATCGATCTTGTTGTCAGCAAGCATCATGCCAGAAAAAGGGTTTGCAGTTTTTAATTCACAGATCGTTCAAAAGAAAACAGAAGTCTTGAGAGTGACTGCTTACAGTATGAAAACTCTCCAAGCACTGGAATTTGAAATATTTTGGGGCAGGAGCCTGGTGCCACAACACGAAGCCGGTCTGCGAACGCCCACTGATTTCCAGGGACTTTGGGTCGGATCTCGCAGGGTTCGTCTGGGCGCCCACGGGTGCAGAGCCTGGAAGGGAAACGTGGCTCCAAGTGTCCCAGGTGCTGCGAGGTTGGGTTAGGACGGAGTGTAAAGCCCTTTGTGGTGCCTGGAGCCTCGCAGGAGCTTCATGGTCTCCAGGGGAGCCACAAGGAGGCAGCCAGGACTGCCCGTGGCCTCGGAGGTGACCAGGGTGACCCCGCTCCCCGGGAAGAGAAGGAACTGAACAGAGGACTCTCGTTTCCACAGACAGTGTGTTCAGTCTGTCGGCTACCAGCCAGGCCATTAATATGCAAACTGAGTGTGGGTGGGGAGACGGTGCAATCCTTATCTGGGCCTTCTTAGAGTGCCTAAGACTAGACATTGAAAGTACACTGCTCTTCATTTCTAGTAAATACTAATTTTACCCTTCTTAGGAGCTGTTATTTAAATCAGATTAGCTGGGGGTGACGACTCTGTTGTCACAGTTTACTTGAATGTATTAAAAAAAAAAACCCAAAAGCTAATAAAGCTGTGACAAATAGCTCATCTCGTGCAAAATACTGTGTTTAGTAAGCAATGGTCAAGGCCTTCTGAAGGAGTCAGATGACTACCACACTTGAAGACAAGGGAAATTACTGGGCCTCTCAAATTTCCCTCTGCTCTTGAGAAAAAATACCCTTTGTTTTTTGGTCCTTCTGAAAAATATTCTTCGCTATTCCCATTTTCTATCAGATCAGCTTTGACTCATTCTGACCCAGACTCGGCGCATCCAGCACAATCACATCTCTTTTTAAGGAGAGGCAGAATTAAGTCATACAGTTAGAGCAAGTCTTTCGTTACAGACTTCTACACCCGCCCAGTCCAAGGGCTGGATACCTGTTTGCTTGTAGGTCAGCAGTGGCAGCTGGTGCTCTACGAGGCACGTATAGGTACCGCTGTGCTACACGTGACTGCAGAGCACTTGTCTAGAGACGGAGACCTACTTCTGCGTTCAGAGATTGTCATGAAAATAGTCATGATTGGAGAGAATTTGGAGATCAGGTTTTTTGATCAGGATGTGAAGAGTAAAATGCTCCTCTCTGATTGAATGTTTCAAAACTACACACTTCAGCAACTCATAACTGTTGCTGCAGACAATTAACGTTGGCAGAGAGCCAGACCAAAAAAAAAGAAAATCACAAACTCATTTCCACAACGTGCTAAGCCACACGGTATTTTGTCACAAGCAAAATACTTGCTGAATAACAAGCCTGAAAACAAATTCATGACTCTAGCAACCTCTAAAAATTTCCTAACATACCTCAGGGGCCAGTTCCCACTTTAAGACCACAACACTCAAACATAAAAGTGTAATTTTTAAAGAAAATAAGCCTGACCACCTTGCTCCCTGTGCCTGACCCCTATCTGTAAGATGCAAATCAGCTCAGTGTCTCGTGATAGAGGTGAGATATGTGCAGACACTACCGTGGGGAGTACAGAGTGGGCACACGGGTGGTCAGAGGGGAATTATCCCTGTCTGCATGAGTCATCCACTGAAATTACTGGCACTTCCCATCCACGTAAAGCCTTTGCAGTAAGAGGGGGCTTTAAGACAGGGCTCTGGCTTGAGGGAGTGAAAAGCTGATTTTCTTCCCTCATGATAAAGGGGCGCCTGTCAGCCTGGTTCAGATGTGACCCATAGCTATTGGGGATTGCTGAATATGACTCAGAGCGTGCTTTATTTTTGTGCTTGTGGAGGGTTTTGTTATTGCTTCTTGGACTGGTTCTCCTTTTCGCTGACATCACACTCTATGCAGAAAAAAAAAAAAAAAAGCTTTTTGAGATCCATTTTGTCTAGCTACCACATAGAAGTATCTCTTATGATCAAAAATGATTTAAAGTATTAATCATCACAAATGAAAAATGATTTAAAGCCTTAATCATCAAACATAGCTACATTAGAGTCTAAAGACACAAGTGTTTTCAATAAGCATTAGCAGCTAAAATGTTGCAATCTCCAAGAGTACCTTGTACCAAGAGTGAAACTCCAGGAAAAAAAGATTTCCCCTATGAAGTGGGAATTCCCACTCTGAATTTGGTAGCTGCGCTCCTGAGGATACAAGAGAGAAGAGCAAATGCAACTTGGACACAGCAGAAGCAAAGCAATGTAATAACTGCATTAAAACAACATTTAGCCCACGAATCAAGAAAACTATGATCTTTGAGGGTGGTAAGGTTTAAGGTCTAGTTGTCCAGCCTTACAGCGACTCCCTGAAATGCAAAATTTGCTGACTGAAAACCAAATCCTTCAGTCAATATAATCCAGACATTCAAAGTATCACTCAAAATCAAGCCCATTATATGGATTTGAAATCAGTTTAGTTTAGGCAGATGCCTGTATCTGCAGCCAGCCCTCCTGCAAAGGAAGGTGCCAAGTGGCGTTGAGGGTTTGGGACAACACAACGGCCAGCCGAGGTGAACCCCAAGGAAGAAGTTCAATCAGGGAATGGAGCAGCAGCAAAACATGGGGCTCAGGAAACCAAAATCAGGGGAAAGGGAAAAAACAGTGGAGTCAGAGGCCAGGGAACACTGTGAAGGGGCCAGACTGGGCTCCAGGACATGGAGGACAGGAGGGAGAAAGAACAGAGGTTTGGCCACCTGCTGGGGCCTCTCTTCTCTGGGGTCTGGTGCCATTTTGCTGGGGAGGCCTTTGAGAGCCTCACCCAAACTTCACCATATGTTTGAGAATGGCAAGGATAAATCCTTCCCCTACTCCCAAGGCAGTTCAACCTACTAGAGACCATTAAAATAATCCAGGTAAGCAGGAACTACCCCCTAGAAATGTAGATCTGGGAACTGGCAATGGGTTTCTTTGCAGTTTTGAGCAAAACCTCACATACGGGAGCACAGTTGTTCATGGAGAAGCTGCAGAGCACAATCTGGCACCTGCTCTGTTGCTCCCTGCTCATGACCCATCACAAAATGCATTCGTTCCATCCTCCCATTGCCCTAATTCCAGGTGGAATCTTGGTGCTTGGAGAGAAATGTGCGCACACAAACACGCACACACACACGTATTTATGTACTAGGCTTTCGACTCTCTGTGAAGGCTTCTAGAAAAGGCCACCTAAAAGTGCTCTGAGGATCTCTGAAAAAAGAAGTCAGGAAAAACAACCCATTTCACACAGGGGAAAAGAAATACTGTGGCTTAGTGGGTAACCATGAGCCTCCTCAAGGAGTGTCCGAGGGAATTGCCTACAAGGACACGATGTGTCCATGAGCTCTTTGAGGCCTGTGAGAAAGCCCAACACCCTTTGGCAAAGCTACAGGTCCCCGAGAAGGCAGAGATTCACGCCAGCCCCCAAAGTCATCAAAGCTCCCATCTACAGCACTGACTGCTAAAGAGCAAGACCCACGCCAGTAGCACGGTGCCATCGCCATGCCATGGGTGCTGCCAGCAGACCAATGTGTTTCCCAATGGCCCCTTCCATTGGGAAGCTGCCTCCATGGGGATTGCCGTCACTCCAGAGTTTTGCAGTCGATACTGGATTTAGCTGGTCGAAACCCATGGCCATATTTAAGGCAAACAGTGGCCTAAACACCAAATGCAGAGAATAAACGACAATACAAAATGACTAAGGCACCAAATAAGAAGGTGTCCCACCAAGAGAAGTAGTAGTACAGGATGATGTAGCTCCAAACAGATTTCAAACTGCTTTTTGGCACTTCCTATATGGTGAGCAGTTACTTCTGCACCTTGTGCACCCTCTTCTACACAAGTTGCTTTCGTCTGGGTGGTGGTGGCATGTTATAAAAGTGTGTGTGCATATAGTGTATGTGGTCCTGGCACAAAAAAATAGAAAAGAAAAAAAAACCAAAAAGATAAAAATAGGATCTCAGTTCTCCAAGCTTGCTTTATGGTTGTTTTTCTAACAAGTGCTTAAACATTGTTTTTAACCACAGAAATCAGATACTAAGAAAACTTTCATCTTATTCCTACAAAATCAAAATGGAGATTTTAAGTCATACCCTAGCATGGAAACAAGAGTTTTCGTGCTCACTAGAGGAAGTTATTTCGTAATGTGAATTTCCTTGGTACTTCTCCTAGCAAGGTGCCCAGACTCACATGACTAAGAGTTACCCCTGTTTGCATAACCAAAGCTCACTGTTGCCAGGTTTACTGAAACTACAGGTGTGGTGCATGGAAACTGTGGGGGCTACGTGGCTCGCACGCAAGACAGCGAGGCCCACACTTCAGGCCTGAAGATGACAGATGGGCCTGAGATCAAAACAACTTGGCCTTGGTGGACGTGATTGCAGCGTGGCAGCAGGATTCCCTGAGCTCTTGCTTATGGTGTGAAGCAAATCAGGCTGAGCCTCAGCTTCCCACTTAGACCTAGGCCCAGATTGGGTTTCAGGAGTATCAAGTTTTGTAGGTGCAGTAATTACGGTATTGAGATATCTGTCATGAATGGGCAGGGATCTTGCTACACACTCCGCTTTGCTGGCATCTCCCATCACGTCGAGGCAGAGCTCCTTGAACACTGTCCTCATCCTGAGCCACTGTTGTGGAGTGGCCAGGGGATCCTGGTAGTAGAGGTTCTCCTTCGTGCCACCACCAGCCTGGATGTCCAGGGGCCGAGCTGTGGAAAATCCCTGCCTCAAAACCAAAAGGGCCTGGACGTGAAGCTTCTATTTCTAACTCAGAGCCTTCCTGAAAATGTTTTTCATTAGAAGACAGAGATGGCGGGCAAAGAGGAGAGGAAACAAGGAGACCCGGTGACACAATGGAAAAAAAAAAGCGCACAAACTTCCTGCCCTCCCTCATGTGAGTCCCTTACCTCATCTGCTCTGCTATGGTGGCTTCAAAAAGCCCGGCTCCAAATCATCTCTGAACTTCGGGAAGCCCCAGAAGGTTTAAGCAGTGGCCTGAACAATTTCAGGGCCCCCAGCCCAGCCGAACGCCTCTTGCAGCTGATTTACCCCCCACTGACTTCTGAGCTGTTTGTGGACATGGTGCTTGAGGGAAGACCTGGTACCCGCTGTGGTGGCATGAGCAAGGAGGGCACCTGGCTCTGCGGAGTCTCTGCGAGGGTTTCGAGCCAGCGCTGCAAGGGGGCACCTCCTCTAACAGCACCGTAGGGTAAGAGTAAGGGGGAAAATTACATTAAAATAAAGCTGCAGGCATGTTAGCAAAAATAAAAATAACCATTCTGGGAGAAGTTCCCATCGGGCAAGGTGACACCTTCCTTAACTTGCCGTTTTATTTTGAGGGTGCCAACGGAGAGAGTTTTGCACTTCCTTCACAGTTCCTATTCACTTCATGCCATGACCCCAGCTGGCCAGGCCCACAGAAAACTGCTTGGTGCTTATGCCAGGGCTGATTTCTGCAGGCCCTGGATTAAGTTATCCCATGGCAAAGGTTGTGGGTGGTGGGAGCCTAGAGCAGAGGGCGGTGGGAGGTCAGACCAAGGTGGGTCCTTTCCTACGATACCTCTTGTTGGTGCCAGCTGCCCTGGGCATTACACCTTTAGCCTCTGCTGATAGAGGCGTTGGTATATAATACATACATACATACAGGTGTGTGTATATATATTTACACATATATACATATATATGTGTCTGCTTGTGTGCCCAGCCATGCCTTGACTGCCTGAAGGACCTGCTCTTCTCAGAAGGACCCTGGGCTGGGCCAGATTTAAACAGCCATAGGAATCAAGGGGAGGCAGGCTGAGGAAGGTCACTTAATCTACTGCAACCTTCACCGGACAAACAAGCAGCCAAGTCCAGGGCTCTGCAGAAAAGCCGAAGAGGAGCATTGGAGCAATGACAGGGCCGGCTTGGAGCGCCGCGGGAGGAGCGGCCGCGGCGCTGGCGGCACAGGCCTCGCTGCGGCGGGTGGAGCTCCCCGCTCCCTGCTGCTGCACCTGCCGTGCACGGGGCAGGAGCCTGTTTTGCACAACGGAAGCACCCACTTCCTTTCCTTTACACCTAAAAATAAATAAATAAAAAATAAAAAGCCAAGGCGTGCTCCTCCTGCCCATTCCCAAGCGCTCGGTGCTGCTGCCATCCGGACCTTGGGTGGGCTCACCTAGCCCGTGGGCTGGTGGCAAGAAGCCCCGGTGCCGGAGGAGGAGAGTGGATCGCGGGGAGCTCAGGTAGCTCTGCTTTGTGACGGGTGAGATGGGGGTGGTGTGGGGAGGTTTTCCTGCCTCGCGTGTAGGTCCCCATGGTGAGGCTGCAGGGCAGAATGTGCCGTCAGACTTGGGATGCCAGTTGACCTCTTGCCTTGCGTATGTCTGGCTGCCATGAGGGCGTTTTGCCAGGTTTAATCCAAGATTTATGTCCTCGATGGTGCTAGTCCATGGAGATGAAACTCCCACCCAAGTGAACACAAGGACAAGGGACCCTCCTGGGTGAAATCCCAGCCCTCCCAGTGATGGCACCAACATGGCCCTTGCCACAGGAGCCCAGGGTTTCTGCTGTCTGTGCTTCACACAAAGCATTAGAGGAGCTCAGGATCCCACTTTCTTTAGGTAAAACACTGGCATGGTGCTAAGCACTGGCTCTGCTGGTGTCTTCTGTGCCACGGTGGACCAAGGACAAGTTAGCTCTGCGCAAGCACGAGCAACCTAAGTCCTGACAGATGGACATAGAAACTCTCCTTGTACAAAGCAGTAAGTTTTGTAATTTACTCAGGGGTTCTTCCCTCATCAGGGGTTCTTTCCCTTTGGGAGATATAATGCTAAAACTCTTGAGCTACAGAGTATCTCCACTAGCAGAAAGTTGTTTAGCAAATTTTCACTATTACTCCACTACATTTAACTTGTAGCAATTCATGGCAATATCATCTACTGTGTGATTTCTATACAAGTGACTCACCATACATGAGTATACAGATTAGTAGAGTCTAATGCAGCTATATTGTAAAATATTATAAATATTATGCAATTAAAGAATGGGCTGGGCTTTACTAGCACATGGGGCGGATCTAGGTTTTACTTAACTGTAATCTTAACCCTGACATTTCTAGGCTTAAGTGTTTTCCAGTAAAACTCTGAATAGCTCTCCATGGGAATTTCCTAGTTTTTAGGAGTTTTGAAAGGAAGGGGAAAAAAAGGCAAAAAAAACAAGCAAGATAATCACTGCTAACTACAACAAAAATACCCCAAATCACTAAAAAGAGCCTGAAAACCTCTTGGTCCCTGAAAGTCTTGGTGGTCTCCAGTGGACAGCGGTGGTGGGGAGGACCGTCCTGCGGCGTCAGGGGAGGCTGTGCTCCTGCAAACACCTCGGGGAGCACCAAAGCGGAGGGAAGAGCCTCCCCACCGCACAGTGCACGGATGCTGGGTGGGTGATTCAGGGCCCTCCACTTGAAGGGAGAAGCTCAAGGCCATGTGGTGCGGACACGGCTGCAGAACGGACCGGCCACAGGGGCTTCAAGTGACCTTCACTGTGCAGTAAATTGTACCATCAGTGGGAATATTATCCCAATAAGGGCAAATCCCGTTCAGTTGTTGCCAGTTGCCAGGTCTGGGGGTCTCCCTGCATATGTGTGACACATGAAGCTACGTTTTGCTGCCTCCCAGGGGCTCAGGGCTACACAGGGGCTTGCGTTGGCCACAGGTCCGTGAGGGGAGGATTTGCCCTGGCTTTGCCAGAAAGTGCAGAAAGTGCCAGAAGTGCAGTGCTCCCTGCACTTGGAGCCCCTCCGTGGGGCAGTGCCAAGGGGCAACGCTCCGGGGGTGCTTGCCAGGCAGAGCTGGGCTTTTTCTCCTTGCTCGATCGCACTTTGCCTCATTGCAGAGAAGCATTCAGAGTAAAAGCTGAAGTCGGCTAAGATTTCGGGAGGGATTTCTGTGCCTGTACAGTCATTTTATCTTCCCTGCTCTCAGCTCACTGCTAAGAGTAACACCCCCCACCCCACCCCCCGCAGCAAAATGCCTCTCACGCACCGACAGAAAGAGGAAAAAAAAAAAAAAAAAGCCCCAGAGAGAACACCCATTTTTGCTAACGCGAGGCGAGGCGAAACCCCCAGAGCCCTCGCGCTCTCGCAGCGGGAGCAGCTCCCGGAGCCGCGCGCGTCCCGACCCCGCGGGGCTGCGCCGCCCCCCGCGCGCTGAGGGCAGAGCCGCCGCTGCCCGGCCAGCGTGAGTGCACGGGAGTCACGCGCTGCGCGGGGCTGCGCGGGGCTCGGGGGCTGCGCGGGGCTGCGCGGGGCTGCGCGGGGCTCGGGGGCTGCGCGGGGCTGTGCGGGGCTGCGTGGGGGCTGCGCGGGGCTGCGCGGGGCTGCGCGAGGCTCGGGGTCTGCGCGGGGCTGTGCAGGGCTCAGGGGCTACACGGGGCTGTGCGGGGCTGCGCGGGGTCTGCGCGGGGCTCCGCGGAGCTCCGCGGGGCTGCGCGGGGCTCGCGGGCTGCGCGGGCCTGCGTGGGGTCGGGGCTGCGTGGGGTTGGGGCTGCGCGGAGTTGGCGCTGCGCGGTTGTCTCGCTGCCCGACCGCCAGGTGCGGCAGCCGCAGGGCTGCGGGGAGGCACTTGCCGCACAAAACTTATTGTGTGTGGGTGCTCCGTTCAACCACCCTTCCCTGCTTGTGGCAATTGGACTTGCATTAAATAAAAACCCTGAGGGGAACAGACGACAAGAAGCAGAGAGAAAACAGTGAGTCACAGCCTTTGCTGAGCCGCTCAACATTGAAATTGGCAGAGATGCATTTTTCCAAATGACTAGGGCTGCGAGGGAGTGCCAGGGAGCAGGGGACGGGCTTTTGCTTCTCGGTGAGACCCAGCCCTGTGGATACTGCTTCTGTTACCAATAAGCTCTACTTTCATATCTCTTCTTCATCTCTCGCTGCTGCTGCTGCTTCTTCCAAGGAGAGACAGACTTTGTGAAGCACTGCGGAAATGGCTGTTGCTGAGGCCATGTCCCCACTCACTAACCTCACCTTCGGCAACCAGACCGGCTGCAACGTGCACAACCACCATGTCTCTGCCAAAGTCACCTTCTCCCTCTTCTACACCGTCCTGCTGCTGTTCGGCTCCTGTGGGAACATCCTGGCCCTCTGCATCACCTTCCAGCGCAGGAAGAAGAAGCTAAACTCCACTGACCTTTACCTGGTGAACCTGGCCCTGTCTGATGCTCTCTTTACCCTGGCGCTGCCAGGCAGGATCACCTACTACATCCTGGAGTTTGATTGGCCCTTTGGGGATTGGTTTTGCCGGGCTACAGCCTTCATCTTCTACATGAACACCTATGTGGGCATCTACTTCATGACCTGCGTGAGTGTGGACCGCTACATCGCTGTGGTGCGCACCAGGCACCCTGGCAGGATCCGCAGGATGAGCCGTGCCCGGGGCATCTGCATCCTCATCTGGTTCATGGTGTTCCTGCAGACAGCACCGCTGCTTTTGAGGCCCATGACACGGCGCATGGGGGACAAGCTGACGTGCATGGAGTACTTCAACTTCGAGGAGGTGCCCAAGCTGCCCTACCTGCTCTTGGGGGCCTGTGTGCTCGGCTTCTTCCTGCCTGTGGGCATCATCTTGGTGTGCTATGTGCGGATCAACCTCAAGCTCTGCCAGACGGCCAAGGAGAATCCGCTGACAGTGAAGAATGGGCACCACCGCCGGGCCTTCACTGTCATCCTGGTAGTGCTGCTGGCCGTCCTGCTGTGCTTCACCCCTTACCACCTCAACATCGTCCAGTTCATGGTCAGGAAGATCCTGTATCAGCCATCCTGTCGGGAACAGCAAGCCTTCAAGATGTCCCTGCAAGTGACTGTGGCGTTCATGAACCTTAACTGCTGCATCGACCCCATCATCTACTTCTTCGCCTTCCGGGGCTACAAGCGGCGTCTGCTCCGCATCTTCAGGAACAGCGGCTCCATGGGCACCTCCTCCACTGCCAAGACCCCATCGGAGAGCAACAGCAACAGCCAGCCGCCCGGCTCCGTGTCTGTGTAGTGGTGCAATACCTCCCTTTTGCTCTGGGCTTCAGCTGATGGACTGTTCCCTGTCGCAGCCGCTGGTGCCCAGGCGCAGAGCAGGACCTGCCCCTCTGACCGGCTTTATCCTCCTTCCCGCTCTGTGTGCCTGGCTCTACGCTCAGCCCTGCTGGACCCCCACTGGACCCGTCAGGGAGGGATGGGGCTTTCATGCAGCTCCCGCAGAGGCAGCTCGGCCAAGGGTGCCACGCGGGGGGTTTCCCAGCACCGCAGCCTCCCACACGTCCCCCACATCCCGTAGGGTGCGCGGCTGTGGTAACCACAGGGCTGCACGGCCGTCCCCGTGCCCGGCTCCGCCGCTGCTCCCCACAGAGCGGGGGCTGCGCGCCGTGGGGCTCAGTGCTGCCGTTGCAGGGCGCGCGAGGCCCTGCTGCAGCACCCTGGCACGGGACAGGGCGCGCATGAGGCGCGGGCGAGCGGCCCTTACCACACGCTGCAGGGGGAGATAAACAAGGGAGCGACGCCGCAGGGCTCCCGGGAGCGCCGGCACCGCCCGTGGCGGCTGTTTTGGCTGCCACTCCTTGCCGAGGGCGCCCTTCCTCGCACGGGCGTTGCGGTCGTGGGGAGCTGCTGCAGGCAGGGCGTAACGGGGCTCATCTAGCTCAGCTCAGCGCAGCCGCGGCGCCCGGCCTGCGCCTCCTGAGAGTGGCTCTGAGCAAGTGGGCGCCCACGCAACCCGGCCTCGTGGGCTGGCACCTTCCAGGGAAGCCTTGGAGCAGGTCCTGCTTGGAGCAGGAAACGCGCCAAGGATGGATGGCAGACGCTCAGCACGGACTTATGGGGCCTGGACTGGGCCGTGCTTGGACGTGAGGGGCTGCAGCGGGCGGCAGTGAAGCGGTGCCGGTGCCTCGCTCGGCGCCACTCACGCGCAGCCCTGAGGTCCATTTCTTGTCCGTGGGGGAGGTGCGTGGTGAGGAACAAGCCCAAGGGTCTCAGCAGCTCCTTCCTGACATGGCCAAGCTGCGAGGTTTTCAGTGACGAGAAACATGCGTAGGATTCTGCAGCTCCTAGGATGTCTGTTCTGTATGTGGGGGTGGAAGGAACAGAGGGACACGCACAGCAATTAAGAGTGAAAAACAGCTTTATTTTGCTTAAAAGTAAACTTAAAGACATTTCATGAACTGACACTTTTAATTCGTATAAATCATTCTAGAAGGCAATAACCTTTTCTTTATTGCTAGGAGGTTAACCACAGCCAGAGGCAGCCCTTGTTTAAATGCACAGGAATTAGCTTTTGGGTGATGATGAGGAGGGTGGTGGCTTCACCTACTGCTCAGGTAACCTGAAGGCCGCAAGTCCCTCTGGAGCCAGGATGACTTCAACGGACTGGACTGAAGAGAGCCTGTGCCCTCAAAACTGTGTTACACATCATGGACAAGGAAGAGCAATATGTGATATTTAAGAGTGTGAATGGTCCTCACAAGTGTGAAGGAGCCTGGCTAGACTGGTGGTTACTGCGAGGTTATGGTGCACTGTCAGAAATTATCCAGAGATGTTGGTGGAAGGGGCTTCCATGCATCATCTAGCCCAGCATCCTACTCCAGGCAGGACCATTGCTGACACTATCTCAGATCAGCCGTGGCTTTGTCCAGCTGCATCCTGAAAACCCTCGAGGAAGGAGACTCATCCCCTCTGCGGATGACCTGCTCCAGTGCTGCACCACCCTCCTGATGAAAACATTATTTCTAAGGTCCGGCTTGAACCCCCAACCCTCAGCTGGTGCCTATTGGCCTGTTATGTCGCCTGCTGCTACCTAGGAGAGCTTGTCATCTTTTAAACTCAAATTCCTGTGCAATTTTAACGGTCTCGCACCGTAGGGGCTGCTGGAAGAGCAGGAGGAAGTGCTGCACAGCTCTAGCTCTTGAATAGGCCTCCACGTCAACACCTGAGCTCAGCTATACAGCTGCGGCCAATCCACCTTGCCAAGACTGAGGCAGAGAGATGTTTTACTAGGCTGCAGAGCCAAAGGCAAATCAATGAGAAAGCCTTCTCAGAAAAGAGGACAAGTGTAAATACAGACTGGTCTGCTGGTTCTTGGGCTGTTTTTCTCCCTGGTGTTCCCTTAATGTATCCCTGCCTTTCCTTCTGTAGCCACCAGTGAGAGCCCCTGGAGGAGGGAAGCACTGAGCACTGTGATCTAGCACAAGACAAGCACCATGGTGGGGATATCCAGCCATGCTGCCCTGGACTCACACCAACCTGGAACACTCGCCTTTGGAACATAACCGGCTCGCAAGCAGAAAAGACGCACAAGGAATAGGAGCAAAGGGGCTTGTGTGGAAGCAGCCAGGGAAGGGCTTGCGTTAGTGCCTGGATGAGCCCTGCCTCTCGCTTCCTCGCTGGTGCAGGGGCTTGGCGATGCAGCGCTGCGCTCCGCGCGTTGCCTCATGCACAGTGGGTGCCGTGCAGAACAGCCGTGCACTTTCGCTCATTTCATTCACCAGACTACGCGCAGCGCCTTTGCTTTCATCGGTTAGCACCTCAGCAGAGCAGCTAACCTGGGGAAGGCTGCCTACTTCCTGCCATTTGCCCTGCCTCGCGCGTGAACTTTCTGAGAACATCTTTCATCCCTTTCCTTATCAGTAACTGAATCGCGGCCGCTTTTGCTCCTTTCCTGCCATTGTTCTTGCCGGTGCAGATGTGTCCCAGGCTCCCTTTGCGCGACGCCTGCCGCGAGGCGCGGGCACCTGCGCAAGGACACGCGCGGGCGGCCCCGCCAGGCCCCTGCTGCAGGGCGGCTCTGCTCGCCCTGTGCTGCCGCCCCGCGGCCGCACTCCACTCCCTGGCCTGGCCTCCTCTTTTTTTCCTTATTTGTTAAAAATAAATTAGCCTCTGCTGGGCAAGATTTGAGACCCTGTTTGCCGTAGGGTTTTTCAACCTAAGGAAAGAGGGGAAAATGGCTTTTGGGAGCACAGGGCAGCCAGTGGGGCGCTCCCTGCTTTGCAGCCGCCCCACATGGGTGAGCCTGCCTGCTTGCAGTCATGCAGCCTCTGCATGCAGGTGCTGAGCAAGCTGCGCTCTCCTTAGCAGGGACCCTTCCCGCTCAGCACCATGTGCCAGGGAAGCCCTTCTAGCACCGCGCGGCTTGGTCTTCTCCCCGCTCCTGCCGCAGGGTGACGAGCCGAGGGAAGCAGGGCTGACGGAGCGGAGCGCGGGAAGGCCAGGCGCCTTTGCGGACCCTGCGCCTCCTGCGTGCAACGGCACAATACGGTCATGTGAAAATGCGCACATCTGCTTGCAATAAAAGTGTCTGTGGGGCACGTAGTGAGTGTCGCTGTCACTGTTTGGGCCGGGGGAGCAGGTGCCTGTGCAGATCCTTCTCCCAGGTGAAGTCTCTTCTCGCAGGTGTGCACTCCCCCGCGCCTTGCAGCAGAGCAGGCGCACAGCAAGGGCAGGGGACGAAGCAGCTGCTGCCGTCGCGCAGGACGCGACAGTAGCGGGAGCCGCTTGGAAGGCGCCGCTGCGCCGGGAGAAGCACCGGCAGCTGCTCCGCCACACACCACGGTGAGCCGGCCCCGCTGCGGCACTGCGGCCACCCTGCCTTCTGCCCCGGTTACACCCGCTACCCCCTGCAAACAAAACAAAACAAAACAAAAACACTCCCCCTGTCTGGTGTCTCTGAAAAAAAGGGTGGGTTTTTTTTTTTTGTTTCTTTCATTTAAAGACTACCCAGGATAGTTCACACTTGAATTCTCCATTATCTTAGTGAACCATTTTCAAAGCAAACTAAGTGTAATGTGGCAGTCTCCTCAGCCCTGCTCTCAGCACATCTTTCTTTTCCTGTCCTGTGCAATGTTTCCTAGTCCTCTACACGGTTTTCTAGACTGCTCATTTTATTCAAACTCTCTCCTTGTTTCATTCCCTAAATTCCCTCAAATCCTCTCCTTTTCTAATCTCACGGTCTCTGCTTGTCTTTGGTCAAAAAGCCAGACTCGCTTCTGGCTCAGGCATGCTCCCAGTTTTCTTACCGCTATAAGCAGGTACATTCATACTTTCTCCCACACGCTACTCCTCAGGCTTGGGAGCAGCCTCCTTCAAATCACAAACAAGCCCCGCTCACTTCCAGGCTGCTCTTAAAACTCCTTTGCAAAAAGTGAAATCTCAACAGATTTGCTGAGAATCTTGTCAGCAACACCCATTAATCGGGTCCTCCTGCTCCTCTTTTCCCACCACCCGTGTCTTTTTGTCTACTTGGAAAGCAGTGGTAGCACATACAAAGCCTGAATTTCGTTTGAGAGCTGCATTTACCTATGGTCAAAGCATCTCTTTAAATAAAGAAAAAGCAGAAATGTAAAAATTAAACCCAAAGTGTTTTAAATACATACACACACACACACATATATATATATATGAAGAGTATATATGTGTGAAGCCTATATAAATATATACACACAGATATGTATGTGTTCATGTGTTTGCACATTTCTCCTAACACATTAGTATTGCTATGGCCACCCAGGTAAAAGAAAGCCCATCTTTACAAACATTAGGTTTTTCTTTGTGGAAGAACACAACTAAGAAATTAAATGCATTCACATATCAAAGAAACTCTCAGTTCAAATAAATACTGTGCATTTATTTACCTTTGAACAGAGGCAGCTCTCCCACAACATGATAGTTGTGGTTTTGAGTGTTTTTAGATTTGGGTGTCCTTGACTGCAAATATACTCCAGATAAACACATATATTTAAGAGATGGGAGTCCTCGATTACAGACTTTATTTTCTTGAACAAACTGTTAGCTCCAGTTTAATTGGTCAGACTGGCAATAAATATAACACTGTAGCACTTGCTACATAAATATGCCCAAAGACAGCCACATACTCTGCCAGTTGCCCAGTACCCTGCAAGGTTTTGCTACATTTTTTTTTTTAATTTTATTTCAGACAAAACTAATGAGAGCTCTTCTCTATCCCATGTTCACAAGTAATCACATGGATTAATTGCTACAGTGCATTTGCTCACGTAAGAGGTAGGACGGAACTTTTAAACCTAATTTGAGGCGATAGAAAACGCCTTTGCCCGGCCCAGAGCCCCATTTTGCTGCGTGGCAGAAGTTACGGCTTTGAGAACTCAGTGGCTCGTCAGGCAGATTCCCCCAGATGCAAACTGCTCTACGCGTGTGTTTCAAAGTATCACACGACAGTCTCGGAAAATCCCTGCTAAATTATTCTAACCTTGTCACAACGGATAATAATGCCAGCGTATTAGTGAAATCTTACTGGGTGTTAAATCTTGCCTTTACTATAAGCACTGTGAATATCTTAGGGACTCCAAGTCCTCTCCACAAGGAAGCGCTCTGCATTTCCTTGCTGCCTAAAAACGCTGCTTGTGTCACACCTTAGAAAGAAGCCGTACGAGGAGAGATGCCCATTTGCGCTGGACGAAGCCCTGCTCAAGCTGTGCAGAACACGCTCCTCACTCAAATCCACCAAAACGGTCCAGGAAAGCTCTGCAACAGGGTGGAAACCAAGTTCTTTTCCAGCTTTAATGTTTGAATCTTTCTTCTGCGGTTCTTGTACGAAACAGGAACCGCGCTGGGCTTCAGAGGGACCTTCCTTGCTTTTTCGAGTGGAAATCACTACCTGGAAAGACTTTTGTGCAAAACCTGGTTTGTCAGATGTCACGGGGAGTTCTCAGCTGACATTATTACATCCTGGATTTTACCTCTTGTGTTTGAGTACGTTTTCTGGAATGCCCAGCAAAAGGGGGTTTTCCACGCGGACGTGACCTCTGGATACCTCATGCCCCTAGCAGTATAAAAGGACTTAAGTTTTGAGAATCCCCATGTCCCAGGCTACCCTTCTCCAAGGTTTAAAATCCCACAGAATAAATGCCAACACGTCTTTGCTGTTGAGGTGGGCAGTGCCTGAAAGGGCACTTGTCATACTTAATTCACACTGGCCTAGGTGATAAAACACTGTTATTTCCTACAGATAAATGTTTACTTCTGAAACAATTCACTACTCTTCATAGCCACTTGTTATAAAGGAGTTGTGGAGGAAGAGTCTGAGTATTTCCAGAGGAAATGTATAACTGTTTCAAAACACTTAACTAATTTGCATATACAAATTACTGTGTTTTTATTTTAGAAGAGATACTCACATTAGTCCTTCATATGCCAACCAGTTTCCAGAGTTGTCCAGGAACAGAAAAGTCTCTAACTTGCACAGAAGTGCTACGCAGCTTCATAGAAACAAAATGTTTCACTTAAAAAGCAGACCCTGCCTAAAAAATGTTACTACAGCAGCAGGCCAAACCTTGAAGCAAGCTGATCAAAGCCCAGGAAAACACACTCTCATTCCAAGCAGTTTCTTAATACACTTACCAGGATATATTAAAACATACCCACCATACTTCATGACCAAAGATGAGAGCATCTGATGTCATTTCTGAGGGAGGACATGAGTCCACCCGAAAAACTTCTTATCAGCCAATCAAAAAAAAAAATCCTTCTCTCCCCCAAATGCTATTTTAAATTCAAATCCATCCCATCCCAAATCTCCCTGTCCTGTAATTTCCTTGTTCATTTTCCAGACCACACTAAGCCTACACAAATACATACTTTGATAATTTGGATTTTCAAAATATCCTTCTCTCCTCCGGCACTCTTACACCAATTTCCTTCTGTACCACCTGCTATTGCCTTTATTACGTCTCTGATGGCTCACATCTTATTCTAAATGTATACAGAGCCACAGAGAACACACTATACAAACAAAAGTATGTATATGCAAACATACATAAAATACATAAGGTGTAGATCCACTTCACCGTGGAGTTGGCAGTCTGAAATGTCCCGTTTCTTCAGCTTTATTTTTCAGAGACGTGGCCCTCTTCCCAGCTCACCTCCCCAACTCCTAAGCTGCTGATAACTGAGCATTGGTGAGGGCATTGCACTGCCTTGGTGCTGGTGTCCTGCAACCGGCTCCTGGGTTAACCTGAATAAAACTCTCTCAAGGTTAATATTCCAGTCTGCGATCACCAGCTAGTGTTGCTTCCAACAGTGAGGATTCAGCAAATGCAGGGAAATCCACATCTTTGACAGTAGAAAACTAGCATTATATAGAAAAGTTAGCTTTTTCTTTAAGACAGCAGGTAGCCAGGTCAAAAAATGAAAGCAGCACATAGGACACTGAGCTTACACGAATTATGATATGGGAATCTGCTTGAATCAGCCATGGAAGTCACTCAAATGCTCTCAGTTCTGATCTTATCGTATCATTCAATCGCCTTTATTGCTTTCAGTGAATACCTTCATGCCCCGTAACTGAACAGCCACCTACTCGGTTTGTAAAATCCACATTTACAGTGGTCACTTACCACAGCTTGCAGTATGCATATAAAATTTCTCTTACCCTATGTGTGCGTTATGTGCTGAATGACAACTTTTATTTAAAAAGGTACTCAAGAAATAAAATATTACAGGCATTAATAAAGCTTTCTGAAGAAAGACATAATATTCCCATAACCCTGTACTGAGTTGAAAAGGAAGTGACCTTCAAACATCGTATTACTGTAACCAAAAATCAAGTACTGTAAAAATAACATATAAGCTAGAGGAATTAAACTGGTAAATGAAGAAAATATGATTTTTGTTGACAGATAAATGCAGCTTTTTGTAGTTGTTGCAGCTTCTTTTCCTAGTCATTAAGCCTGACAACATGTCCAAAAATGATTCATAGGGGAAAAAAAACCCACCATTTTTTAAAAATAAATTTAGATCATATCCAGTAATAAGTAGAAATCATAGTTATCTCCAAATGGATAATAGAAACCATCAGTTGATCTGAAGGCCGGGGCACGGTTCACGTCACCCGTCACCACCGCTTTGAGTCACCACTCACGTGGAGCCGGATCCCTGGGACCCCCCTTGCCGAGGCTGCCGCGGGCACCGGCCGCGCTCCGTCCAGCAGGTGGCTGCCATCCTCCGTCAGACGGGCACAAACCCGCCGAGCACACGAGGCTCCGCCGCGTGGAAACCATCAGTGTTGCAGGAGAAAATTAGTGGCTACGTTTAAGTCATTGTTTGAAGCCCTCAGGGCTTCTAGAGCATCTCCCCTGGAAAATCCCATTTCCATAAGTCGTGCAACCTGTCAGAGAAAGAGCAGAAACTCACTTTTAAAACATTATTGAGACTATGTATGTATTACGTAGGTAACAGGGACAGAGGGACTTTTCCCACTGCTGGTCCATGCAAAAACCCTTCTAACTAGCAAGCAAGCCTGCCTATTTGCCTTTATGAGGGCGTACGGGGGATGGCATACTTCACTGATCTTGAAAACTGCAACAGATCAGAGATGAGAGCTTTCTGGCAGTTTATTCAAAAAGGCACATTTTCTGAAAATCCCACGCCTGCCTGTTTCTAGCTGACCCACTTTGGGAGAAGACTAAAACAGAAAGGAGGTTGGTTACCTGGTAGCACCTTGGAGGTCCGGCACCACCTTCACAAAGCTGATACTGACCACAACGTGGGACTGTAGAGCAGACACACAAATCTGCCCATACATAGTTAACCCTACTTCCCTTAAAAAGAACTGCTTCTCCGGGGTCTTTACAGTGACACAGCCAAACATTCAACCTGAGTAGTTTTAAAGGAAATCTAAAACTCAGCCCTGAAGCAGGGGCAGTATTTTAAACGGTTCAGTTGGACACGACAAAGGACTCTAAGTGTCACCAAAACAGCGTCAGTCATGACATCTGAGGGATGACTAACCTGCAAACTGTCACAGTAAGTGATTTTGGTAATCAATAACTGCTCAACCATTCCTCTTCATGCTATCACATACTCTGGGCATCTGGCCGTTTATCCTCGGTGCTAGCAGAAGCTCAAACCATCAAGCTTACGCTTTTTACAGTGTAGATATAGCCAAATTTTAATGCAAAAAGCAATGTAGCTATACTAACTTAATCTCCACCATGCTTAACCTCAATGGTTGAACTTCAATCTAAAGTTTCTTTTAATCACGCTTAAGTGTGACTGCAAGTCAGAATATCACTGCAGAAGACTAAAACCCAACAACTTGAGAAAAAGGCAGGCAGGGGGCAGCACATGAAACACGGAGCGCTGCCACCAGCAGCGCTGGCATTTCCAGGCGGCCTGGTAGCAGCCACGGCAGCTCCTGAACCTGGGAGCCCGGAGCCATCACTGCTCCTCCTTGGCCGGGCTCCCATGAGGCTCCCGCACACCCAGGAGCAGCAGCGGCTCCTGCGTGACGGGAGGAGCCTCCTCCGGGTACAGCAGCAACGGGCGCTTCCCAGGGAGCCCAGGAGCTTTGCTCGTAAATCTCAGCGGCAGGGAAAGCCCTCAGCCTTTGGCACTTTCCCCTCTTCCCCTTTACAGCCCGACATGGCTTCTTATTGTCTTGCAGCAAGAGCCACGAGCTGTTGCTTCAGACACCTCTGCAACAAAAATCCAACTTCAAAAAGGATGCCATAACCAGCAACTGTCTCCAGGCTCCACTTTTTGATTTTTCAGCTAAGATCGTGTTTTTAAGGGAAAGAGGCCAGACACTATAACAAAAGGCAACCACAAAAATACACTTCAGAATAAAGGTTCTTACTGTGGTTGCCATGAATCATTGCTTTGAAGAAGTGATGGAGAGGTGTGCAATGCCCCCATTTACCGAAACGTCCAGTGGGCATCACAGGGAATACATTTTAACAACAAAAAGCTCTGTTTGTCTAAATGTTTAACCACAGGAACTGAAATCTAGCTCCAGTAAACAGCAATGCAAGTTAAGGTACTTAACCTACAAGAAATGGAAAGACTTTTGTACAAAAAGCTTGAAAATTTTAAACAGAAGAAAAAAACCTTGCATTTCTTTTGTTCTAAGAAAACTTATATTGCTAATTAACACTATCCTGAGATCTCGAGGTGCTTAGATTACACTTTTCCTTTCTCAATAACCAGGCAGCCTTCCCAATCATGGCAATCAGCTGATCTCTACAACTCTCTTATCATTAAATGTAACTATATATTGAAATGCTTCAAAAAATCTGGGCCTAAAGACTTTGGGTCAGAAGCCAGCATAGGCCAGAGTAATTTTATTAGTTCCAGTCCAACAACAAAAGCTTCAGTAAGCAGTATTTGTCAATAATAATAATAAAAGCAGACACCAGGGAAACCTTAGTTGTCCACTCCATAGCTGGCACTGAAAGGATTTCAGGCTGGTCCGAAATACACTTCAGGTCTGACTGGTCTAAGAAGCCATTCTTGGGATTGTTTTTCGGTTAGGTTTTGTTTCCCTTCTCCAGCCCAGCAGGCATTCAGTCCAAACCACTGCTGCAGTAACAGTTTCGAACATCCTGGATGCAATTTAATCATGAATCAAAACTAGAAATCAGATCATACTGAACATATCTGTTTGAGTCTATCTCATTTTAGACTCCTGAAGAGAAAATTTATCTCCTTAAAAAAAAAAAAAACAAACAAAAAAAACCTCCTTTGAAACCAAAAAAAGGTCACCAAACCAGCTAACTGAAAGACAGCCTAAAACCTGTCACCTTGATCACACACACAAAAATCCTGAACACAAAAAACAAGACTTTCACTTCTTAAATTTCCTAGTAGAACATGAGAACTCAATTATAAACGAAAGCACAGAAAATGCCTGAATCTGTAGTAGGCAGAAAAGACACAGATTTCTTTGTGACATCAGTATGTGAGATCAATCAACCACACATATATATGTATATTTATATATACGTATATATACACAAGAGACAAAAAGTTGCACATTAATGCAAAAACTTCCAGGCTAATCTGCAATTCTAGTTTGAAAGGTAAGGACTAATCACTATATTGTGACTCTCACCTGATATCCTAATTTGCGCTATTGTAGAGAAATAAATCGAATCAGTGGAGGTAACTCCCGAACAGTTTTTAACGACATTTTAAAACATGAAAATATTTACCTGCTCTTCAGAAACCTCAGTAGGTGGAGGTGTTTCTTGATCAGACGGGCGATGATCTTGGTAATTTGCATTATGTCTATGACGCAAAGGAGGAAACAGTCTATTCCAGTTAATCATCCCACCCTGAAAACAGACATTATTGTTAGTCTTTTCAAAAGTAAATAGATGTTTTTAAAGAAAAAAAGATAAAATAATACATAGTATAAATACATAGTATAAAAGGTGAACCTTTAAGTAAGATACTTTAGCTTAAACAACAAAAATTGCTGCAGTTCTTGAGGGCCAGCTCAAGTTTCAGGATACCTGTGATAGACTTTCCACATAAATGATTATTTCTGTGGCATCAGTGACTCTGCTAAAGACACACGGACCTTCTCATTTGACACTAATGTATTAAATAGCATTGCAAAATCTGGGTTTGTTCCAATGTGAAAACATTTTGTAACTACATGCTAATAATAAAAATACAGAGTAGTAATGTAAGTATAATGTAAGTCACAGAACTCAAAAATTTCTTTTGTCAACCAAGCTTACAAAAAGTATCATAAAAAAAAAGACATTTAGAATCTAAAATTCAAATAGTAAAGTGCAAGTGTTATAATTATCCAGAAATAGTCCATCTTCATTTTATTAAAGAAATACTTTTGAAGGGATTTTGTGCTGCATCACAACCACAGTCCATCAACCCCCGCCAAATCTCTGCATTCCTACAATTTTTTTGTGGTTTGGGTGCTGTCCTTGTCCTCCTCCCCCACTCCCTCGGTTCCTATGGAGAAGGTCCCCCTGCCCTTCTGTATATAAAGGGCATGGACTTCCTTCCTCTAGCTGCTCTATTTTAGTGCTACAGTGTCGCTTCTCAGAAGACCTTCCTCTTCAGAGAGGCTTTTCTCTGCTCTCAGCTAGGGCTCTTCCTGCCTTTATGCCCTCCTCGAGCACGGACGCACTCGCCGGGCTACCGGCTCATCGGCGGCAGCCCAACCTGCTCCCAGACACAAAATAAAGTTTCATTGATTTAGTTTCCCTGCCCTTTCCTCCGGTTTCTTCCTTTTGGTCTCAGGAGGAGACCCAAGGAGCGCAGACTTCGCAGGGGGCAGCACACGTCAAAGCAGCGGCGCCTTCACGACGTCTGAGGCGCTACCTCGTGAGACACCTCTCGAGGAACATGTTCCAGCCCCTTACCCTACAGGGCATTTTGATTTCTCTGGGAAGATGGGCGTATCTAGGAGTTATTACCACTTTCCAATACATAGTTTCCGCTATTACTGATTTGGAATTGGAAAAAAATCTGATGCATCTATATTTACATGATACATATATAAAGCACTTGCTCAAGGTTACCGAGTTTTAACTGAAGGATTCCATCTAAGCTTTGAGTCAGCCAAAGAGAAAAGGAGAAATAGTCGCTGGTTTAAACACAGGGATGGATCTCAGAGCTACTCCTGACACCACTGTGCTGCTACTCTGTGGTCCTGGAAAATCACATGGCCTGTAACTTCCCCATCTTCAATTTCCTCTAAGTCAAAGACATGTTGAGTTTTAATTCACCAGTTTTGAATTTCCAGAAGTCCCTGAAGCTCTACAGTTCAGTAGAAACAGCGAATTAATTCTGCCTGTACCTATTACCCTGAAAAGACCTAAGGAGGAGAAAACAGCCCCTCCAAGGGCCATCCAAACAAAACTGGTCAACTGAGAAAGGTCAGCAGACTGTGACACATTTCTTTGTAGCACCAGCTCCAAACTCATACAGCATAATAAAAAGCAATCTACAATATATGTAGTAATTTATCAGTACCCTGGTCTATCTGAAGACGGAAATCAATGTACGTTTCCAGCCGTGCTCGCAGCTTCGCTACCAAACCACCGACTCCAGCCTGGTTTCACACCCCATGAACCCTCTGTCACATAACACTACAGAGAGACTTGTCTGCCTCCTCATCCTGATAACACTTAGCAAATTTTTAGTTAATACATACACAAAATCCATTATTTCCAACAAAAAAAAGAGTCCCAGCAGATTCATTGTTAACTAGTAAGATTTGCAGCTTTGTAATAACAATTTTGGTAAACTACAGATAGGTACTGATGTATTCAAAACATTTGCATGAAAAAAAAAGTTATTCCTTTCCCAGAAATAACTGATAGACTAGAAAAAAATAGATCAAAATAGCAGTGAAAAATCCTAATCCCTTGCCCTCGGAATATTTCAATTACTGTTCAAAATTGTGACAGCCATAACCCTTAAATATATTAACAGCGTAAGAAATCTGAAATACAATAAGTATTACGAGCTGAATCTCTGTAGAGCTATGGGAACATTCGTGCTTAGGATAAACCACAAGATACTCCAGGAGGTCATCTAGGTCATCTACTCATCTGTGCCTCACCTTACTAACCGCATCAAAGCCTTGCACTTCACGCGTCTTGATCCTTAACTGCTAGATTTTTTTCCCCCTTCCAGGCTTGCCTGCACTCACACGCTGGATACATGAAGTCAGGTTCCCATGAGCAGAGATTCGGGGAGCTGCAGCGGGAGTTACTGCTGGCCACGCCACAGAGTGTGCCTAGGAAGTGCAGCTGATGTCAAAACCCTGGCAGAGCTTTCAGACCCACAGAGGATGGAGATTGAGATCATGGATGGCAATGGTGTTAAGAGCTTAGAGATAACCTTAAAGCATCAGAGCAGAAATACTTGAAGATCTGAGAAACCAATTTGCCAAATCGGAAACAGCAAAAATGTATTAAGTAAATCCCAAAAATTCCAGTTATAATCAGGCAGAAAGAGTTTTCCAGACCAACAGTCTGCCTTGCCTCACAAAAATTATTTTACAGATCTCTTCTCCCCTTCTGCAGGGGGTTTTGACCATACTAACACACTTGGCAAAAGCTCAGAAGATTTCACATAAAGGTATCCAATCTGATGAATTTATTTAATCAATGCTCCTAAACCATCTGCAAGTTCTCACTGTGAATTAGCACTCGTGCATATTCCAGAACACTTAGGGTCTATATCACCCTGTGCCAGCAGCAAACAGCTCACACCCCTTACTGCTATCCCACTTGCACAACAGATTTGCCTCAGACTAACTCGCCTGGTCCAAAGCAGGGGCAGAAAAGGAGCCAGAGCTGGGAGCCAGGCCCCTGGGGAGCTTCCTGCTGCAATTCAAGGACTTGAGGCTGTGAACTCACTCTTCCCTTCCATTCAGTACTCTGGATAGTAGGGACTCATCATGTTATCTACGCTGCTCATATCTGCTTTCTTAGTCCATTTTTTTTTCACAATTTTGAGGCTGCTGAATGATTTACTATAGCAAAAGAAAAATTTCTTTGCATATCCCATTTCACTACTGCTTCGTGTACGCTCCATGCCCTATCCTCCTATCAAACAGTATGCAGTTGTCATACTTGCCTTATTAGTGCTAATCAGAAACTGCATTTCAGAAAATGCTGGCTTCTGATACTATAAGAGAAAGACAATCAGTGAAAAATCAGTGTACTATCTATCACTCATAGAAATACTTCACATAGGTGACTGGGCCCTTATTTCTGTCTGCTACAGCTGTCTATGTCAACAGGGAAAACACTTGACAAAAAGATGGCTTCATCAGTTAGCTGAACAGAGGAGTGATTCAAAGACCGACCTACAAGCTTTTCTGCCTCCTAAGGATGCCATTTGCAATTCAAAAACAACAACATCAACAACAACTGTTTCCTTGGATATTTCATCTTTCTCTTAGCAGTGCAGGACTGGGTGAATGGTGTGTTTGTGAATTCTTTGCTACTGGCTGATAGCAGAGAGCTGCTATCATTTTTGTGGGTGCTGGTCCCAAATAAATCATTACCAGAAGCGGATTAGGAACCTACTGGTGATGCTGGAAGTTACCTATCACAGCAAAGTGACAGACCAGTCACATACTCCTGGTGACAAAAGAATGAGATCTAAAAATAGAATGGGTTAAGAGAAGAAGTTCAAGGCAGCTCTATCAGCACAACAAGCGAGAACAGGGAATGCTGCACTGATGAATTTCTCTTGGCTAGCTGCCAGTGCTTTACATACAGACGTTGTGCTTGGTCACGTCACATCCTTGATGTCCGTCTTCTGCATTTTATGGTGTCTGGAACAATACTGTTTACATATAGGAACAAGGAAGTGACATTCGCACCAGTCTAGAGCAAGCAAATATCCTTGGCTGGACGGCTTGCTGAAGCCCCAGTCAGCCACTCAGCTGAAGTAATTGCCTCGCTCTTTTTGAAAAAGCTCTACCTGTTTTGCATAGACACGCTTGCGGTGGCATATTCTGCAAAAGCACTCCTTACGCAACGCTTGAAAAATCAAAATGCCATGCTAAGGACAGCTAATTATCCACTTTAGGAGCTATCACATTCGTACGCGTTTTAATTAATTTCAAAAACAGTTAAAGAGAATGCTTTATAAAAGTCCTCTTGAGAGTGATGCATGCGGTTAAGATATTTTGATAATGTTATCTCATATATATGGTTAATGCCAACTCGCCATCTGTTTGCACAAACAGGAAACACCTCCTGATATCTGTCCTGCTCACCTTTTCTTAACACAACAACCACAGAGAAAGAAAAAAAAAAAAAGGAAATAGCTTTGCATAAGCACCGTCTTATTTCATATGACACTATTAAAAAAAGAGAAAATAAATAATATAGGGAAAGAAGCTCCACTTTTTCTGAGAAATAAAATTTTGGACTAATTACTAACTCTGAAGTATGTGTAGTGATGGGCCAAATGAAGAAAAAGCGTAGCCATGAATGTCACGTTCTATTTTAGGATGCTATACCAATACTTAACTGTCTCAGTATCAAACATCCAATGCCAAAAGCAAAATTTTCAGTGAACTTACAGTCTAGCCTCTCTCTTTTTGTGAGCTCAAAAGCCGTTTATTCTCCCCTCACTTAAAAAAAAAAAACAAAAAACTCAAAGAAAAGTTTTGAGAAGAAAAGCTTGAGAAGTAAATGCTTTTCTTTGAAAGAGGGTAGAAATATAACAGCAATAGTTTTGTAAATCTCTTTCTTATGATAGATTTTTTTTCTTCACCAAGGAAAAGTGCTCCAACAGTTTCTAAAGATACTCCAATTTCCTCTGGAAGCTTGTCCTGCAGACAGGTCTCTTTGGCCAAGAGGCTCTGTCTCCAACTCCGATTTGCTGCATCCTGAACTTTGATGTCAGCCACGTCCCATAGGAGCTCACATGTCACAGAAGTTGATCAGTCCACATGTGGTCTTTGCTATAGATGCTGCCTGATCAGCTCTTTCCTTTGAAACCCTGGAGCAACATGCGGAGCCTCCATGCAGCCCCCAGAGCTGCCTGGGAGCCAAGGGCAGGATCTCAGCACAAGGCAGAAGTGTCATCTGCTCCTTGGGAGGTGAGGCAGGCGCTTTTGCTGCTTTTGCCATTGCAGCCAAACAGGCGCAGAGAGTCTTCAGCACTTCCTTGCGTGTGTGGCCTTGGGGACCACTGCTTATCATGCACAACAGGAAAGGGTGCCGTTAGATAAGTGAGACGCACAAACTGGCTGGTGGCAAGCGCAACGCTACGGTTCTCCCCCCGAGCGCAGAGCCCTGAGTCAGAGGCTCGGCATTAACCTGTTACGTAAAGGTTACACATCCACCCTGACGCGAGCCGCGCGTCACTGACACTCTCGCTTAGCAGCACAGCAGTGATGCAGAGATTCAGCTGGAAGGCAATGGATTGCCACGCCAAGAAGGAGGAGAGGGGTTTTATGGTAATCTGAAGTTTAAAGAAGGTAGTTCTGAGAACAGATGCTATTTGTTCACCCAAAACTAAGGAAGTACCAAGCAAGATTCTCAGACTTTGTTTGCACTGAACTGGGTATTTTGGTCTTCTCTAGACCGTAGAGACATGGCCTCGACCACCTTTTAAAGCACTTCCTTTTACAAATATCATGGTCTCACTCTTGTTTGACTGTTCATCAACTGTTGTTCATCCAAGCTGAGGTCAGCACCACGACATCACAGACTATGGCTGTATCATTTGAAAACAGGCACCAATGCCATGCTATTGGCAATGGAATTCAGAGCTTGCCACCCTTTCCTACAGCAATCTCAAGCAGAGATTGAAAAGTAATTCTCCTTTACTTAATAGATCCTTATAAGTGAGGGTCTTCAGAGGGGCAAAGTTGTGAATCACAACCCCCTTCTCAATTTTTAAAGAATTGAGCTGTTTTTCTCTTGGGCACTCTGCACTTTGTGAGTAGGCCCCCTTGGCTGTGGGGGCCCAGCCTGTCAAATGCTGAAGGCAGGCCCAGCAGCACGAGTGTAGAGTCTCTGCTGGAGGAAACAATCTGTTACCTCCATTTTAGACCTCTGAGACACAGCACGGAGACTGTTTAAATCTTTACTGCATTGGGATGTTGACTGCTGAAAGGTGACTGCTAAAGCATGGTGGTTAGACAGCTAATCCCTCATGCGCTTCCTGTGCAGAAACCTTCTCAAACGGAAACAAGCAGAGGTCAAAACAAAAGAGAGAAATCAGAGTTCCAAAACTGTTGTTTTGATTCAATGCAGAAAACAAAAATAAGTTCTTCGATACAGGCTTATAAACACATACTTTCATATATGAAGAGTCGGTTGTATGAGGGTGCCGAGAAAAAACATATTAGGAGGGCAAAGTTTCAAAAGCTCTGCTGCAGTTTGCACATAGGAGGGGTTTCCACTTATTCACAGTCTGAAAGTCAACGTACCAGATGGCACTGGCAATACTGTTGGAGAAACTTTGATGTCTACTGTGCTTCTTATGCTAGCACTGTAAGAAACAATTGCTGCAACAGCCCTACAGATGCCATGTGCTACTGCCAGAGTTCTGGTCAGAAACTTCAAATACAGCCCTCACACTGTATGAACTATGTGCCTTTTGCTTACTTGGCTTCCAGATCACACCCCAAGGGTAGCAGAACAACCTATTGGAAACCTAGCAGCTCCCAAACTGAGTGGCTTGTGTAGCTTGTGTTGGGAGCTGCAGATAAAACGACACAAGCAGCTAAAAAGAAACTTGCCTTCTGTGATCAGCTAAGGATTAAACACTCCGGAACCACCTGGAAAGATTCATGAGCCAGAACCTTTCTTTCAGGGAACTACCTGTAATTAGATTGTCAGAGGAAGAGAATGTGGAACAAACACATAAGAAAATAGGCAAAACCTATTTTCAAAAAATGACTGTCTTTGAAATAATATTTTGCTTTAGAAGTTGTCCAATCCCTGTATCAATCACTGCTTCTCTAGGGAAACTGAGTACAAATATTAAACAAAATTCAGTCAGTAGCTAAAGACTGCAGCTCAAAAGCTGAGCCAGGCAGAAAGTAAATTGCATGACTCCAGTTCCAACAAATGCTAATAAGTGAGTAGGGTGCTATTGAGGGGTGGGAATAAGAGACCCTGTTACTGACTGACAACTGGCTGTTAATCAATCTATATTCAGTTTATTCTAGTGGCTTTCAACTTGTGAAATGCCTAATTTGTGGAAAACTGTAGAGGAAACAGTCATAAACCCATTACCCGGATCAGCAGCCAGGAAATTCAAAATTTTTAATGATTCCACATCTAGAAATCATGAAAAAGTTGTCTAGAAAAAAAATACCTAAAAAGTTGTGTGTTATCAACTGTTGCAATAATGCTATTTGAAACAAAGCATCAAGAAACTTGTTGAGCTTGACACGTGTGGTGAACTCTTCATTTGTTTCTTAATGCTTCGTCATACTCAACAACCTCTAACTAGTAAAGCCCCACATTTGACATAAAAACAGGTTTGTTTTTATAGGAAGAGAAAAAAAAGTTAAAAATCACAGAGAATAATCAAGATTCAAAAATGTAATGACACTGTCAAAAAGCAAAGAATGAATTAAAGGCTCACTGAGGTCTGAAAAACCCCAGGTAGCCTTAGGTAACATACAGCGGTTGGAATGAAAACCCACTTAGAGGACAAGATGGGATAACACGTGGCTGAAAAATCTCACCCCTTTATTCCTATAAAGCAGCCTGGCAGACTGTTTACTGGTGAGATCCATATGTCTCTGTAAGGATATGAACAGGCTGTCCATACATTTTGGCCTAAAGGTTAGAAACATCTCTGAAGCACTTGGCACTCAAACACCTGAGAGCCCAAGCGCCATCATTCAGTGGCAACGGGAAAGCTGAAGGATACGATGGGAACGAGTTCCTGTAGTTCTCTGAGAATGCAGAGATGGACTCTCTGGAAGTCTATTCCCTGAGGATTATTTTTCCTAGCATTGTGAATATGGATAATATTCTTGAAAAGGAATTCTTGCCACAGGAAGGTCTTTGCTCCATCAAAATCCTCTTCTCTAAGGTCAGAAGTTCTCCCCTTAGATATAACTAGGGGGTACATTAGCAATCTAACCTCACAGTCCTTAACTCAGAAAATGAGTGGCACATTTCTCAGGATATGAAACTCCACATAACGATAAAGACACTCAACCTACCTACCCACAGAGCATCTCTCCAGTGTCCCAAGAGAGAGACATCTTGCAAAGAAACAATTAGGGGAAATGACTTTGTTACAGAAAAAGTCTGGTCTTTGCAAGCAGATGGATCTCAGCTAGAGAGGCCCTGTGACACGAATCAAAGGAGTCTCTGGCTTCACTGAAAAGTTATGTCTGTTGGAACAGAAAAACAAAAAGACATGACGAAAAAGACAAAAATAGCTTAAAAGTGGGGGGAAGGACAGACAAGAGGTAATGGAATGAAGATCCTGTTATATAGCCACAGGCTCATCACAGAGCCTCCAACAACCTGATGAAACTCTTTCCTGAGGGCCGAAAAGAAAGACCAAAAAGCAGGTAAAATACATTGTCTTTCATGTGCCCAGCACAACTGAAAGAGTAAATGCCATGTGGGTTCAGAAAGCAATTTTCAAGCTGAAGCAGCTGAGGTTCCTGCCCTCTTTCTTGCCAACAGAAGGCACTGACCACCTTGTCTGCAACTTTCCACCACCCTGCCATACCCTGTATGCCTCTCGGTAGTGACAACAGCGTCACCAACACCAGCTAGGTGCAAAAGCCTCCCTCATACCTATTCCAGTGTGGCTATCTGCCCGCCACCCTCCACGCTTCTCAGTGGGAAGTGAAAGTCAGGCTGGCTCCCTGCTTGCACCTCGGGGCACAGATGCTGCAGTTTCTTCCCTTTTCGCGCCCCTGCTTTCATGTGTGTTGCGGAAAGACAAACTTCAGAAAAATGCTGGGATATGAAAGAGATTAAAGACACAGAAAAGTCAGGAGAGGAAGTCCAAAATATGCAGGTACACTGCAGTATGTAAAAACAGTATCTGAAGACCTCACCTACATCCTGTCCTGAAGGAGAGGAAAGCAAGGTGCATCTGCTCCTAAAATTCTGCGAACCTCTGGATGCCTCAGTAGATGATCACAGGCAGGCAAGACATGATGGGAGAAAATGTCCTCCCAGGCAAAGGATGTTGCCCAGGAGGGAACACAACATATCGAAAGCAACAAAGTGAAAGAGATGAGGATAAGGGGGGAAAAGGATGTACTGGGGAATGCCAATACAAGAGTGACAGGAAGGAAGAAGAGGGTAATTTTTAGAACTGGGAAAATAGACAAAATGGGAAAAAATATTTTAAAAATAGAAAATAACAAAAAAGCTGTAATAAAATAGCAAACTGGCATTTTTTTCAGGAAATGAATATATGAGGAGATAGTCAATTATCTCCATTTGTGACTAGTTCATCATTGCATCCCTAGCAACTAGAAACCAAGACAAAAATCAGTCATCATATAACCACACTCCCCTGAGAAACCAGTCACCTAAGATAACTTTTCAGTTTCTAACAACACATCCAGACACAGAGACACAGTATCACTAAGTATTTTAAGGGGTAGGTCAAAACAAGGTGCATACATCAAGTAATGAAGACAGCGATTTATGTTCAAATTCTATCGCTTATTCAGTCCACTTCTCGAATCACAAGTGTCTGACAGCCTAGCAGTTATATGCACTGCCCTGAGCTTAAAAGACTCCTCTAATTTGAAATGTTTCAGCTAGAGAAAGCCTGGGAAAGTGCTAAGAGCCGCCATTGTACATATATATTTTTTTCCTACAGAAATATCCAAAGTAAATATTGCCTTGGATGAAAGAGGACAGTGATGAGTACAAAAAAGCTAAAATTATTTACAACCCCATAGCTTTGGGGAACAGTAAAAACAGCTCCTGAGAAACCTTCTTCCCAGTCTTTCTTTTTTAAAATAATAATAACAACAACAACTTTTTTTTATTAAAGTTTTTCTATTTTCATGCTGACTTGCCTAACTTGTAAGAGTCACATTTTTCAGAATTTCTTGTAAAGACTCAAGGAATAATTCTACTACAGAAAGTGTCTAATTAAAAAAATGGCCTATTCATGGCCAGAATAGAGTTTACCACATGCTACGGCTGGGACACTGGGGCACCACTAAAACCTAATTTTCTGTTCTTGTGTCCTCCTGTTACTTATATGCAGGGAAACCAAACTGTCCCTTTTCTCCAACAGCAGGAAGAAGCAGAGCCCCTTCCCATGGGACCACCAAGCAAAATAGTTTCCCTATGGAGCACAAGATACAACACACACAGTTCACTTCCTTCCCCAACCAATGTAGAAACTAGGAGAGAAAGTGTCAGTTCATCTCACCTGTATATCGTATTACCTACAGATACATACTGGGACATCATAAATCTGCATAAAATTCTCCTAGAATATAATTCTAAGCTCATATTTGATAATTGATACATGCCTGTCAGCCCTAGTCATTTTCAGTTTCACAAAACTCTCTAGGAAAATGAGCTGCACTCTTTTTAGCTCCTAACAGATTAGCTCCTAACAAATTATACTCATTTTAAACTCATTTTAGCTCCTAACAAATTATCATCTACCCTGATAAAATTATCATCAACTGTAGCATGATCTGTTCAGCTTCCTTACCGTCACATTACACCTTTGCAAGCCTCGAAAGGCATAGGAATCGCCCAAGTAGAGCAACCTGGAAAAGTTTTTTTCCAATTTAAGGAAATTTTGAACTTAGTCTGCCTTTCACGTTTGCTTGTATATCTCAACATTTCTAAATTATGCTTGTTTTGATTCGGCTGATATCCAGTAAATTCTGCGTGTCATAAAGGCTTGTCAAAAGCTTTTGTGATTCATCTTTTCTGTAGAGCCTTTCTGAACGTTCATACATCAATTCTGTTGCCTTCCATTGATCATTTGTTTCACAGCTTAGCAATAAAAGGTATACAGGTCAAACGTACATGCCATTTGAAAGAGTTTCAGTAACTTAAAAACAATATTGATTTATTTTACTTAAATCCCTCAACCTTTTTAAGAACGCTGTCTGTAGTCAGGTATGAAATGACAGTTTTCCACTTCCACAATTCATAGCCCAAGAACAGCAGATGAGAAGAAAATGTTACTTTTTGTTTTATCCATTTACCATTCTAAAGTTATTTACTACTTCTGTGAATTAAAAATACATCATAAAGACTTTCCTTCATAACTGACCATTGCCTCCTGCTCCTATCTGAAGAAGCTTAACATGAAAACTGATTAATGCTCCAATGGGAACACGGAAAAGTAGATGAGAATCTTCCAAAGTGGGGAACATTTTCACCATATTACAGGGTAAGAAATTAAGGAAAATAAAATTATGTTTGGATGGGAAATCGTTATTGACATCCTAGTTGCTAGTGAGAGCTAAAGCTTTATGCCACCATCCCTCTGATTCTGCTAATATATTTATGGCAACATAGCTCTACCTACTTGCACTGAGCTATCACATGCACTACGTGGGAGCACATATTTCTTCACAGCTATATTTCAGGCAGAGGAAACTCAATAAAGACCTCAAACTGTTAAGCTTTAATTAAATTATGGATAACCTTTCCAGAAGTACACGGCAGTACATGGGCCTACGTCAACTCCCAGGTTTCAGAGGCATAGCAACACGTACATTTCTGATACAGGAGGAAACTGAATTGAGATACCAGCTGCTTTGTTTTATTGACCTTCAGTACCAAGTATGTGAAGATGTTCAATAATCAGCTCAACTAAAACAGAGAAAATATAAAGGCACTACTATTCCACTCAACAAGGCAAAAACAACGAACTTTAAATGCGGCAAATAGAAAGCCCCTGTGGTTGACCTCTAAAAGAAAGTTAGAGAATTGAATTTCTGTACTTTCTCAAGGAAAATTCATTCAAAATACACCTGCACATGAACTATACAGCCAATTTTCAACCTTTCTGGAAAGGATGCTAACTGTATCAATAAGCAAAGCAACCAGGTGCGTTATGACTTCCTAAGTTTCAGCAGTGGCTCTTTCTAAAGACTATTTGGAGGCATTCATTGTACCTTTCAATCTCAATTTTGGTGAAAGAATGACAGAAGTACCGATGTTCTTACAAGTACTTTTTTGACAATCTGCTCATATCTTGTGAAGCAATTTTATTCAACAAAGCTAAATAAACATTTGAACAGTTACCAGCCACACATCAGTCTACAAAAAGTCAATTGAGAAAAGTACTTTTAAGAAACAGGAGCAACAAATTATACGAACCAATTTTTTTTTCCACACAACTTAATATAATCTTTCCAGAGTATGCATCAATACCTGCTGTTGCCTTTGCCGTCGCATCTGTGCAACCTGAGACATCATGATTTGACGATCCAATAATTCCATCCGCTGCTGTCTCTGGATGTCCACTGTTGCTCCCATTCCGACTCGGATTTCATTTGTTGGTTCCGCAGAAGAGAAGATTGGTTCAAGAGTCCAAGAAAATATTTTTGCTACCCAGCTGGGCACACAAAGAATTTGATGAACTTTTAATATACTACTATTGTAGCAAATCCCCGAAATCTAAAAAGGAAAATGAAATGTTAAAAAACAAAACAAAACGAACAATCCCCTTAAGTACACCAAATATAGTTTTTATTCGTCTGGCGGATACCAGTAGTTCTTTCTGTTTTTTAAAGCACTTTTTTTTTTTTAGTGTACTTACCCAGAGTTCTTAGTCAAGAATCTAAGAAAAAATAGGGGATTTCTTTACCTCTAACTTCCCCACAACTACTGACCTGCTTTTTCTAATCTGTGTATTGCATTGTCTGTGACACACAAAGTTGTTTTTTGTTTGTTCCAGGATTTGAACCCAAACTGAGTAATTGTCTCTATAGGAGGCCAGATTTCAAATGACACAAGAAGATTTAGGCTGCCCTTGTGAATGCTGAAGCACTATGAACATTTACAAAAAGCAATTCCCTTAAATTTCCCCTCACCACCCCAAGTTAAGTTTCCCCTCACCACCCCTTCTAGTTAAGGCAACCCAAACCCTTATCATTCAAAGCTAAATCTAAGCGCATAACACAGACTTATTCCAAAATAATTCTATCTACATTCTTGGGAGCAGGAGAACAGTTTATCAAAAATTACAGTACTTTGGAAAAAATTGTAACACTGAAGGAACTCAGTCCCTGTGATGACCTTCTCCTACATGCACACACTCCCTATTAATTCCAATTAGTACAGTTAAAAGGAATACAGAAAATATTATTTAAGCTGTTTATTTATTTATTTGGGGATATTTACTTTATCTCACTGACATTTGTATGAACATACAGAGCACACAGCTGCATATACAAAAGTAGATGGCATTAAAAAATCTAACATTCTTGGGAGTGGGACATTTCTTGTATTATTTAGAAGGCTGTGAGATGATGAGACTTTTTGCAAAAATATATTAAGAGGCCCGCTTAGACAAGCTGATTTTTATTTTACTTTCATCTTTTATCATATGCTCTCAGGACTGTATATAGCAGCAAACAGAGGATACAATTCCAAAAAGAGAAAGAACAGCCTTAAAATGGCCTTTAGCTGTTTTATCTTTTTGGGCTATGATGGAGGTGGTAAATGGCATGTGATAAGGGCAGGGCCACTACCTCTGGCACCAGAGTGAAGGCTGCCTTTAACACAAATAGTCCATATTCAAAGCAAGGCCCTGATTTGACCCCAGGGATGACAGGGCACTGGAAAAGCAGCTTCTTCATTGCCTCAGTAATTCTTTCCTCAATTCTAGTGCAACTGTTCATGAGAACTGTAAACCTGAGACCAAAACCTGGCCACGTCAACTGCAGACTAAGATAGTACTATAGAGAGACTAAGATAGTACTACAGAGAGAGTAAGTAATAATATTCCTATCGCTTCTGTGACGCACGTGCCTTTGGTACGTAAGACTTCGGGTATCTGCCATACCAAGAAGGCACCTCAGGAGCTAACTATCAGGTCCCAAGACAGCGGTTTGGCTTATTTTAATATTGACACCTCGCTCCAGGAAAGCTCCAATCTGTGGGTGCTGAGAAAGCCACTTCTATGGGAGTGAAAACTACTAACCCGGCCTGCAAACATTACATGTACATTTAATCCAAGGATTCCTTAGATGCAAAAAGCACAAACAGCACCAACCTACAAACAACCCCTATAGCATCAGGCTGCAGGGGAAGACTGTGTCTGGTTCCGGGCACGCAAAGGCAGGGGAGACACGGTGCTCTCACCTGCAATGCTTTGTCCAATATCATATCTAAACATTCCCTCACCCCTTCCACATGGCCCCCTGCATTTGTGCCACTCTTATCAGCCACAGGCTTTCCAAGCACCCTCGAACTTGACCAAGTTGAGAAAGTCACAAGAACAAAACAAAGTGAGTGGTGATAGGAAAATCTACATCTCATCACTGAACGTATGACAAATCTTGACACGTGTCTGAACACACTAACCGCAAACAGAATTGTTCTCCTATCAATTTGAGATACAAAATACAGCAAGAGAGGTATCAGCAGCACGCCTTTAGTGTCAGTGCTTTGGGACTTGTTTGTTTCAGGAAGGAAAGTGTATTGAAAACATTGCCAACAACTATACCAGCGACAGCACTCTCATACCCCTCTCTGCAGAGGAGCTACTCATTTGACAACATTTGACAACAATCTTCTTAGCCACGAGAAAAGTTTTAACACAGGACGTAGAGGATGGGCACTGCTGCAATGCAAACGGTCAAGCCTGAGCCCCGCAGTGAGACTGGCACACGTGGCTGCCGCCTCTCTCCCCCCAGCTCTGCTGAGCTCATTCAGGCAGCGCGCCTGGCGCGGACGCAACGAAACCAGACGCAGGTGGCAGCCACCGCTGCCCCCGCTGCTCCTCGGTGGCAGATGAGCACCCTGGCTCCTCCCTGCCCTGCCCGAGACGGAAACCTATTACATAACGCGGGCCCTGGGCACCCGCGGAGAAGAAAGTCAAGACGTTGAGCGACAGAAGGCTCACGAGAAAACCTGAAACAAAAAGCACGTGGTGAAAGAAGACGACACAACTGGTACGGTGGGAGAAAGGCACAGCTGCACGGAGAGGAGCTTACTGCAGACCCTCGGCTGTGTGGAGCAACTGTGCAAGCGTGCGCTAGTGATCTGAGACTATGAACAGGTGGAGGGATTGACTCAGCTATGAAAGGTGCTAACTTAATACACACTGCCTAAAGTCATCTGGTTACCTTCGTGTTTGTCAGGATTTCAGTGTCACTGCCTCCGTCCTCTCCTCGTTTTCTGTGGCAGTTACAAAGCTATGAGGTGGAAGCATTGGAAACTTTACACCAGCTGGCTCAGTCTTAACCCATTTTCAAGAAGTTTCCTCTAGTGAGGAAGAAAGAGTCATCTACATATTTCCAATAAACACAGAATGGAGACACTTGCAGTTAGAGCAGGTCTTGTGATTCAGTCTGGTTTAGTGTCATACACCCATTTTGATGTCAAGTACTTTCAAAGAACTTCCTCTTTAGCGGTTCACAGGCAGAACTTGGTATCTATCATTATACAAAGCAACCTTAACAAGACATCTTAGAGCCATGAAGTGAATTTTCAGTTTTTAAGGTCCAAAATACTAAGACTGTAAAGTTGATTTCACTATTCCCCAACTTGAACACTGTACATCAGGTTAAAGGGCTACTCTCCCTAAAGTTATGAGCATTCAGGGATTTTTAAGCTCTTGAAAAGTCATTGTGGAAAGACACTGAGGTTAAATTCACGCTGTTATCATTGAATGCTTTTAGCTGCCAACATAAAATATATCTAGGTCACTTTATTATAGTCACACCATCATACCCTACAGTCTTAGCAATCATATCTTTAGTTTTTGATCAAGAAAAAACGCTGAGCAGAGAAAATGGATGTGCCTTAAGTGGTTTGGCACACCACAGGAAACAAGCACGCTTACTTATTTTTCAGTTGCTTGGTATCATGTGCTACTACCAGTCCGCCACACGAAACTTCCTAACCTCCTCCCGCCCTGTAAGAAAGGCCAACTTCCCCTCCGCTTCCCTCACGTCCTTCCAAAGTTTTAGGTTTTTTTCAGAAAAAGGAACTAGCTGCAGATTCTCTTTTTCATTAGGTAAACCGAAAATGGAAGCTTTCCAGTATATTATACGACATGTAGACTCACATGCTCCATTATTAATTGAAATATTGTGAATCATTGTACTGGACTAACACTAAAAAGAACATCAAACAAAGAAACAGTATGCTAATTGGTATTGGAAATGATGCTGAAAAATATTTTGCTTAATGTTAAGTGAAAAAAAAATAGATTGACAGAAATTAAAAGTCGGCAAATGTTCTATTTTTGCTTCTAAATAATTCAAATATATTTATCGTATGTATTCAAGACTTATTATTTTCAGATATCAATAAATCAGAAGCAAGTAATTACGCTGAGATATTACGCTGATGTTACTTTTGCACTTATTGTTTAGTTTGTCCATAGCATATTCCTAGTTCTTTCTATATAACTAGAATCAAAATGAGGTGCTGATGGTTGCCTCAAAATTCTCTATTTCTCTTGATTAGAGAAACTTATCACTCATCAAACCAAGAGAAAGCATGGCAAAACCACCCAACAAATAAACTGCTATGCATGTATTCAACTGGTAGTTCTAACCTGCAGTGTATATGTAACACAGTAAAATATTTTGTTTTGGTTTTCTTT
Organism: Tinamus guttatus; assembly: GCF_059628265.1. Lineage (NCBI taxonomy): Eukaryota > Metazoa > Chordata > Aves > Tinamiformes > Tinamidae > Tinamus > Tinamus guttatus. The sequence continues at coordinate 3,395,199 of NW_028288714.1, read as the reverse complement.
GGAGAGAAAGCTGCTAAGAGTATAAACTTTTGTAAAAGGTAGGCTGAAAGAAAAATAAGGTTCTATTAATAATAGACTAATTCTCTTTAACTTCCTTCCTAGTTGACTGAGGTCATGAACTTGCAAGATATATTGAAATATTTTTCTTCAAGTCCTTCAATGCTATCTTTATTTGCCAAGCACAAACATTATCAGATCTCAGTTATTTGCATATTTGCAGGCATGAGTGTACTGGTATTTCAGCATAGTACTTCTACTCTTAACTTGTGACTTAATCATAGAATCATTATGGTTGGAAAAGACCTTCAAGATCAAGGACAACCGTAGGCCCCTCAAGACCATGCCTGTTAAACCAGGCCCTACGTGCCTCATCTACACTTTTCTTGAACACTGCCAGGGAGGGTGACTCCACCACTTCCCAGGGCAGCCTGTTCCAAGGCTTCACTACTCTTTCTGTGTAGAATTTTTTCCTAATGTCTAACCTGAATCTCCCCCGGTGCCTCTTGAGGCCATTTCCCCTTGTCCTACAGTAGTTATTTTGGAGAAGAGATCAACCTCCACCTCACTACAACCTCCTTGTACCTACTGTAGTTCTGGAGATCTCCCCCGAGCCACACCTTTTCTATAGTACAAGCCTTTGCTGCAGCTCTCAGAGCAGAATCCACAGCAATGTGCAAGAAGATTATGTTTCTGGATAATTTAAACGACTAAAATATGCTGTTTCACAACTATGTATCAACCAAATTTCTACTTTTTTTTTCTAACTAGAAGACTAAAACATACTTACAAGATTACTTCTGGTTTAAGAGATACTGTTAAGGACAAGCCCCTCTTTTTTCCACTTTTTAAAGTCAAAAATACCCTGTGAAGTAGTCTGTTATCAGGCATTTAGATGAAAACCTCAAAATGAAAAAATAGCACTGAAGTCTTTTCGGAGTGCTATTAATGTTATCTCGAATGCACTAAATTTTATTTTACACAATAATACTCAAAATACGACTGTATCATTTGATTACGTAATATTATTTAAATATAATACTTCAGTAAATTTTTTCTTCAGCATAGTTCTTCATAACTTAAAATTTAAAAAAGTTATAAATGTGATTTTACTCATGCTAACCCATTAGCTTTTATTTACCCTGAATGCCAGTTCAAATATTGTTTGGCTATAGATGACCCCCCAAAAAAACAGATAACACATAGCTTACTCATATTAGACTGATCCTCTTCTATGTCATCAAAACAGCCCACAAGATAATTGAACTAGATATAAATTATCTGAAGCACTATTTATAATTAGACATTTACACAGAAGTCAAGGAAGACTCTCTGACAGACTGACATACTTTGACATGGACCAAAGCCCTATGCAAGACTAAATGTGAAATATCTGGAGGACAAAAAAGGACATGTGGCAGGATATGAATGTGGAGGTAACTGTACACTGCGTTATCAAACTCTGGCCAAAGAGTTCAGGAAAACTGGCAATGATTTCATGGTAATTTCAAGTATGCAGAAGAGACTATATTTGATGTGTGAATACTTCATTGTAGAGTAATAAGAATGCAAAAAATGCAGCAACAAAATTCAATACAGATTGTTAGAAATTACATAAGAAAATGTATAAAAGGAGAAAGAAGGGCAATAAAACCATTTATCTCTGGGTCTGGCCAGTTATTAAGTATGTAATTTTACTATTAAATCAAGGAGTTTAAAAAAAAAGATGTGTGGTTTAAATATTTTGCTCACAAGTAGACTGGTTACATCTTGCCCCAAAAGGGGCAATGTGCCACAGACAGGAATGTCTCCAGAAAAAGATATATCAGCTGAAAAAAAAATGAACAGAGAGAAAGAATAAAGTTCTTAGCAAACAGAACTGAAAACCCAAATCCAAAGTACACTGAGTATTTAACAACTGGCATCCCTAAGTCCAGGTAAATCCAAGCCAGCAGATTGAAAATCAAGAATAAGATTTAAAGCACTCAAAAATCAGAACTGAAATTAAAACTAAACACTCAGTATTACCTGAACTTTCTATTTAAACCTTAAGCCTCTAAGTTTATGTTCTAATGTACCGTCTACAGTTTTCCAGCACCTGAAGTGTAAATGTCTAACTTTTCACACAGCCTGAGGAAGGTAAGTTACCAGATAGCACAGGCACACATTGGAAAGCCATTCCACTTCATTTACAGACACACGCAAAGTAAATAGAGCTTTGGAAACAAGAGCATTTGTAAGGTTAAAGCAGTTTACACTCCCTAAGGTTTGAAGGGAACTTCACAAAGGCTGAAGACAGCTCACAGAAGCACCGGCTATTCCAAATTTTGAATTTTCTGCAATACAAGACACCTTACAAATCAACCAACGAACAAACTGCTAGCTAAAAGCAAGAATCTTCAACACTAACATGACTAAAATGGAAGAAGGCCCGAAGCCGGTTACCCCTTATGAAATAGAGCCCTAACACCATAGGTAAAGGAAACCTTGGCTCATGTGATGCTAACACTACATGACAGGGCAGAGGGCACTGTGCATCCCAGTGGATGTATTTCACCTGCTGGTGCTGGCCTGAGTTTATTTCTTGAACGGGCCATGTTGTACCTGTGATTGAATGAGCCTTGACCTGCCCCCTCAAATACAAAACTTGCAGGAGTGAAGGAATAGCACAAAATATGAGCTGACATTTTTGTCAAGGGAGGAAAAGGGGAGAGAAGATGGACTGATGTATATAAGTCTAAAGAAAGATATAAGCAGACACAACTTTCTAAGGTGTTTTGAGTGTTTTAAAGAAAAACAGTAAGGAAATTGTTTCTGGGATTCAGTGAACTGAGCAATATTAATTACAGTAAGCTCTCTCCTCCTGTAAACAATTATGCAAATAATTTTTGGCTTAAGGTCAAATGGAAATCTCTAATCAAAAACATCCTAACTTTATGACACTAATAAGAAAAAAACCTATCATACCAAACAAACCTGGACTATAAATCTATAGCCTGTAATAGACTATATAGGCTATAATAGTCTATATAGACTATAAATCTATAATCTATATATATTTTTTAATATTCTTCCCTTTTTTTTTGGGGGGGTAAATAAACTTCAGTATCACAGGATAACACAACATATTAGCAACTATAATCATGAGGCCCATCCTGCCATACCAAAACAGAGTTAACCGAGAGGTACACTAGTTGCAAGCAGAAGAGTAAGCAAGTTGCCTTTAAGAGTGTCCTTCTACGTTCATTCAAAGTTACTTGATCCAGGAAGACAAGTCTTAAAGCGAAGATGAACGCCAGAACTTCTTTGATTCTCCAACCCACTGAAAACACGAACTCAAGGAGGTACAAATCCAAGCTGTTTTACACCTGACTGGAATTTATACACAACTTTAAGAGCATTAACAAGCATGAATAGAAGAAAAATCTCTCCCTGATGCCACATCTTCTACCTGAAAAGCCAGCTCTCATTTAGTCTAAGGGATTCATTATATGTTAAAATATCAATTGTGAGAATTTAAATAAGCCTAAACTAGGAGCATCCTGAAGTGAATGAACTGACAACTCAAATACTGTGCCAGTACATTGTACAACTGTATGTCACACTCCAGATAAGCACAAGTGTAACAAGAGCTAAATTGCAGCACAGCACAGCATACAGTCATATGCAAGTCTAAGGGCTATTTTCAGCTAAAAATTTAGACAGCAAAGTGTCCAGTCAACCAAATCCCACACCTAGCTGACTCAGTATTCATGTATTTACTCTGTCTGTGCAGATACATGCAAATTCAATTCACCACAGATACAGTAGGCCACATAGGTAACAGTAATATCAGTTCCGAAAATATATCAGTTGTCAAAATGATTCAACATGCATTTCACACCCAATGTGTTTCTGTAATTCTACACATACAGATGTAATAAAAGTATCTAAGGTTTCCAGTACTTGAAGGATGTAGTTCATATTTCTCTTCAGATCCTTTAATACTCTCTAAAACTTTATTCCCTTATCTGCTTTCTCAAAAGACTCCAAATCATGAGACATACGTGTGTGTACATATATATATATGTACACACACACACTTATATAGCGAGGAAAGGAATGTTTACTATTCACAGAGGTCTGATAGAATCACTGTGTGAAAAATGTCCTAAACTTTTTTCAAAATTGTAAACTTAGCAGAAGAGCTGAAGGCTGCAGATCTCTGCTTGTTGCAGAAAAATGAGATTGAAAAAACACCAGTTTCTGATGATGACTTAAATCATGCTATCAGTTAAAGGGGGACTGCAGCAAGATGAAAACTTTAAATGTTCTTTTTTTAAGGCTTACTGTAACTCAAAGAACGCTCAGCTTATTTCTGTGGACTTACATCTATTTAAAACATACTATAAACCTTAAATTAAAAAGATGATATATGAAAAGGAATCCTAACAAAGTTATATTATGCATCTGAAGAAAAGTGTACATTAACAAGGGAATTAAATTAAGAACTGGATAACCTGTATAGGCAAGTGGTACATGGCTCTCAGCCCCAAGCAAGAAGGGGTTAAAGGCCTTTCCTTTCCTTCCCAATGAACTCCTGTTCTAAAGGAAGGGCTATTAAAAGAGCCAGGAGAGTAACAGGAAGGGGAGAGTGTAGGGAGGAAGCCACAGATCCTTCATCAGGCTCAGAGGTTTGGGCTAATCTCCAGGATAGAGAAAGTCCAGGCTGTTAGTTTCATTGCTCTCACCTACACTTGTGGTATGGCCAGACTGCTGGGGCTTCACCATTTGCTGCTCTGGCCTTTCTGCTGGCTGCTCTGCCAATACTCACACAATGCTTTGGAGCACTCAGGGGAACTGGTAAGACTCTGAACTACTGAATTATGGCAGCAATACAGGGAGTGTCCATAGTCATTTCATTCTGAGTTTACCTCCGTTTGAATTAGTGGGTTCTAACAGCAAAGACACAATTTAAATTTTTTTCATAAGTCTGCATAAATTAGCAGTGAGCTGCTTTGGAAGCAGTAGCACTTTTCAGTTGTTTGAAAAACAGAGAAAATTCTGGTGCAGGAAATCACAGCTAGAGCTCCTAACTTGTAAACATACAAAAATATCACAAGCAGCTAATCAGTATCTAATAATCTAGAAGATTCAGTACAATCTGTTTCAGTACTCTGAATGCTTTAATGCTAAGACCATAGTTGAAAAGGAAAAAAAGACAGATATTTCCACCCCACTTTTATCTGAAAGCGGTGAGGAAAGTGCCTTCGCACTCTCACAGCTGCTGGGCAGCGCAAAATGGCCGCGCTGCAAACAGAGACATGAGGACGGCCAAACACGGTATCCTCACAGAGCAGCTGGGAGCTGCGTTCTGGAGGAAAAGCTTGAGATGTGCTGAAAACTGATAAAAATGAAACAACAGGTAAATAAAGGATATCAGAGAACATGCTATTGAAATTGATATTGCTACCATTTCTGCATTCTTTTCACTTAAGTTGAAAGTCTAAAGCTGCAAAATGTTTTTATGGGGTCAGAAAGCATTGGCAACCTACAAATATAAGCCAACTTTTTGCCTGTCAGTTTAGCAGCAGCCAGCACTTCACACTTTCAAGAATTAAAGACAAAAATTTTCTATGTACTGTTACAATGACAAACATAACTCAGCAGTCCTAGTTCTTTTTTTGAGTTCAAATATGTTGTACTGTATATGTAGCAGAGAGCTTTAAGCATCACACGGTTTTTAAAGCAGTAGACTTACCAATCCACTTAAGGCTAAGATCCAGATGTAGGAACCAGAGGTTAGGAGCTAGAAGATAAGAGTAATGATTTAAATTTTAATTTAACATAGTGATTGCTGTCTGATTTACTGCACTGCAGGTTTGTATTTATCATGACAATGGGAAAAGTCAAACATTTATTTCTGTGAAAATTCTGTTTAACATTAACAAAGAGATATCCTAGAAGTAGCAGAGGTGGAAAAAACACAGGGATCCAACAATTGTTCTCTTCCTACAGAACAATACATTTTATTTTCATATAACATACTATGTATAACAGGATGTCAGTTATAGGCTGCACTGAAAAACAAGTTTAAAAGATAGACTGAAGCAAAGGAAATGACTCAGCAGTAGCAGCAGGAGAAGAGTTCCAAGCAGGGGAAGGCAGTGCAAGTGAAGCTCTTACACAGGCAGCCACGGAAAGACCAAAAATGAATGTCAGAAAGATATAAAGTTGTCTCCCAGTGGAATGTTTATAGATACAAAATCACAGAAGTAGGCTGAGTACATTTTCAAAAAGTCTACATATCAACAGGGGGGCCCATCACTTTTAGCAAAGTAGAGGGGATTAATCACCTGGAGAAGGTTATTATCAACTGGAAAAACAGGCTGAAAATTAGACTGAAAGCTGCAGGTCTTACAGACCTACAAAAGTAGGTCTGTAAGATGCAGACTGAGTCATGAGAATATCTCCTCTAGACTTGTGACTATGGAAAGAGAGGCTTGAGACAAGGACAGAGCTTATAAATGAGAAGGCAGATGAGCTTCCCTCTGTGACAGCAGCTACTGCTCTGTATAAAGCAGAGCAAAATCCAGTGAAGACACAGTAATTAGTAACTAGTGATCTCAAAGTGTTAGATGCAAGAAAGCAAAAGGCAAGGGATACAGGGGAACAAAGATCAGACGATGCCACTGTTTTAACAGAAACAGTAGTGGTGGCGATGGCTTCAACAGAGAGGAAGCACGAGTTCTGAAAAATCTAAAAAAGGCTGGTGCTGGAGTAGAAATCAGCGTAATCCCAATGCTCCACAGCAAATGGATGAATGAGATGTTCAGGTGGAGCATGAATCAATGTTCTGAAAGTGACCATTCATTCTAAAATACTCTCTACTACCCCTCAGGTACTTCTGGTGCTTTCCGTTAGTTTTGGAGCTATTTCTGAGTCCCTAGAACGTATAAAAATGAGTACAACTTCTCATAAGGGGGAAAGACTTCTGTTCCATAATTCAGCTTGTGACACGGCTGCCCACTCATTTCTAGGCTGTTGTGGGTACTTTTGCTTTCTTAAACAACTATTGTGTGTCTTTATCAAGCATTTATGTTTTTCCATTTATTTTTTAAGGTAAAACTCCTTGATATTGCTGCACTCTATTTAAAAATATTTTCAATTACCTGTCATATGGAAATGCTTTGTATAAAACCAATATTAATTTACACAGAAGTACAATTCAGCCAAATTTTTGATAATTTTATTTACAGACACTCTTACCACAGAAAAGTACTGTACTCTGTTGGCTTAATTTGAGATCTAACAGACAAAGGGAAAACAAACAAAACCAAGAAAACAGAGCAAATTACGAAGGTGAAAGAGGTGCATGCCTCAGCAGCAGGTTCCCACCATTTTCACCTGGTTCATTTCATTGAACCAAAATAAAAGGAATTACAGAATTTGCACATTATATTTTGCCATGCAAGACAATGGAACAACAGATACTTTGTTGACTACTTCAGCATGCAGAAATGCTGAATAGCAGAAGTACAAGCTTTTCAGTATTTTAATTGACAGGATAGACACTAGCTAAATATATGTACCACTCACATGGGTCCAAATTGATATAATAACACACAGTGATATTAACTGCTAGGTTATCAATTCAATAAAAGATGAACAAGCAAGTACATACCATACCTGTAAACCCAGTATATAGACCAGTGTCTTGTTTGTGATAGAAAAGTGGCCTAATACTTGTGTCACCTGCACTCTTGGAATGGAGCCGTAAAATGGTACAAACAAAGCAAATACAGGACCCAAGCTGCAAAGAGAAAGATACAGATCGTTAATAGGAATATTAGCAATAATAATGTAAAACAATATAATTAATTCTATGTACAAAGTGCAGTATAACCTTGCAAAGTTCCGTAGGATCTGAAAATTAGAAAGTTTATTACGTTCAATATAATAGATCCCACAGCAAAATAAGTATGATTACTTGGCAATTTTCATTGCAAAGAAGAAACAGGTGACAAAAGTATCTTATTTCGCTATTGTTCAGGATGGAAGCAGCATAGAAGACAATATTTTTATTGTAATAGCAGATTATTTCCATAAAAGGCAGCATTCAAAACAAGAAAAACAATAGTCACCTGTAACAAAACAAAACTTCTGTTTTGTGAGTGAAAAGGATGGCACTTACTCCAAAAGATGATGGAGACCTCTGAACACCTTATAAAGTTATGCCCTTATATTCAGCCCAGCCTACGGCATTGCCAGTTTGATGACACACTGCATATCACAGCTCATCAGAGGGCTGGAACCCCGACAGTTTGACGCCAGTCCCTTTGTGGGCACCTTGCACAGGCCTACGCATAACGAACGGTCTTTAGGATTCTCACCTCTATCACAGCACGAGATGCTGAGTTTCCACACGCTCTTCAAGGTCAGTTCTACCAAATTTAAGACTCAAGCACCTTATACAATGACCACACCAGTCTGATGGAAATTATGAGCGTTTCATGCATATCCCCAAACGCAAAGCCTTTACGTTAAAACCTTTCAGTTTCCAGGAAATTACCACTGCAGAACCAGTGCCAAAGGCACAGATTTAGGAGATACTAGAAGAAAAATACCTCCAAGAACAAGTTAAAGATTAACAACAAAAAAGTTCCTTCCCATAAGGGAAGATGTCTTTAGATTCCAATTCAGGCTCCAACACATCTATAAGCAAGATATACTATCAGCTGCTTCAGGCTAGTCAGAGAACACCTTTCTCCAGCTCAGTCAAAGCTTAGCTCTTTGCCATACTTCAACACCTCTTGTCAGCCCAAAATATTGTTTCCACAGTTTTGCCCATCAACCATTTTGGGCATCTAAGTCACTAATGAAAAAAAAAAAAGCGTTGGCTGAATCTTCCCCTGCATTTAAGCAGGTAGCAGCATAACCTGGCCAATACTGGTGGAGCAGACAAGTGAGCCTAGACATGAGGCCCTCCTCCGGCAGAGCTACCGTGGCGATAGCTTCCAAGCAACAAGCGACAGCTGATCATTGGGGGGTGGGTTACCCGCAAAATGTACATCTGCCCCCACTTAACTCAGGCTGTCTTGTGGCTCAGATAGGCTGGATACCCTAAAGGATAATTTTACTCTCCTTGCTGATTAAGGCCTACAGTTTTTACAGGCCTTCACACACACAGGATCTTGCTATGCTCAATGGACAAATGCGGACAAACGGCAGGAGCCAGGAGCTACACACGTTGGAGGGCTCACTCAAAAACAGGGTCTTCCTTGAGGAGGTCCTACTGATGGCAGTAATACCCTGGCAAATGCTGGACTGAATATTTAGACTTTCATTTCCTGAGTAACTGCCGAATATGATACTTGTAACTGGAAAAAAATGATCATCAAATTCACAGTTCAAATATTATTTTTACTCATTTAATGGGCAGTGGCTTAAGACTATTTCATTACCATTTGCTATATTTGAAGTTCAGCTTGCTGAAAACGTCTGCCTCTGAGGACTTAAATGAAGTTTAATTAAATGAGACTGAATCATTTTTAGTATAATATCTTCAGCAAACCATCGGATGAATGTGAGCGCACAGAGAATGCTAACTCTAGTAATAGTAAGTTTCATCTGTAGAAACTACAGATTTCATCTGTATATATACACAAACAGCTCTTTGCATATATTCAAATCATTTGAGTTGTGGGAGTTCAGAGGCAGAGCTACAAAAGTAGTACATACAAAAATATTTCTTTATCAGAATTATTTCTGTTGCAACTACCAATTTGGTAAGTGAGGAAAGAGAAAAAAAAAGAAAAAAAAAATCTTTTCCTCTCTTAGAAAAATAATTTTACAGATTTTCAGTTTATGGAATTTAATTCTTTCTATTCTTACCATATGGTTTCAGCATACTTTTCAGGTTTTATTTCTCCCGTGGTATCTAGTGACTCAAACACCAAGATTTTACATGCAAGAGTGCACTCACTCATAAGATGGGGAATTACAGAAAGGAATTTCCCATGACTACAACTGTGTTTCAAAAAGAGATTATAAAGTGCTGAAAGGTTCCTTAAATGTTAATATTGATCACTTACACCAGCAGTGAAACATAGAGCATGCCATCCCAGACGAAGATGGTGACTCATGTGACTGTCTTGTATCTGACACTGCTCATAACGTGACAAACTAGAGGAGCTAAGGGGAACACAAAAATGTTTTTTTTTTTCCTCTAAAAGAGTAGTTAGACACCCAGACAGACTTACACCTGCAAGGCATATGTTTATGTTTCTTAGATAGAGTTAAATCTTAGTATAAACAGGTATTTCACTAATATCCATACAGGATTTTTCTAATTTCATGTCTAACTCATTTCCACAAGGTAATCCATTGCATGAAAACTGTTTTCTTTTCATCATGTAGCTCTCTTAAAATTCATAGTTTATCTTTTCTGTTCTGTTCAAAATTTTCTAAGCATTAATCATGCCTTGTTTTAGAATATATACATAGATGCTGCTCAACTACAGTGGGCCTTCCAAAGAGGTTATCTACGAAACAATAATATAATATGACACACAAGCAGCAAAGGGAAGGCTAAGGAAGAAGTACGTTGTGTCAAAGGACATGGAAAAGGCTGACGTACTCGATCTTTTTTCGCCTCTGTCATCACAGATAAGGTTTGTGCTCTCCCAGATGCCTGAAACTCCCAGCACTGTCCAGACTGTGGGACTGAAGCAGTATCCACTATCGAGGAACACAGTCAGGAAACACTTGAGCCATTTGGACATACCCAAGTCAATGGGACCAGATGGGATGCACCTCAGGGTGCTGAAGGAGATGGCTACTGTTAGGCTGTTCTTGGAACGTCATGGTGATCAGGGCACGTTTCTAAACATGCAAATATCACTCGTCTTCAAGAAGGAAGCTTCAAGTGACTTCAGCCAGCCTCACCTCAGTCCCTGGGAAGATTACAGGGCAAATCCCCTTAGAAGCCGCTTCTGGCCACGTGAAGGACAAAGTGATGGCTAAAAGCCAACACTGATTTAAAAGGCAAATCATGCCTGACTAACGCAACTGCTTCCTGTGACAAGATGACTGGCACTGCAGACAGGGGCAAGGTAGTGGATGCCGCTATCTACTTTCACTCTGGCAAGGCCTTTGGGTCAGACTCCCACTGCGCCTTGAAGCAAAACTGGGAAGGTTTGCACTGAATATGGGAACTCTGTGGGGAACTGGCTGCACTGCTGGACTCAAAAGATTCTGACCAGCAGTACAAAGTCCAAATGGTGGCCAGTTACTACCTGCATGCCTCAGCGACCCATACTGGGGACAATTATTCTTCATGCCAAAACACTGGAGAGCAGCGCTGCTATTCACATATATCTCGATGCACTGGAGAGAAATGGGCTGACAGGAAACTTATGAAGCTTAACAAGAGCAAATGCGGAGTTCTGCACCTGGGTTGGAATAACCACGTGCAACCGCACAGACGGGCCAGAAAGCAGATTTGCAAAAATAAGGACCTGGGAAAACCTTCAAATTATCAGTAGTAAGCAGTTCACCCTTGCAGGGAAGGACAATTTGCATACTGGGCTGTTCTAGCAAGTGTGGAGTCACCAGGCCACGGGAAGCAATATTCTCTTCCGTTTGGAATGTCTCAGACTGCACCGGGGCTCTGTTCCCAGTCTGGGGCCCCTCGTTATAAGTCATTGACCCATTGGAACAAATTCAGCAGACGGTAATGACGGGCCAAGGAGCCCACACAGCAAGAATCTCCAGTCACAGATATATTCAAATTTCACTTGGACACAGCTCTGAGCAACCTCCTCTAGTTGGACCTGCTTTGAACGGGGGATTGGAGTGTATGACTGCCGTGGTACTGTCCAACCTAGATTACTATTCTGTGAATAACTAAAGTCTTGGTGCTGAAGCTTGCAGTCACTGGAGAGATTTCTGTTTCTGTATTTGGCTGCATAGGTTAGACAACCATTCATGCACTGTAAATCAAAGAACTCACTTTAACTCTTTGCATTACATTAAATAATTGCTTGGTAACATAGATTCAGCATCCAAATGGAAAATATAGTCTAAATGGAAAATATACTCTTACTTAAGGACTACTACTCTCTTCTTCACTTTTCTCTTTTCCTCTTTGCCTTTCCTCTTATTCCTTTGAAGTTTTTTCAGGGAATTCCCTAAGAGCTGAGATCAGAAGAGATCTCTGGAGTCCAATCCCCCACCCTTCCCCCCCTTCTTAAGCAGGGCCACCTACAGCACGTTGCCCAGGATCTCATCCAGTGGTGCTTTGCATACCTCTAGGGACGGAATTTCCACAACCTCTCTGGGCAACCACGACAACATTACCCACATTTGGCTGTCCATTAGTCTGGACCTATAAGCTCTCAGTTGGCCCACCATCCCCTCCTGTGCAGAGCTACACACATTTTCGCTGCCGAAGAACAACTCTTCCTCCCACCTCACCTCAGAGCTTGCCCTTCCTAAACGGCCTCTATCCATCCAGCTAACATGACTGGAGTGCTGCGATATCCCACCACATCTCTGTGATTCCAGTGGGATGTGGTTACAGCTCTGTAACTGCAGAGACTTCTAATCCCACCTGTTTGTTCCAGTGCCATATGCATTAGTGTAAGCAAGCACTCCAGAGAGGCACCCACAATGCTTTCACCATAATGCTGCGGAAAATAACTTAGAAAAATCATTTAAATGCTTTTGGTCTATGGAACAAAAATGGAGATACAATCATTCTAAAGCCTTCTTTTGCAGTAAGTCTTTGGAGTGGACATGGTATCCATACAGAGTGTTCAAATTCTAGTGTTTAATCTTTCATGCTTTAGAATTATTTGCTTTGCTTAAAAATGTTAGTTTCTAACCCACATGACTGAAAACACCTTCCTAAATACCAAGTGGCACAAACTCAATTTAGAGTCCACACCTGTTTGTGTCTGAGAATCATGATATCCTTTCTTTGCACAAAATTATCTCAATTTTTAGTAGAAGGTAATCATGGCACTTGAAAGCATATTCATCATTTTATTCCTGATAGTATCACCAATATAAAAAACAGCCTTGTGGGGGAAAAAAGAAAAAAAAAAGAAAAAAAAAAGAAAAATGAAAAGAAAAATGAAAAGAAAAATGAAAAGAAAAAAAAACCTTAAACCTGAGATCTATGAACTACTGACACAGACCAAACAACCAGGGGCAATAGTTTCCCAAGGAAGAAACAAGCTACCTTAATGTTAAAAGGGTGAATAAATATTAAATGCAGGTTAAAATAAACATTAACAAATATAACTAACAAATATATGCATAAAATATGGAAGAAACACCCTGATCCTATGACATAGGAATAAATGGGTAAATAGTTCATGTTACTTCTGCAAAAAGTATCTGCTGTTGTCATTGGAAGTTTTGTGGGATTAAAATTTGCAGAAATAACCTTTACATTAGTTTATTTAGAATGACTCACCACATTTACTGCTGTAGTGTATTTTTTTTTATTGGTCACATTATTGACATCAGTTTAAGTTCTTTATAGAAACATTAACCTCTCATGACCACGTAGTAGAGCTGCAAATAATACAAAGCACATAAACACAGCACTTTATCTGTTATGTTAGTGCTCTACTTCCCTATGGCCTGTCCAGACAGTGCCATTTTACATTTAAGTTGCCAGTCTTTCAAATGTATTAAACATTCTAAATAACATCCTAAAATTAGCTAATTTCTGGGCAGCTCTGATCCTCTGCCTAATGGACTAAAAGGAACCACCAGTGGCACTGCACCCAAACCTTCTGCTAGACATGAGCAGGAATTCCTGAAGCTTCTCAAAACCAGGACATTTTTTCCCCAGTATTCTTGTAACTTATCAGCAATTTTTCACAAGAATTGAGGGGGAAAAATAATTTTAAAAAAGAAACAAAGAAAAAACAAGAGAAACCCTGAAAAGAAGTTGTGTGCATCTTAATAAGGGAAAAAAGTAGCCTCTTCCTGTCCCTGGATATCTCAGCAAAATCACTGCAACTTTGGGTTTATCAAAATATGAAACCAAGCACATTTTAACCAAATAGCGAATACTTTTAAATTCTCTCTTTATGGAAAAAAGTAAGTCAGACATCTAGCTCTCTCTAAAAAAGCTTTAAAACTTTTTCCGAGACCGACAATATTTTCCATGGACTGCTCAGTTCCATTGTAAATCACCTTCAGGTTCTTTTCTCTCCTTGTTGGTTGGCAAGCTAATCCAAAACCTTGATCTTTCGGTGGCTAATTTCTTTTTGATTTTATTTTTAATGTATCCATCATTAATTACATGATGATGTATGTGAGTAATACTCTTTAGCTTCTTCTGTTCTTCAGCTGGCCGTATCTCAACCTTGCTTGTGCGAGGCTTACGAGGCTGGCAGCTCTTCTTCTCTCACCAAAGTTCTCCATAGCTCTCAGTTCAGCTATCTGCTGAGGGATTGTTGCTATTGTACCAGCTTGCCAAAATACGCACTGTTTCTTCAGTTATGCCCCCACACAACATTTTTGCAGACTACTGAGCACTTTTTCAGCTTACCAATAAGAGAAACAAAACTGTTTTATCAAGGCCTCTATCCACTCTACATAAAATATAAAAGCACTGCCATTTACTTCAGCAGCAGGCAGTGTGCTGATGATCATACTGATGAACTAGACGGGGGACAGGACAGACTTGCCCAACATTATACCCTAACTGAGCAACAGTATCACAGCAAGGACAGTTTATTCTTAACTGATAAGCAATTACCACCAGCCAGGTGCCGCAGAGTTAGTTATCTGTGTTTAGCCACCAACTCTGCAGCAGGTACCTGCAGCAAGTGTTTGATGATGATGATGATGGCTTACTTACTAGGTTGTCTTATTTTCATCTCCCAAGAGGCAACCATTGCTGACCATATTTAGCAAAGCAAAATCCGAGCTCAGCAAGAGAAAGGAGCTTGCCCCTTTCTCAGAGGCAGCGGCTCCCAGTGAGCTCCACTCGGGTAGACCTGGCCCAAAATGGGAGCACATCGGGAGGTACGGAGGCTTAAGGAAAACACTGAAGGGATTTAGGTGACAGAATATTTCACTGAGGAGGAAGGGTCCAGCAGCTGAACTGAAATCTTTACTCCTGCTTCGGTTCATCTGGCTTGGGTGCTTAACTAAATCTCTATCACAGTTTAACCTAAAGCATTTTATTTGGCCCGTATGAAGCAATGGAGCAGGTTACCATGACTCACTCACGAGCAATCACTTGCTGTTGCACAAACTCGAGTCACTTGATAAATAATGTTTGTCTAGAGAAAAGGACAGGATTCAGCCACAGGTGACTTTTGGACACCCGAGCCATCTCCCAAGGAAAAGGGATTCTTTTTGGAAGTCAGGATAGTTTTGCAGTTAACAAAGTGAACTGGGACTTAGGCCGGTTGTTCCATTAGCATCCTGCATAAGTGCAGAAGTTTTTTCTCGCTTTGTGTGCTAGCTGCCTGGATACAAGATTGCAAGGATAAATCCAGCACCCTCTGCAAATTGCTCAAATACAGCAGTAGAGACAGAAAAATAAACTAACAGTGGCAATACAACACACTGGTCATAATATTAACTGCCAACACCTCGGAAAGTAACACATCGCTCTATTAATCTACATGTTACATTTGAATAAAGAAAAACAATAAACTTCTGCAGGAAAAGGGTAAAATAAACCACACTTTCTGTAAAGTGCCTTTTTTCACCTTAAATATCCAAGTGCTGCTGCGGCAGGCAACCAGATGTGAAGAAATGGCAGCATTGTAAGAACACGAAACAAACAGCTAGAAAGATGGAGGGTGTAGCAGGGACTACAACGTGCATCACAGCCCAAGCAACTGCCACCTCGCGCCACACTGCCTAAGTGGCTACTGCATCAGGGTGCCTCAAAGAGACAACCTAATAATATATCTTAATCACAGGAAGGCAATATTTTATCAGATCAGGGCAAGAAATGTGTATTGGTACTATTTTTACAACAGTAAACTTTTTTTTT
Organism: Tinamus guttatus; assembly: GCF_059628265.1. Classification (NCBI taxonomy): domain Eukaryota; kingdom Metazoa; phylum Chordata; class Aves; order Tinamiformes; family Tinamidae; genus Tinamus; species Tinamus guttatus. The sequence continues at coordinate 3,379,187 of NW_028288714.1, read as the reverse complement.
TTAAATAGATATATCCTTCATTATAAAGTTTTAATAGTATTAATGTCAACCCTTGATCAAAAATTACTGCATGCCTTTGTATTTCCAGATTTTTAATTTCTGCCTATTCTTCTTTCTAGACAGGGATGTTGCAATACTATTTTGTGTACATATGAAGCAAGATCCTGTGTACTTTCCCTTCAAACACTGGTTTACAGCTCATTACTCCATATAAGATATTCTGTTCTTTAATGAAGTGAAAAAAGTAGAAAAAAAATAAAAACAAGAAAAAAAGAAAGAAAGAAATCCACAGTTAGTTCAACAGTTCTTCTAAACACTTCCTGAAGTCAAGATCATAGCTCCATACACCTCTGAGACTGCACTGTCAGCAAAACCTTAACAGTGTGAATGCAGCTTTAGTGTCTCCTAACAGTTTCCAGCCTTTGCACGGGTTGGACCTGCTATGAACACCATCACGTCTACTTGCTTGCTTTTTAAAATCAGGCCACCAAATGAGGCCACCTTAGAGATAAACCATCTTTTGCAGAGATGAATGATCTGTATGAGGTTTTGGGGAAAATCCCAGGTAACTCTCAACTACAGTTTCTAACAGCAATGCCAGGAATTTCCATCTACTTATGATCTTCACAACCTCCTTAACAAGATGCAGTTTAATTGCTAGATGAATGTTCTTCACCCACAAAAAAGTTTATGATAGGTAACAAAAGATTACCTCAAAATCTGACACCCCATTTCTTTGTTATTTCTTAAGGTATCCTTATTAAGAGAATTTTGGGGCAATCAGATTTGTGTTTTCAGAGTTGCTCATTCCTTTTTAATGCATTTGCCTCGCGTTTGTATCAGAAGCACTTTTCATTTGTATCCTTGCTCAAAATGCACCAAACAGTATACAAAGGGACATCTTCTCATCAGGGCAAGGCAGGGCTCTTAGCCCCTTCACATGCTTTCAAAGGGCATCTCATAATCCTAGAGCAGTGCTGGGAACATACACGGGTGGTGGAGATGCCTGATGTGACACAGCGCAGCCGCACGCCTTCGTCTGCGCGTTATCTTGCGCTGGGACAGATCTGATCAGTTAGAAAGTTTGTACTGATCAGATGACTCCTGGTTACAAATTACACTGTTTTTCTACACAAACGTAACGTAAACCAAAGCTTTTCTTTCAGGAGTTTTTAGTCGGTCACCAGTCAACCACGCAAACTTCTGGGTAAAGTCCCTTCACATGAAGGACAGCAGCACGTAACTGTGGGAGAGTTGGTGGTGGTGATTCTAACTACCCTCTTTGAGCAGGCTGATCGTAAAAGAAACTAAAATAGATGCTTTCACATCCATAAAACAGTAGGCAGCAAATCAGGGCTGACGTACAAATAAGTGTTTTTTTTTTTTTTCTTTTTTTTAAGGCATGCGAAGAGCTACCCCTCCCACCAAAGACGAGACGTCATCACTCTTCAAAACAATGTGCAAGGGCAAGGCTTCGCAGTCAGGCTGTCCTGCTAATTCCCTTAACTGCTCAGAGGATCTGGGAAGCTACGGATATGTAAGTACAGGAAAATAATTAACCTTTCCTCCCCCTCCCCACTAAATGACAGCAAACAATTCAAGAAAGCTCATTTCATTATTTTGAATATTCTCACGTGGAGAGAAGGATAAATGATTTACGGGTAGGAAAAGCTCAGGAAAGAAATTCTGTACTAATTCATACTGTTAGATTAACATACTGCTACTTAATTTTTATTTAAAGGGGCAGCTGACCTCAGGAACCATTGGCAAATGATTTCAAATGCTTTCTTAACATAGAGGCTTTTGACAATCAGAGGGAAATGTTTGATACTACATTAGCTTAGACAATTTTTGTAAGTAATGGTATTTTAAACTAAACTAATGTAGAAATAACTAACGTTGGAGTAGTAAGTGAAACATCGCTGTTTATTCACAGAAGCCGGCAGAAGGCTTTAATTGTAGGAGGGTGCCTTAAGAAAAATCTGCACCGTGGTGGCAAATGCATAGGTCGGTCTATCATCTGCCCTCCAGTCTGTGTGCTCAGCCCGGAGCGCTGCAGACACTCTTCTGTAGCACAGTATTTTAAGAAGCTGAGTTTTAAGAGCCAATTCCTTTTTTATTTTCTGATACTCATTTCTTTCCCAATTTTTAGAAATTCTTTTTCTGAACTTCAATCACTAAACATCTTTGTCCCTAATCTGTACCTTCACACCATGAAGCTGAGGAAATAGTACAAGTGCTGTCAATCTATACATCTTTCCAGTTAAACAGGATGCACTTTTCACACTTCACGGGCAAGGTAGCACATACTGTTCAACAGATTAACACACCCTAATTCTGATCTATCTTGAAGCGTGCACACCTTTGAGCTCAGAGCATCAGAGAAATCTGTCTAGCATTTCATGGCTCCTTGATTGAAAATTTACCTGACAGTTAGTCTTCAACAACTCAAATTTAATCCCTGCTGGTCAAAAGACTGAGGTGTATGTATATATGAAATAAATAATAAGTTGGAACTAAAGTTATAAAGTTTTAATTCCTAAAATTAAAGATTCTACCTGTACAGGTCCTGCTTCACTCAGGAAAAATGATCATGTAAAAGGTGTGCATTTATTCTAGCACTAAGATACAAATTCTTATTTGACCGTTTTTCTCTCCTATTTTCAGGAGTGTAATGTCAGTGCTTCAGGCTTTTCTCTTATTTGTTTTATTTTTGGATCTATCTGATCCTAAAAGGATCTACTTTAGGATTTAGTAGACTTAAGTAAGTAAAGTGAAAGGAAGATACACGCTCCTGGCATCATCACCGCTTTTCACATCAACTTGCTTCTTTGGCAGGTACGATTTACCTTAGAAAATTCTCACATTTTTGCATAGCACAGATAGTATTTTGAAAGGGAGATCCAACAGATAAGAGCTAGACAAGTACCCTTCAAATTACTTCCACTTTTCTTTTAACTAGTTATGCAGCATTTCAACTCAACTTCTTTATTTCCATTTCACTCAATTTACAGCAACTTCTGTTATTTTCTACTGAAAAACATAATTTACACGCAACTTAGTAAAATAGTTACAAAACCCTTCCTATCCTACCCCCCAAAAAATCAGGACTATAAAGATCTCAAACAAACATCACCGTGCACATCTGCAAGCCCGTTTAGTACTTAAAGACTACTGCAATTCCTGACAACGCTCACTAAGTTGCACTTCATGAAGTCTATATACTTTGGATTCTCTAAGTGTGTCTTAAAAATTTTGCTTTAGCATTCCAAAATGGGTAGGTCCGTAATGAGAAGGAATAAAAACACCAGCCTACCAACCATTCTCATTAATTTTAATTATGGGAATTAATGAGAGCAACTGAGGATTGAAGCTCTTTGGAAATTAGCACACAAAGTTTTATAGCCTTAGAGAACGGTAAATTAACTTAATGCACAGAAGCAATATGCCGGAGTGTTACAGCACGAGAAGGAAACAGGAAGCTGCAGGACGCGCCTGCCTCTTGCTTCAGCCTTTACTAACCCACGTGTAGCTCCCAAGCTCATCACACACCTAGCTGCGGGTACCTTTCTGGAGTAGCAAAGCATTATGCTGGCAGGCACGCTCTTTCACCTTCAGAGCTTGGCTCAAGCCCTTCTCTCCTGGTGCTGCGCAACAAGAATTACTTGCACAGTACATCAGAAATTCAGATAGTGAAAAGCAGTGTTGAAGAGAAATCAATCGTTTTCGACATTAAGGAAAAAAATAATAAATCTATACTACCAGAATATATTCCCCATCTTCCATAGTCCCAGGCCTGTCAGATTTACAAAGCTCAGACCTGTAGAGGACAGCCAGTTCAAAAGGAAGTCCTCCGGTAGGTATCGCAGGGAAAAAGAAGGTTGTCACATAGCTAGTATTTAAAAGCACTCAAGGTTTTCACTGCTGCAGCTTAGGTCACGATCACTGCTCCACCCTAGGCTATTGCTTGATATTCAGAGATAGCGTAGAGGGGAAAAGTGCAATGTCGATTTCCACAGACACTTGCAACATCCCCAAACACAGATGACTAGAATACTACCAGCAAGGACATGCTCTTCTTTCTCTTCATGCCTGATCTTTGCTTAATTCTCTCTCCTGACCATTCCTTTCACTATTTGTGCACATATGAAACCCATTCTTTTTCAATACTTAGAAAAATATCGTTCATCTAAATTTACAGCAACTAAGCCATATTACGAGCATGAGCCAAGATCTCTTTTCCTCCCTTCTGCCGTGCCTGCACAGGAACTGATCCCCTGTTCCGTTAGCTACCAGGAGCTCGCCTCCAGAGAACAAAAACTAGGAAGGGAGGGGGATAAATCACATCTCAGGTTACAGTACCCAGTTAGAGTCTTTCACAGATTCCACATCCCAGTGCAAGGATTGGTGGTGCTCCTTTGGCAAAAGCAGGAGACCAGAGAGAGCTCTGTGTCACTGCTGGCACCCAACCCCAAAACCTAAGATCTAAGGCCGCAACACTACTACTGGCTGCTCACGGCTTAAGTTTATGCATATTAAGGGTGAAATATCTATAGCATTACTGTCCTACATATATAAAACTCAGGCATGAGCATGTCTAGGAAGCCGAGCTTTGGATTACTTGCTGCCAGAGTGGAGCTGGTTCTGCTCCTCACACACCTCTGCATCGGGGACTCTACTCTGAGCCAGGCTCATGCGTGCGGCGCTATAAGTGTCAACCAAATATTTCCAGTCAAACGTTTTCGCAGAAAACCAAGCTTCTGAAACAACTGTATTTCCTTCTCTGATGTGACTACAGGACTGGCACAAGGGTACCTTGCACTAATTTAAGGCAAGCTAAATTTTGCAAGGGGCTTGCATGGTACAGTCATCTTTTTCTGAGCAGACACTATTGCTATAAAACATCAAGAAAACACACAGGCTAGCTTGAAAGCTGGTGAGCTAACAAATCTCAAAATGACTAAAGAACAACCCATCACTGAAGGGTTGCGTTTCATCAACTTTTTCCATCTGTGATCAGAGAACAAATACATCATCAGTGATAAAACTCGAGAACAGTGAGTGAGAGAAAAAGATACTAACCGCACTCCTTGGAAGCCTGGGCCTACTCAAATAAAATTAAGTTTGAGCTCTGCCAGGAGCAGCACCCTCCTAGGCAGGGGCAAAGAGCAGTGGCCGTACCCTAGGGAGCAACAGGGGCAGCCCAGAACAGAGCGCACACGAGGAACCCCTAGAATCACGGAGAGCCAAGAGGTCGAGGTGCCAGTTCCGCCCTGCGCCGCTCCTGCTGCAGCATCTGACCGAGCGCGCTGAAGCGGCGGGACGGAGCTGAGGGCAGAGCGCGAGTCGCAAGAGGATTCTGACTTGCAGCGAGGCACTGGAGTTCACCTTCGTTTATCGTGTAAATGCCTTCAGAGGGGGGAAAAAATGCCTTCCTAAAGCACTTCTTATTCTAAGGGGAAAGTCAAAAGAAAAAAACGTATCTGCAAATGAAATTGAGGCAAATATTTAAATAAGATGCTCACCTTTTTAACTAACAAGCAAATTGACTAGTGAAACAAGGTAGAAGAGAAACGTTTAATTCTCTTGGGGTTCTCCGATTCAAAACAAACACCATTTTGGAAAATACACTTTAAATCAAAAGTAACTGGGGTCCACACACAAATAAGTAAAATTACATCATAGCCTGGCCTACGCAAGCGTTTGCATTAAATGAGTGATCCTTTTGTACTAAAAATTTATATGTCAGTGTCACCAAGTATTATTCGTTTCCTAGTTCAGCAAAAAAGTAAGAAACTGAACAGCTTTCTTTGCAGTACTGTTATAAAGACATGGCCTTTAAATAATTTATGACTTAAAATTCTGTATGTATCTCTGAACAAAAAAAAAGTTGTAGCAAAGTTATCTAAAATTGTTAAACTGGTAAGGTAAAATAATTTCATATTTATTTTTAATATGTAAATTATTGTTATATATATTTTAATATAGAATTATGATACTCTAAAATAGTATCACCAGTAATGTCAGGAGACAACCTGAGAGGCGTATTTAAACAAATATAGAATAGGAAGCAATCCAGGAGTGATTCTGGAAGGTACCTGTGAAGGTCTACCTGGATTTCTTGCAGTAAATGGCCACATCTTCCTAAGGTATGCAGGCCCACAACTTATAGAAGCCAATAGCAAGCAAGCCAGCACATTGTTCAATTAGTTGGAGATTCTCAGAGGTAAAAGGTAGACGTTCTTCCTTTTTTCTCAAAAAAAAACAGAAAAAAAACCCAAAAAGCATACAAAACAAAGATTGTCATGGAGGTATTCTACGGAGGGTGGCATATGCCCTCAACATATAGTAATCTGACAACTAAAGATCATTGCCAGGAAGTAGCAGCTTGTCACAAGTAATACAAGTAAAAAAGAGTCTTGTTTCACTTAATACTCTAGACACCTTCTGGAAAAGGAAGTTTTACTTTAAATGCAGCCCTATTCCAGGTTGGAAAGAAAAGGTGAAGCACCTACTGAAGTGACTGGAGTTCAGCCAACAACAGTAAGAGCTCAGACATACAAAGAAGTGATCACAGCTCAGCTAACATACAGTAAACTGTCAAGTGGCAGCAGGTTTATCATATTGGGCCCCAAGACATGTACACAATCACAAATCTTTTTTTATTCTTATTTTTTTAAAAAAGGAACTATCTTCAGGAAGTGTAGCATGAAGACACATGGTTACTGAGCTCAAGAACGGCTCTACATACTGACCTACTAACAAATAAAATAAAAATATTCATCTAGAGTGTTTCAGAATAAATGCATACCCATCACTAGCTGTCCAAAGACACAGACGGTCGTGGCGGCTCCTTTCCCCAGCTCGGGCTGACTCCCACAGCAAGCAGAAGGGCCTGCTCAGGACACCTCACATCCCTTCGTAAGCTGCAGCTCAGCAGAGGTGCGTGCTGAGCCACAAGGCACACGTGCTGCCGTCCACCAGCTTTGCGCTGTCTGCAAACCACTTGTCCAGCCACGGATCTGGAGAGAATTTTATTAGGAACCAGGGATGGTTGGTAAAGCAGTCAGAGGTTTATTTATTTTTTTTTTGCATTGCCTGCTCCCTAATGTGCATCCATGCCAGGAGCCTGGATAGACACAGACTCTCTCCCAGCCATGACTCTTTCTCACTAGAGTCATGTTCTTACAGCAGCCCAGGGCCAACATCCTATCTGGAACAATAACCACTTCTTCATGGATTTATTACATGAAAGTAAAAGATCCAACACAAAATATCCTTGCATATATAACGTGTAACCTTGTATATAACACACAGGTCTTAGGAAATTCTGCAGGTGATGTCAAACTATTTTTTTCACTAAAATTAGAGAACTTCTCTTAAAACTTATTCAATGTGTTTGTGTAGCAGATATCCTACATTTTATAAATATTTATAGAAAGAATGAATACATCAATTATCCAGTTCTCCAAATATCCAATTATAATTTTGCAGTGATCAAAAATAAAATTACACAGTTAATAAAGTGTAGCTCTTTACCACAAAGGAACTATTAATATTGAATCCCAGATCATTTTTCATTACGTATGTTTGAGAAAGGTTTTTGTTTAACTTCAAGAGAGAGGTGGGTAGGAGCTAGACGTCACGCTGGGAATCTGAACAAGTAACTAGGAGCACCTAGGTGAGACAAAGAACAACCTCAAATGCCACACTTAGCAGACAGGGACACGAACCCACACAAGTTTCTGTGAAAAGCAGCCTTTAACACTCATGTGAAATGAGCCATCCTACGTGCTTCTATAAAGGAAAGCAGAGATGAAACAGGAGGAAAGTGCACCAGAGCTATCCTCAGGGCAATGACTAACGCACTCTGCAGACACCAAACACGCCAACACCAAGATGCTGTGACGATGGGCAGTTTACTAACGCAATATCCCAGGCATCCTTCTATCTTCACAGCAGCCAGGCAGTTGGTATTTGCTGATGTAACCCCCCCAACTCAAGGTCATGAAATTCCACTTCACATCTGACCTTCCAACCCTGAATGGGGGATTCGCAGCTTAAGCTGTGAGCAGGAACCTGAGATGCCTTTTATCAGCACTTTTACTTTTAGTGTTTATACAATCCCACTTCCTGCTAAATTAAGACAGAAGTCTGCTCAGACTGGGTTATAATATGGTGTGCCTGGTAGGTAGATCACTCATGAACAATTAATCTAAAAGATTAACCTGAAATACATAGGGCAATCTCACCAAAATGTGGAAGAACTACCTGGTCTTTTAATGCTTCCACAAGTTAATAAAAGGTCAATACAAACATAATAAAATGTGTATCTTACAACCCTTAAAACTGATTTTTCCAGAAACATTTTTTTAAGGTGCAAAAGACTAAAAGTTGTTTTTGAACAGGTGTACTGGGAAGCAGATCTTCAGAAATAACCTAGACATTTTAATCAAAGTATGGACTTAAATTTAAGTTACTTTTGCCTCCATATCATGTTCTGCATCAAAGTGGAAACAATCTTGTCCTGATTGCTATTTTAATCCATTTAAGTGCAGACATAGAGGCTGACAGTTTTACGAGTCATCCAGATAGCAAAGAAGTCTGGTGTCAAATCCAGTGTTAATATCCCTTCCTCTCTCAAGAGATGTTGTCACCTCTCTACATTAGTTTTAACACAAGCAGGCTGAAGCCTTTGAAGAGGACCTGTTAAAGTGACTTCTACGAGCACCCCAGATGATACCTAAGAACAGTTTCTTGCGTGTTTTTTTTATAATTACATAAGCAGAGTAATGCATATACATAAAGAGACAGTGCTTCCAGCAATCTTTTTGAGAGACTGTTTCACAAGAATATGCTTCTAGCAAACTATGCCACAGCAGGTACAAATACACAGAGTATGTGACTAAGAAATGGCCTGGTTCGCTACTGAAAGTATTCCCATCTTCATAAATCTACAGGTTTTCTGCAGGCTGAGGGGGTCTTTTTACACTCTGTCTCACCAGCAACAACTGGAAGACACAGCCAGTTTTAGCAGCAAAGAGAGTTAAAAAAAATGCCTAAAAACTCACTGTCTGCCAAAGTGACAGTTTCAGTGAGCAAGAACTAAGACGGAATTCCAACGAAGTGACACCTTGTATGGATGGTACTAACCAGCAACAGGAAATTCTTTCTGTAATTTCTTAGCTAAATTCTTAAACAGGTACCTCTGAGAAGCCCCATTGTTTCTGGCATTTACAATTACGTCAAGCAACTGATATACAACAGATCTAGGAAATATTCTCCATTAGAAGCACTATCAATGACAGAGTGGGAGCCTTTCCATTTCTACAATGCTAGATCATTTTTAATACACTTTGGTTCCCTAAATCACTGCATCCACAGCACTCAGTAGATCTTCCACTTCAATTCTGAATATGCAGATTAAAAAAAAAAAAAGCTAATAAGTAATCATTTGACTACATGTATAAAAGATTTTAGCCACGTTATAGAAATTTTAGAGCACTACTAAAAAGTGGCTAAACCAGTAGTTTGCTATATATCCAAACAACATGTGAATTAGATTGCAAAAGTTAATTGTTAAAACTCGTATTAAACAAGTCTGAATTATTTTAACACCAACAAGCTAAGTAAGTATGTTGAAAAAAAGTATAGTTTAAGTTAGTTAAAGCACCACAGATTGAGTCCTTGTAAACAAAAAAACACTTTAAAATAAACTAAGTTTTCAAGATTTTAACTGCTTGTCTGGGTCTTGAGAGTTTCATATTATCATTTGTCATTATGTTTCTTCAGATTGCCCTTTCCACTCGGACTGCTTTAAACAGTCTCTCACTTCTTGACCGCTTTTGAACTTCACTTTTCAAAATACACTGCAGCCCAAGCATATTATTTTGCCTGTTGCCTGATTTTTTTTTCTTTTCCAGGAAAGAGGGGATTGGGATCAAAAGAGAAGAGCCAAAGATTGGGGTTTTTTTTTTGAAGGAGGCCTGAAAAATTATTTCATCATAATGAAGTTTCGTTTCAGCTTTTCTGAACGCTGCTTTCTACAGTGTGAGCTGTCTGTTGTTATGCAGAATTCTGTCTATCATGACAAAATATTCCCCTTTTGTTCTCTCCTGGTAGGTCTTCTGAATTTCCTGCGGTAACGCTGGCTTCAGGAATGGACACCTTCGCAACTTCTCAGACCAACAGCTCCACCTGCGACTTGTACGAACACAAAGATACTGCCAGGATACTACTGTCTGTGTTCTACAGCTTTATCTTGATTTTTGGAGTGCTTGGAAATGCAATTGCCCTCACTGTCATTTTTAAAAACAGGAAGAAGATCAACTCTACCACCCTCTATTCAACAAACCTTGTCTTCTCCGACCTCTTGTTTTGCATGGCTCTGCCTACGAGGATAACCTATTATGCCCTGGGCTTCCACTGGCCCTTTGGAGAAGCGCTGTGCCGAGTAACTGCTCTCTTCTTTTATATCAACACCTACGCTGGTGTAAACTTCATGACATGCCTGAGCATCGACAGGTTTTTTGCTGTTGTCCACCCTTTCCGATACAAGATCAGAAGGATTAAATACGCCAAGGGCATTTGTGTATTTATCTGGTTTCTTGTATTTAGTCAAACTTTCCCATTGCTTATACAATCCATGTCACAGAAAGAAGAAGAAAGGACTACATGTATGGAATACCCGAACTTTGAAAAAATCCCCCATTTACCATTTATACTTCTTGCTGCATGTTTAATAGGGTACCTTATTCCCCTTGGGATTATTCTGTTTTGTTACTCTCAAATTAGCTGCAAACTTTTTCAGACTGCCAAGGAAAATCCACTGACTGAAAAATCAGGGATAAACAAAAAAGCCATCAATACAATTATATTTGTGATTATAGTATTCATCATCTGCTTTACCCCTTATCATGTTACAATTATCCAACACATGATTAAAAAGCTTCAGAATGAACCCTTCTGCAGTGAAAAGCAAATTTTTCAGAAGTCGCTCCATTACACCGTGTTTCTGATGAATTTCAACTGCTGCCTAGATCCTTTCATCTATTTCTTTGCCTGCAAAGGATACAAGAGAACTGTAATGAAAATACTGAGACGACAAGTGAGTGTGTCCATTTCAAGCGCTGCCAGGTCACATCACGAAGAAAGCTCACGTGATGTGGGAGAAACGCAGATGATGGTACTTGCAAAATCTTCCAATGGAAAGTTACCTGAAAAACCAAGTCTGTAAAGTGCACGGCAGCAAAGCGAGCTTAAAAATCCTGGTGAAAATCCACAGTAAAGAATTTTCATGCTCTCTGTACAGCAACGTCAGGAGGACTCTCTTTCTCAAAGTGTCAGGAAATCATGGAATGATGTTGGACTGAAAAAGAATCATCATATGACAAGAGGAAAACTCAAAATTATAATTTTCCTAGCTGTATCATTTTGATTAATTTCATTATTTTTTCCCAATCTGTACCACTGTGAATGCTCAAACACCATACGGAACATGTCTGGACGTTACTAAGTCAAAGACCTGACTCATACTCTAACGGATGTCCAACAAAGGAAGAAACTAGGAAGAGCTTACGATTCACCGTGACTAAAAACAGCACATTTGGAAAGGGCAAGACCTCTCCCTCAACTCCAGTTAAGGCACTGTTGACAACTACACCAATGGTTTGGACCGGATACCACACAGGCCAAGTGACCAAACTCTGGAATAAAAAGGGACAATTTCTGTGCACAATTTGACTATTGCAAGTGTGTAGTGTATAGATAGTCCTTTGGAGGTTCACAGGTGGAACTGTATTTTTATAGTATTTGGACCATGAATGTCTCAGTGGAAAACTAACACACATAACGTGGTCAAATATAACAGATGAAAAGCTAATGAACTGAACCGTGTATTTCTCTTCAACACTGAGTAACTCCCATTTGTTGTCACTCATCTTTGCAAGGTGTATTATCTCTTCATTCCTTTTTGAAAAGGAGGACTTCTCTTTTTTTCTAGTGTGTATTGTAAAGACGCGCTACTCTAAGTTGTATATAAATTATTTATAAATGCCAAAGTAAGTTGAAGCAAGAGAGCTCAGTATGAAAACTGCACCATTTCAGTATAAAGAACAGTGACAGAGGATTATACAGAACGTCAACTCAAGTCAGAGACGGGCACAAGACACAGGTTTTTGAAAGAGGAATAAATCGTCATAGCTGAATCACAGAATCCCAGAATGGTTGAGGTTGGAAGGGACCTCTAGAGATCATCTAGTCCAACCCCCCTGCTCCAGCAGGGACACCTAGAGCACGTGGCACAGGGTCACATCCAGGAGGGTTTGGAAGATCTCCAGAGTAGGAGACTCCACAGCCTCTCTGGGCAGCCTGTTCCAGGGCTCTGTCACCCTCACAGGGAAGAAGGTCTTCCTCACATGGAGAGCAAAAATCCTGTGTTTTAATTTGAACCCATTACCCCTTGTCCTGTTGCTGGCGACCACCGAGAAAACACATACAAAAAAAAAATAGCTGAATAGTGTGTGTGGTGAGATGGCCACCTCTTTTTGAGCACTGATTATCCAACAGATCAGCAAACGACAAGAGCAGGATGCACCAGGAAAGAGCAAGCTTGCCTATGACGCCTTCTCAGAACAATTCTGCAGTCTATTTGGTTGGACTGAAACCAAGCCAGAGACAAGACCAGATGGACCGACAGCTCCTACTGCAATCGACTCAATACCAATACACATCCAGGATGCATGGCTTGGGTTCCTGTTGTTATGCTCTTCCTTAATGTCTCCATTTCCTTCCCTACTTTATTCCTGGCCCCTATGTCTTTTGTCTTCTGTTTTATTAATACAGCTTCGCTTGCCGACGTGACGTGGTAATTGCACTGTGAGACTATGACAGAAAAGGAAAAGTTCTGGCCAGAACTTAACAGAATGGTTGCTATTTATTGTGCCTTCATTTCTCCAGCATCGAGGCTGTACGGAAAGTCATCTAAAAACACTGCTATGTTTGTTGTCTTTGCAGTTCTCCCCTTCCTCACATGTAGTTCCCTACTACAAAGCTGAAAGGGTCGTATGTGAACAGCAGTAGCAGCACACAATTATTATATTAACAACTACTATTTTTTTCCCTTAAAAATGTAAACCAAAACAAAACCCCACTCTTTCATTCAGCTCTGTATCAAAATTGAGTTTCCAGTTTCAAAAGACAATATGCAGGTACAGAAAAACAGAGGAATAAATTTTTTTTTTAACAGAAGTTACACCTAATTCTCTCAATTTTTAATTACAGCAATTCTGTTCTTATCAGCCTTTTAAATAAACTACTTCAAAACATTATTTAAAATTATTGCTTCTGTAAAAACAAACAAATGATAACTTGATAAAGCCACAGATGAACCAGAAATTGTAAAAATAAAATATATGTTTTATTAACAACATATCATTACAACCTAATTTTTACTCTATTAATGTCTACTTGGGTGTTTTTGTTTGTTTGTTTTGTGGCATGCATTTGCTGTAATTATGTTTATAAAATCCTTAACACAAGAAGTCTTTTTATATTATTTGTCTGTAAAATATAATTCAAATACTTATTATAGCATGGCATCATGCATTTATTCACTTTTCAGTGGAAAAAAATAATATCGAAGACCTAGTCCTGTAACCTCATGTCAGCTATTTTTTTAAACTGAGACTTTGCTTTTAAATCTCATCAGCAAACAGCTAAGATACATCTCCAAATGGAGATTGCTTTCTTGTAGAACTAGGAAGGTTTCATATTATGCAGTTTGTTGATATCCAACACAGTTAAGGGTGTTGTCCTTAAATACGTGGTGACCAGAGACAACTCCAGAGATTACACTGCAGATACACATGGAAGTTCTGCTCCAAGATCCGGGTATATAATCCACACTCAATGTCTAGGGACTGAGAAACTAGTGCACTCTCCAATCAAGCACAGACACACCTGAAATTATCCTCTAAAATCAAATGCCTTTCAAGCCACTCATTATCAACTCCAGGACAAATATATATTCATATACATGCCCACAACCAAAGGCAGGTTTGTAAATAAAATGGGGGTAAACCCACAAGGTTCTCATCTTGCAAAAAGAGATGAACAGAAGCGAGCTGCCATCTCCCCAGGTGAGATCAGGAGACTCTTCCCGGAAGCGGATGTCTAGTATACATGCAATACCTATGCACTAAATTATATGGAGTTTGGAAACAGCTCCGAGGGAAAGGGGCCCTGATAGAATAACGGTGCAGAATAAGAAAAGGGGCTTCAGGGCTGGGAGGTAGTACTCTTAGCACTGGGTTATTTAACCATGGACAAGACAAATCTTTCTTGAAGGTATGGACTGTTCTAGACAAAATAATAATAATAATAGTATCCTAAGAAAGACAACAAACTGTTAAAGAGGCTAATATAGAAGGTGATCCAGCTCTTGGCAGTACCTTCCAAAATGCTGCCCACGTGCCTGAACCTATGGCCTCCAGAAGGTCGCTGCCAGAAGGCACGTGCACTCATTGCACATACCAGTGTGCAAGAAATGGGACTCTGCCAAACAAGCTGGCCTGTCTCCAGTAAAGCCATGCTGACTCGAAGTGATATATATGTTCAGAGGGGGAAATGAGGTAGGATGTCTATCAATGAATGGAACTGTTCCCAGAAGAGCTCCCTGAGACTATTCAGGGAAGAAAGTAGCTGTGAGCTCCTTCAATGACTAATACCATTTCTCAGTTTGTGCCGAAAGCCGTACCATGTCTCCAGGCAAGCAAATGAGTCACACATTGATGAAAGATCCAGACTGGACAAAGGGAGGATATCGAGGAAGATTTCCTTCATTCCAATATGCCAGAAGCTGGCAGAATGGCTCTAGGATAGATGTTGGCTGCACAAAAGGCAGCAGTCATGCTCAGGAGGATGACAGCAAACAGAGCAGATGTGCGTGGTAGGGACCCCCGACACTCAATAGTGTCCCAACGACTTCAGATCTGCAGAGATGCCGAGGTCCACGCAATGATAAGTGTGGGTAACAAGACAGGTGTCAGGAGAAAGGCTGCTGTAATAGTCTGGGAAGTAGCTCCAAGGAGAAGGGCCTGGGGCTCTTGCAGGACAGCAAGTTGACCAGGAGTCAGCTGTGTGCTCTCACAGCTGAGACCAAATGGCCCTGCGCTGTATCAATGAGTGTCCAGCAAGCCCGTGGCACTTGTGAGAGCACATTTGGAGAACCGTGCCCAGCTCTAAGCTTCTCGGGACACGACAGACATGGATGCACTGGTACAAGTCCAAGAGAGGGCCACCAAAATGGTCATGGGGCTGCAGCACATGACAGACAAGAAGGGCCAAAATAATTCAGTCCATTCAGCCTGGTGAAGAGGAAACACCTTTCTGCAGTCTGCAAGTACGAGTTTGCTATCTGCAAGGGCACAGAAAAGCTGGAGCCAGACTCTTCCAGGAGGTGGACAGTAACAGAATGAGAAGCAGTCAGAGCAAGTTGGAACATGGGAAATTCTGACAAGGTTTAAGAGGTTGGAGGAGTATGTGTGGGGATAGTACGTGTGTTTGTAAACCACAAGGGTGCTAAAATACCAGCGCAGGTTTCCCACAGAAGTTGCAGAATCTCCATCTTTGGAGGTTTTCAAGATGCAACTGGACAGTCCCTGAACATGCTAATCTGCTTAAATCTGCCTTGGTCAGGACACTAGAGTAGATCACTTCTGGAATGTCTTCCAACCTAAGTTAGTCTATGATTCTATAACCAGCTGCTGGGTTCAACTATTTAGTTACCAAATTCTTAAGGATAAGGAGCATATGACAAAAAGGCATAAGGAGCACATGACAAAGCCCACATAAATAAAAGGAAATAAAATGATGATGGATCAAATGGCACATCACAGCTGTCTCCACCCAAGTCCAGAAAAGAAAGTTACAGACACAGCTGTATAATAGTGTATAACAACCACCAACAGTGGTTGAACACTGAAGAAGTGTACAGCATGTGAAGAAAAAAAAAAACCCATAAAACATACATGCATTTGCTACACAAGAATGTTTAGTGCTTTCACCCTTTTCTTCAGCTTGCTCAGGCAGAGCTAAGATTGCTATCACCAGTGCTCAGACTACTTCCACCAGCTGCCTTGGGCTGGAAGATATCAGAGTATAAGTGGAAATGTGGAGATAAAGAACACAATCTCTTGTGGAATGCTGAGCAGAAGAGAACAGGTCTTCCCTGGCTATTGCTGCTGGATGCTTTTGGCAGTGGGCCTGGAAGCTACGCACATGGAGACCCTGTCAGCAACATGGCCATTGCCTACCCAAAAATTCCAGCAGCAACTGCCCAAAATGGTAAACATGCTACTATAAGCAATAAAGCTTGTTTGTGACATTCACATTAGTGAAATATTTACTAGCGTAGCCTTGGCTAAGCACTAGTCTACAGAGTAAGGCTATCATACAAAACCAATATATCCAAGACCAAACATTCCCCTAAAGAAAAAATCAGAATGATGTTTAGGTAGCATGTGCCCAAACATGTTTCCCGGGTCTTTTTGCCACATTTGAACTACTTTTTCCCCCCTCAGAATACTCTCTCAGCTTCCTGCAGCGTTTTTCAGAGTCAGAGTTCTGTTTTTAACACACGCAAGCCCTCAAACAATTTTCCTTCCACTAGTCTTCCCAGTCACTTTCTGAATTCAAACGTAATTTTAATGTTTGTATTATCTAGCAGCAAGAAGTCCCACAATTTAACTACCTCTGGTGTTCAGAGCTTTTTCATTTTGTCTGTGACATCTGCTAGTTTCACTTAAAACCCCCTGCTTCTTATACTGGAAATGAGTGAACAGTGACTCCCTATTCACACCCCCCTCTATATCACTCATGATTTTGCAAACATGCATCAAATCCACTTCCCTCAATTAATCCAAACCCTTCTCCTATGAACAACTACCTCATAACTGTTGGGCACTTCATTCAAAATTAAGAAAGAGGAAGGAAAAGCCAACAAATGCAAAGAAAGAATGAAAATCCAACAAGGTTATGGCTGTCAGAGAAGAGATAGAGAACATCCCTATACACGTTCAGATCAAGAGTACTGACCTACTTTTCCTATCACAACAGCTTACCTAAAAGTGGGTTCATGTCCCATGACTGCCAAATTTGGATCATCTGGCTCAGATGCATTAAAGAAAGAAGAATAGGCCCTTAATGAACTAGAAAAATGTGCTCAGAAACTTGATCAAGTTCAACAGAGTCAAATGCGAAGCCCTGCATCTGAGCTGCAATAGGCCCATGCAGCAGTGCAGAGTAGGCACTGACCCCAAATAGGAGGCCACTTTGAGCAAAGTGACCCAGGGCCCTGGTAGGCAAAAAGTTTGAACAGGAAAATGGGTACGACTCATGGCCAAACGTGTGCTGAGCTACATTAGTAAAAGGGCTGAGGGACGAATCTTGCTCCTCTATTCAATGCTTGTGAGATTACATCTCAAGTCCTGTATTTCAGGCTGCATGGCAAAAGAAAGACACTGACACGCTGAAGCAAACGCAGCAGAGGGTCACCAAACCGAGCAGATGGCTGAAGCCCCAGACATGGGAAAAGAGGCTGAGAATGCCGAGTTTGTCCAGCTTGAAGCGGGAAGATTGAGGCATGTTAACAGTGTCTTCAACAACCTAATGGGGAAGACTGAGGAAAAGACAGGGCTAGGATGTCCTTGGGATACAGTAATGGGTTCAAGTCACAACAAGGAAAACTGCAAACAAACATTAGAATTTTGTTTTGTTTTGTTTTCCTCCACTATTGTCAAATCTCCATCCTTAGAGATATTCAGAACTCAACAAGACACAGCCCTGACAAGACTGGCATTACTTTGAATTGAGGGTTGGACCAGATGATCTCCAGAGATAGCTATCAACCTGCATTATTCTATAATTGTAAAAAATAAAAAAAAATAAAATAAAAAAAAAAAAGGAAAAAAAAAATCGGTCAAAACTCTGATAAATCCAGACAAGAAAGCACCATGAAATTCCCTGACTTGGCAGGAAAACTAGCAAATAATACAGTTTTAGAAATCATCAAATACTGTCCTATATTAAAGCTCCTACCTAAATGCCATCACTGTCATCCTTCTAAGAAGGAAGCAAGCTTCATACAGACAGGATTTCTTTCCAGTCTTCCCAAGATAGATTCATTTTTCTCAGTGTAAAAAATATGAGTTTCTCCACTTCCTCTTCTCTTTTCCTCAGCGACAGATGTTGTGCAAAGGGGCAAGCTTAAAAAAGCAAATTTTGCACCTGTTCTGAAGGCAGCAGCATTTGCGGTTATCCCATCTCCTCCAGAAAAGTGTATGAACACTTGTACCATATACAAGGAGAGTCCTGTTCCCCACTCTAATAAGCTAGACTTAGCAGTTTCATCCTTCCTGTGGCATGTAACTTTCGAGGGAAGTTGTGGTTATTTAGCAGAAGGCAGCCTACTTTAAATATAGAGATGCTGAAAACTGATTATTGTCAGCTTACAACCCTACAAAGCACCCAGATAATGTATTAGCAGCAGCTGCTGGCATGAAGCAGCTAAGTCTCTGCAACTTGGACCAAATGAAACTTTCATGTTACATTTTCTAAGCATGCAGAGAAATAACAGTGACATGGATCACGGTCCCCAGTTGGACAGGAAGAGATGAAGCACCCCTGCCAGCTGTGTGAGACTTCTTTGACCAAAAAAAAAAAAAAAAAAAAAAAAAACACACACACAGAAATGAAGACTCTGACAAAGCTATTAGACTATACAGGCAAATCCAGGCAGGCCAAGCTTTGTTCTCTTAAAACAAACAAACAAACCATTCAACACCAGTGCATTCACAGCAAAAGCCATCTATCCAAACCAATCCATATTTCCATCAAAATCTTAATCCTCACTCTGTTTAGCCCAAACCAACTATTTTAAATGTGCCAAGGCTAGCTACTTGGACATACACATAATAGTGTCATTTATGCTAAAAGCAGAAGAGAGGACAAAGATTCGTATCTCATACTTAACTGCATTTCATGATCACTGTTGGTGGCTTTGTTCTAGATTAAAAAAAAAAATACAAAGTAAATGGTTAGAAAGGACATCTGGCAAGAAATTTGCAGAAAAAAAAAATATACTATATGTCAGTATAAAAAAAGTGGCCTGGAAAAGTATCTCTGAGTTTTGTGAAGCTGGAAGTGTAATTGGCCTGACCCAGTAGGACCAAGAAAACACAAAAAATGCCGTATATTATGTTTTCATGGCAGAAGAACAATGTTACAATCAACACAGAAAAACTTTGCAAAGACACGAGGTTTAAATTTGTCAAATTAATCTCCAAATCTGATGGCACAATGTTACCTAGAAACCAATGGTGTTGAAAAACTCTGACCAAGCTCCCCTTCACATCAGTGAAAACTGCAGGTAATGATACTTCCATGGTCACATAGCAGAGAAAAATTAACCGTTTGCATGTCCCGAATAACAGACCCCATTTTTATTCAATTCATTAAATGAAGGATCGGTCATCTTCAATTCCTCTTACCCCTGGAGCTAGGGAAGAAGCTCCAAAACTTGCATGCTGTTAAACCACCACAGGCAAGCAGAACTAGTAACCACAAGCACTCCAGATGACTGCAAAATAAACAGTCTCCACCTCTGGGCACAGCAGGGCAAAATGCTGCCATCTCTTTGCCCCCTTGCTTTTCTGCTGCCCAGGTGGAAAGCCATTCTGCTAGCATCTTAGTCCCATGTCCAGTATCCGGGAAGTGTCTCCTGCCCTCTGAGCTGCTCTTAGCACCTCCATAGATGTCCCTGTTGGGATGCCCGCTGCCTGTGGAAGCTGACCTTGGAGAAATTCATGCCCTTGGCTCAGAGGCTGCAGACCTGCCCTCCCAAAGCAGACTGATGGCTGCTGGTGTGGAGGCATTTACTCACTCACACGTGAGGACTACAGCTCAGCATCTCCAGTCAGGCTCCCAGGCATCACTGGCATCACGTATCATTTTGGAAAGCTTCTCGTGCCACCGGTCATTAATTCTTGCTTAAAGCAAATTAGTAATGGTCATAATTGTAACAAAAATGCCCACAGATGAGATACCAATACAGACTTAGCATCTTGATATATTATAACTGTGGATGAAATCTCATCTTCATACAGACAAGATAAGGTCTTTACAACTTTTTAAAAAAACAAAGTTGTCTTAATCTGCAACATTTTAACATTCTGATCAGCCTTTGCAGGACAAAAATCTTTAATTATTAACCGATAGTGGTTATAACAGTTAACTATTCTGACAGAATAATTATGATAAGCAACACACAATAATGTTCCTGAAATTACTTCTCAGAAATCTGATCTTAAAACTCTTTCACAAGGTATCACTTTCCAGTTGCAAACAAACACAGGAAACAAACACACCTCATTGGCCACAGACACATGTGGCTAAAAACGTTTTTGCTACTTCAGAGTTTTATTCAACTTCTCCAGCATCTCAAAGAAATACGGTCTAAACAAAGAGGAATCCCAACTGATGCTCACCTAATCCAACTACTTGCTTATGAGCAAAGTAACTCTTCTGTACAGAGGACAAGTACAGCAGAGGCAAAGCCCGAGGGGAAAAAAACAAAAGATGCATCACGGAACTGTAAAGGAACCTTTACTTTTGTTAGAAAGAAGTAATGTTTGTTTAGACCAGGGACACCTCTGCGATCCACAAGAAACCAGAACACTACCATCATACTGAACCAAAATATTTGTAATTGTGGAAGTAACCTAGGCATTTAGTGAAAAAAAAAGAAAAAGATCTGTTTATCCACATTCTTGGTATTCCGTTCATCAGTTTTCTCATTGTCAAACACCAGTCGGATAACAGATAGGTAATAGTTTTCTTTTCCAAAAATAGAAAGCACTTTAACTTTTCTGACCTAGCGAGTTTGGACTTTTTGAGGAAAAAAAAAATTGATTAATTTTTGCTACTAGTAAAATGTAGGTAGATAACCTAATAGTAAAGCTTTGAGGAGAAGAATAAAGAAATAATGCATGTAAATTAACGGTCATAGAGAACAGTGAGCTATCCTAAAGTCTGTGAGAGAATGAATCACTGTTCCCACTGACAGTATTTGGAATCAAGCAGTGGTTGTAAGAAAGCATGGAATCAAAAAGTGAATTAAACAAAACAAAACCCACCACCATTTAGTGTAATGTGAGCGCACAACAACCACAGAGAACTAACATTAAACACTATGTGGTCTTGATGGAAAAAACACCTAAATGTTTTTAGTGGTGGGTTGGTTTCATATGCAAAGGCTTAAGCGGTGGTGTTAACGAAACTGCAAATATCTCAGAAGCTAATGAAATTTGTGGTTTATTTGATCAATATATACTAGTGAAATAAAAACACACCTTAACCTGAAAATTTAGATTTTACCATGTGAGTCTTCTTGCCTGTACTTCCCCAAAATGTTTGCTGACCTTTGGTAACATCACTAAGCAACTGAAATACTGTTGTGTACGTGCGGTGGCGACAACATCACACTTTGCTCTCCCAAGTTTGGCTTCCATGGCACCCTGGTAATGATTTGAAACAGGTAAGAGTGAGGACTACTAATCTAACAGTTAAAATGTTATTGGAAAGGACAAATTTTCCACTTTTAACATCTACCCCTCTTGTAGAAAACTGGCTACATGACAACACAATTTCTGATTTAAAATTGAAATTATTTAAAAAATAGCGTATTGCAGACAGACATAAAGCATTTGCTTTTATTTCACAACGTTTTGTGACATTCACCAATTTATCCTTCATCTCTCAATTTAATTTGATTAAAACGTTGGTACAAAGTAACTCCCTGTAGGAACCCCCAACCTCTTCTCCCCTCAAAATGTTCATTACCATTTCTTTCTTCACCCATAATAAGAGTAACAGAAACTGCCAGATGAGAACAGATTTCTCTTTGGCCGCTATTTGGCTCCTGGTAGACAAGGGCTAAATCACTCAGAGATGCAAGGTGTCTCATAACAGAATAACATGCCCATTGTGCGGTTTCGTCGTTAACAGTTACTGGCTCTTCTTATAACTCTTGTTTAAAACCACGCAGCACAGAAATCCCATTACAGCTCATTTATCTTTAAAAGGGTTAAGACAGCTGGCAATATTTAGCTAAGCTGGCAAAGACACATGTAATGTTTATCTCCATAAGCTGCTTATGGAGCACTGTACTTGCTGCAGAGATCCATTCTGCCATAGGGCAGGAGATTCTTGTGTTTCTCTCCCTTTAAGAAAACATACTTCCAACCTCGATAATTACACTTACTTCACAGATCTCCAATAATGACACACTTGGTGCTTTTCACTTAATAAAAGCAATAATAAAAACCAGGACGTGAAAGGCAGAATCGAGTAGTGACAGTCTGCAGTTATGAACATGAATTAGTCCTCTCTGAACTTGAAAGGGGCAGCTCTCCTCAGCAAAGCCCTTTCACAGATGTGTCATTCAGATGCATTCGACCCTCGCTAATGCTTCTCATCAGATTACATCCTTTCTCTTCAATAATGCTATCCAACTGCACATTTTGTGTATATGCATGCTTGCACACCCGAGACAGCCAGAGCAAACAGACTCCCCATCCCAACTACAACTCAAAGGTATCTTATTTACTGTGAAAATAGAACAAAACACCACTCTAGAAATAGAATTTTCAGCTTCACGCAACAACCTCCAAATCCTCAGCAGATCTTCTGAAGATGCCACGGGTTAAGAAACAGCCGCTTATCCACCTGTTAGCAGGCTCAGTGGCTCAGGCGGTGCTGCTTTGTACCGGGCTGAGCTTTGGGTCGCTAACAACTTTTTGGTCTCTTTTCACACTACAGTAAGGGCCTGGCCCAATAAACTGTGAGGAATCCTCTGGAGCAGGTGTCCTGCCACAACTGCTGCCCCGCTCTCTCAAAGGTCACTGACTCCACAGCAAGTCACGTCTTAGCCTCAAACACCCTGACTGGGGCTTGAGGAACCAGCTGTGAATCTTGTAGTGCGGAAGCAGAAAAGGAGAAAGCCCCCATGCTGCCTCCTGGCTGCCGGCTCCCTTACTCTGGGGCTGACATTTGTGCACCTAGGAGCAAAAAGGTTGTACTCGTCCTACCTAAGCTGAAGCTGTTGCATGTTTGATACGAAGAAGCTCAAGACACAAGGTCTCCATCCCTTCAGAGATAACAGAGTAAGCTCCCTGGCACGGGTGACAGACATCTGTATCAAGTAACAGTTGACAAAAAGACTAATTTTGTGCGTACGCCTTTGCTGTACACTCTTTGAAACTATATTATGTGCAACAAGCATATCAAACACAGCAAATCATGACATACGAACATACTGTTACAAGACATGGTGCCATACACCACAACCTGAGTAAAAATCCCTTCCAAGTCTGAAAAAATCCCAGAGAAAGTATAACTAGGTAGTGATCAAATTCATGTTGAGGGAAAGTCGAGTCTTTTACTTCTTTGTGAATGCAAGGCCTAGAGAGTTAACAGTTGTGAAGGATTTTGACACTTATTCCAGTCAGCTGCTCTCCATGAGCAGCTCTGCTGAACTAAAGAGCAGGCAACCCAACTCTGCTTGAAGCAGAGAGCTTGGGCCTTTCCCACCAGCCTCTCCCATGGCGCCAGGAGCACCTGTGCCCTAGCACGCGCCCCCCAGGACCTCTCCACAGAGAGCACGTCCCCCAGGCCATACATGTGCAACCCAACACGGGATGGGCTCAAGAGGGCGTTTATGCCCAGTTTCCCGCTGGTTTATGCACTCTGCAAACCTCCGTCTGAACAAAGATCTTTTAGCAAGTTCTATATCTAACGAAAAACTAGGGGAGAGTGGAGCCCAAGCACGGCAGTTCATGATAAGCTATGTTGCTAAGCACATAAGATATATTTGCACCCTTTATTATGATACATCTTCATGGTAGCCATAGTAAGTTGGAACTTACTCCTGATATGACTCATTTATGTTCACAATTCTGAGTGCAACACTGTAGAACAGTAAATACTTCAGTAAATACTATTCATTATTTTTTGTGTGGCCATTATTTTAAGCACTTTTGAATTCTTGGTCCAAAATTGGTACCACATTACAATCAGAACATGTTAATGGAAATAATAACATGCCTTCAAATGATAAAGAAAAGTAAAAAAGAGTTTTAATGATCATCTTATTCAGTTCAGTTTGACTTGTTTCATAATATTTAAAAATTAGTTTCTCACAAACTCTTTTGCTTTCTGTTAGGGTATCTTTCATACCTTCTTCCGATCTGTGGCAGCAGCTTGTCTTGTCTTTTCTCAAAGACAGCCCTGTAAGGATTCTAAGGCCCTGGCTGCTGTCAGGAAATGGCTTAGCTTCTTCATGACAAAACAGAAAAGAAAAAAAAAAAAAAAAAAGCACAGAACTGATTTCTTTGCAAAAATACTTCCCCATTAGGACTACAGTATAATCATTTTTAACAGCTACAGACCAAGGTGTTTGAAGCAAAGTGTTGACTATACAAAAGAAGTATATTCATTAACCAGGACAAGCAGTAAGCATAAAATAAAAGCGAAGAGGAAATTTTCAAAGAAAGTCATATTAACAATTTTTGTTACTTATACCTAAAGTCAGCAAAAGCCTTCAATTTGACCTTGAGAAATAAAAGCTCTATTTTTTTTGTTCTCTAGTGAAGCAACCACCTTGGATCTTATTTCATTGAAATGCACCATCTTCTCTCACACCTACTGTTTTTTTTTAAAGTCTCAGTCACATTAACTGTGCCTTCTCAGGAAACCACTGAACTTACTGAATCAACCTCTGCCCACGACTTAGGTAAATCAAGAGGGGTCACCCTTCTCCTTCCTTTTTTTCCTGTGAAGAAAACAATCATATACACTATTTATTTTCCACAAACCTTTCTTTCTCTTTCCCCCCAACCCGATTCAAATAATTAGCTGTCCTACCACTCACCATGAGAATCAAGCCAGTTTATTCTATAATAGAGAGGGGATATTTTATCTCCTTTAAGAAAGGAAAGCAAATCCTCAAAAGAAAACAAAGAAATCAGTAATTCATGTTCATAGAACAGCTACGAGGAATACAATCAATTGAAGTTTTAAACTTTTGGTGACTACTTCAATATTCTGTTTTTCTTCAAGCAGCATGGGACACTGTCAACAGTAAGCCAAATTGCAAACAACAGCCAAAATTATCATTTGTTCGGAATTGTTTGGCACAGACACTAACAATGAGCTGCAGGATTTCCTTCTGAATTCCAAAGGGATTTCTACTTCCCTGCCTTCCTTTACTAAGGTTGAACATGAGGAACAAACAAGGTGTTACTCCTTCCTCAAAGGGGAAGAGATAGGAAAAAAAACACGCTGCCAGTAAAGACAGAAAGAAAAGCTGATGATCCCCATGATGATTATATAGCCTTATATAGCCTGAATATTTGGCCTGCCAGTTAACTGTTAAGATAAAAAAAGAGGCCTCTTATTCCCAGTATCATGAAGAAAGTGTCACTTGTTTTTATGCAATCAATTTAATTACAAACTTTTGGAACATGAACACCCACTCCTCTGAAAAAAATATGAGTTTTAGTAATAAAGCTGTTGCTATTTCACCTTTTTTTTTAGGGAACATATTAGACAAATATAATAAAACATATCAGAATGGCAGGGGCTTTAAAAAAATACAGAATTAGTTTCTAATTACAGTCTTTATACTTACATTATATGATCAAGCTAGAAGAATGACCAGCATTGTCATCTTTCTTTCCTCTCCTTCCACCACTAGGAGTCTTCTAATTATCCACTTTTATAAGTTAATTTCAGCCTACCCATAGCAAGGAAGCCATAGCTTTCTCATCCTCAGAATTTCATCTTACCATTTAGAAGAGAAACGCAAGAGGGGAGACCTGTTGCAGAATATGCAGTATAACTATTTTTGTATAACAGAATTCATAGTTCTACAGTTACAGGGGCAGTAAGTTTACACATCATGAGATAACTCCAATCTAAGTGACAGTCAAAATGTTCTTTGCTATTTATAGTCAGCTCTGCAGTTCAGTTGGCTAAGTAGTGCAGGTATATAAAGGACTCTATCTTCTGTGTCCCAGTTGTACCTGTTTATTGCTGTCCCAAAGATCTGGTGCAATACTAGTTAGAGATCCATAGATGGCAGCATTGAAGCAGAGATTAGTCTTCATCACAGCACAGGTCAGAATGCATTTCACAGAGCTATCCAAACTCCTGCACCATAGAGAGCTTCCCATTGAAAGCTAAATCCAAATTTAAATGTGCAAGGCCACATATGTCTTAAAACCAGCAAATAAAAGCATTCAATCAGGAACTGTCTGGCAGCAAAAAGAGGTCAGATCCAACATCAGTATTGAAAGATACTAGAGAAGTGCCCATCAGCAGCTATGAAAGTTTGGACATGACCGTCTTGGACACGAACTACATCCCATAAACATTCAATAACGAGCATGCTGAGCTATGTGCTGCCAGTGTATTTCCTAGAGTAACTACCACATACTGTCAAAATCGAAAGAAGAAAAAAAAGTACAGAAATGTCTCTACCTACATCTTTATCCTTCCTCTACTGCACCTTGTTTACAACAGAGCCTTGCACTTCCATTTCTGCTGCACTCCTGTTTGGGTCACTGCTAGACATTTGGTGGGCCACATCATCACACAGTACAGAGTTATAGGCACTGCCCAGATGCCTGGGACAAAAATAAAATTGCATTAACACCTAGTATGAGTTGGAGGCATAAAATGAGAATGTTAAGAGAACAGTAACTAAACAAGTTCTAGCTTCGCTTCACAAACTCATCCTGTCTTAACTTGATGTCTACCAAGATCATATCTACCTAAACAAAAGCAAACTTCAAGTCCATGCCCTATCTTATTCTGCTACATATAAAAGAAGCCTCTTATAAGTGAAAAGCTCAAGAGTTTCAGTCCCTCCCTTTGGAGTATTTTTTCCCTATAGGTCAAGAGATGTTCAGAAAAGATAACAGCCCTCTCGTAAGACCAGCCTCAGTAATTACATGGGGCTATAATGAAAAAGGCATTAATTTTAATGAAAGGCCTTTATTTATTACCTTTTCAAGACAAAAAGGAAGTGCATTTCAAACAGCAGAGAGGAATGGCTCACTGAGAGTCAGCCTTCACCATACACTGGCATGCTGCAGTTCTTTTGTTTCCCCCACAGACATGCACAGCAGCAGCTGCAAAAAAAGGGTGATAAAGCAGCACATCTGCCTGTCAGGAGTGTGAACAAGACCGTGACTTCTTGAGGAAAACACTTCGATCAGTTGGCAGCCAGTTCTGCGGGCTCCCTTTGGCAGCTCAGAGCACACAGGCTGCTTCAGGGGCCTGTTCCTTGCACCCGAGTACACTCAGCAGTGCTGAGCACACACACCAGACAAGGCCACTCTGCAAGGCTCTCTTCCCATCTCAGTACTTTCTCCATCAGCGCAGCCTCACCGCAGTGTTTTGAGTTTCACTTCTGTGCGTTCACTGATCTGTGCCCAAGGCCGGCGGCACAGAGAGGGCACTTGGAGCCGCCACTTCACCACAGCAAAGCTACCTGCCCGCGTCACGGCTCCGCGCAAAGGAAAGCTGCCGGACGGACGAAGGTGCCCGTCAGGGTAAAGAGCAGTTCCCCTATTCCAACAGCTGCACAGCTCACTCTGCGACTTCATGCAAGCACCTTGG
This sequence comes from Tinamus guttatus, assembly GCF_059628265.1. Lineage (NCBI taxonomy): Eukaryota > Metazoa > Chordata > Aves > Tinamiformes > Tinamidae > Tinamus > Tinamus guttatus. Next base: position 3,351,449 of record NW_028288714.1, on the reverse strand, counting down.
ATTAAATATCTAACAGAAATGACAAAACACTCGCAGCAGTTTTTATTACACAGCTTCTGTTTATGCACACTTAAAAGCAGTAACAAAACAGACTGAAGTTAGTAACAGAGCGCAAAGATTGTGCAGGCTCCAAAACTCTAAGGAGTCTGAACAATTTTCCCTACTAATATCAAAAGAATCGGAGCACAAGCAACTCCAAATAAAGACGTCTCTCTTGAAACATTAGCTCAATCAAGTTTCAGAACAATACTCCTACACACCGAGGTCTTTTAAGAATAGTTTAATAAAAAAAGATAACAGACTTGGTCAGGAAAGAGTGTCTGAAAAAGCTCTCCTAGACATTTTCAAATTGGAACAAGTAATATGTTGCATAGTTGCTGGTAAGGTATACAGATGAAAAGAAAGAGTTGAATATTCATATACATTTTAAACAGCTATGAAATATCTGTCAGAAGAAATCTACTTCTGGCAAAAGCAGCTGCTTCCCAACACAGCCAAGCGCAAGTGGAAAGCAGGAGAATGGAGACGCAGCGTTTTAAGAAAAGTGCCAAAGGCGATATGAATGGATAAATGGGGATGGAGCTCTTCTGGCATTTGCTTAAAAGAGAGTGCATGCATTGAGAGACTGCTGGTGTGCAATAGCCCCCTGGTCTGTTCCCCTCAGACATCTCAGGGAGACGACTTTCACCCCAGTTTGGTTCTGCAGGGCCACTTCTTCCTAAGGCTGACAAGGCCAAACAGCAGTGTCACCTTAGGGTAGTTACTGACATGGCATGTGTATAGGCTGCTGCAGGAGAAGAAACAAGGAAGAAAAATGCATTGCCTTTTTTTTTTTTTTTTTTTTAATATTAAAGGAAAACCAGGAACTCCTTGCTCAGACTGTACCAAATTCTAACTAAACATATGGAAAATGCAAACTGTGACAAGTAATTAGAACATGCCAGGTCAGGCTCTTAAAACTGCTCTGCTTCCCATTCCAGCAGCTGTGCTCCATACAGCATGTATATCCATGGCTGAGGAGCAGGAGAGGGACAGCTACACCGGAGCGCAGCCTCTGCATTACACACACATTGCAAAGTTGGACGCATTTGCATTAAATAGGTGCATTCAGAACCAACACAGCTTTTACCCTGAGTGTTCTTAACTTTCATGACTGTTCAATATAATAAGGGAATTCTGGGGAAAGAGGCACAACTTCACTAAGATTAAGAACCGTAACCCCAAAATGCATGCGCGCTCACCTGCAAGAGTGAACTGGTAAGTTAACAGCCACGTGGGAGACAGCTGCTTCCTGCACTGCTGGGGCACCGAACTGTGCAAAAAGCTTCAGTTCTCCTTTCTTTCCAGTAAGTTGAAATGATGGAAGTTCAGAGGGGAAAGGAGAGCATGAGGTAACACCAAACTGTCCTTCCAGATGCAGAGCTTTCCTATATCAGCTGGATAAAGCTTCTGCCATGTGGTAAGTGGACAGGCAAAACACTCTTCTATATCATGAATAAACCCATGAAAAACTAAGCACTACCTTGCTCCTTTAAAAGCAACAATGTAAAGACAATCCTTCAATATTTTACACTCACATCATTGCAAGTTATGAAGTTGGTTTCTTTTAAGGCTGACCTCCAGTTAGTGAAGAGATGCCAATAGACCACATGTGCGCTCTGCCTTATCTTCAAACATGAAATACATTGCCTAGTGCCAAGCTAAGCCAAAGACAGCTTTTACACAGCATAACACAACTACAGTATTTTTCTCCTTTAACTTCACAATAGCAAAAAAAAAAAAAAAAAAAAGATAAATCTGAGCATCTGTTTTAGCAGAAAGCAGAAGCTGGAGTGGTAAAAGTACTCACCCTTCAGAACGGAACCAACGGCAAGACACTCATCTCTAGCTGATAATACAGCAAGACATCAAAAATAGAATCAGGTGCTTCCTATGACAAAAACTGAAGTGGCCAGAGAGTATGTCCATCAACTCGCTTTCCCCAACCACAGTTAGCACAGTCTTTCACTACGGAGATGCCCTGGTGCTCATGCCCAAATGTTGAGCACCAGCAGCTGCAGCCCCTGTACACGCAGGCAAGAACAAGTCCACATTCCTAGGCTCTGCAGACACCTCTCTGCAGTGAGCCCCTGCAAATGCTCGAGCCCAGCGGGAAGGCCTTCAAGCCTGCCATCAGGCGAGTGGTTTTGCCTGCCACTTCTCAGCAAAGCAGGCTGAAAAGCCTGAGTGAAAGCAAAACACAGCCTGTAATTTATATGCTCTGACAAACCAGCTAGTCAGATAAAATACCACTAAACTTAACCAAGCGATTTACATAGGTGAATAAACACCAAATCAGGCACTTGATTTAATTCCAGTTAACTTCAGAAAATATTACCTTTACTGTAGAGTTGTCAGCCACAACCTTCAAACACAATTAGACTCATCTGTAAAATACCAACTTGTCAACTGTTCCCCAAGAGACTGCAAGCTAAGAGAGAGTTTACAGCACACAACCCTTCCACAACTAGCCTCAGCACGGGGCTGCTTGCCAGCCAAACCCAGAATTCATTCTATGCTCTCATCAGCCAAGGTGGACATTTCCCATCCATCTGCTTGTTTATGTACATTCATAGAATAATTCAGGCTGAAATTCATAGGATAAGTGAGGCTCAGCAGGTCGAAATTATTCCTCCAAAATAAAATATTCTTGTTGAGTTGAAAACCCTAATTATTCTTTCAGGAGCTGCGCATAACAGCCAGAAAAACAAATACATTCTTAAAACCTAAAATACTAAAAAAACCTAAAATACTAAACGCCACTGTCAAATGAATTTTCAATGAGCTTGAAAACAGTTTGAGTGACTCATCCTACTCCCACTGTCTCCAGAAATGTTATGCTAATTATGAAACCACTAAATAGTTTTCAACACTGGTCAGTCCTTTACTTTTTTTTTTTTAATATATCCTTTTAAGATACTCATTAACCCCCTCCACTTTTTTTCCTCCTCTTCTATAGAACATGCATAAGTACCTATTTTGGAAAAGAGAAATATTTATATTTCTGAAAGATGGACTGGGTAGGATTTAGAGATTTAGAGAGTATTTTAGAGATCTTTGGGATGATCACAAAATTAGTTTGGTATTCGTTCACCTGAACAGGAAAGTCCAAATATTTAGGTATCACTAATACAGCATATTAGGTCCCTCCCGGTGACTATTTAACCTGTCGGTGTCTTGTGCAAACATTTAGATGTTATCACAGTCCAGATAACAATTACAGATACAAATTACAGAATTCCAGGAGTCAAGGTGTTTTTCCCAAAAGCTTTCTTTTAATAAAGACTAAAACCTCTCTTTGTTTCTGCAAAACTGTTAAAAAGGCATGTTACTATTACAGATAACAACTCAAATACAGGCACAGCATACCGTGTTAGTGAACTGCCCTAAGTACAGACCTAAACGCAGTAACTCGGTGAAATGAGTCCAACTTCTCATTTCAAAGGTAACGAGCTGCTGTCACTTCCAGGCTCTCACTGCTCATACAAACAAATTGGGGATTTCCACAAAACCAGACTACTGTCTACACATCAGAACAACACATTTAAACCATGCTTATTATTAATTACTGCATAATCAAGCTGTGTATTCTTGTAGATACTTTGGCAGATGAAAACATGCTCTTATTATGTCACAAATATTTAAATAGCCATTTTATATATACCCACAGTTTGACAGCTCATTTTCACCATACTGGAAACACCCCAAAAGCACCTGTTGCAAGAGAGCTGAACTAGCAGCTCAGAGCCACCACCAGCGAACTGATACGTATGAGAAAGATTAACAAATCACTTTTAAAGCACGGCCAATAAAAGAGCCCAGGACTAGCTACAGCACGTCACTGCTTCCTGCTATGAAGAGCAGCTTCTATTTTAGCATAGCGAGGCTGAGGACAGAAGAGGAAGTCTTAGCCTTTTGCAGAGCTGAGGCTATGAAAGGAGCATCACCCAAGGAACGCTGTAGTGCACAATAGGTGAGTAACAACCCATTATTTTATACTAACACTGCAGTAACTTAGATGTCTATATGTGTTGCTAAGATAGACTTCTTCCTGCAGAAGTTGAATGCAGGTTGATATTCTAGGACAAATGAAAGTAAGTGTAATTCCTTAATGCACTTAATACCGTCACAGTATCTTAGACATGCATGACCTTATTCCAAATTTAAGTTTGTCCCTGGTGACAAAACACATGGACCAGTGTCAGGCAATCCTTTAAAATTAAGGAGGATGGACATGTGGAAACCAGTAACCCTAGGGGCTTTCCAAAAAGTGCTTTTATCAACATAAATAAGTAAAAGTTCCCATTTGGAAATACAGTAACTAGAGCAAAATCAGCCAGCCAGAGGCACCTGAAAAAAAATCTACTTGGGCTGGTTTATCCATACAAACAGTGAAAAAACAGCAACAGCTGCATTTGTATATAAGTACAGACTGGAAAGTACACTATTTTTTCAATACTCATTCTTTCTTATCCACATGATGCTAAATTTCAGATTCTTAAAAGTTAAGTTTAGGATAAATACATGGTAAGAACACTGACTGCGTTTTAACCAACAAACTCGGGAAATGGTGTCTTCAGCAACTGAACCAGAAAACCCTTTTGGTTTTACCATGTCCCTCCTTTGTTGTGGCACAAACTTGAAACGATCTGTGAGCAAGCCATGGGAGCACAGGCTTTCCTGCTGCAAGCTCAAGTTAGACCCAGCTTCCCTCTTCCCATCGACATTGGCCTGCTGGTTATGTCGAAAACAGGACACAAGTAGAAACGATGACAGTCACTACAAGTCCAAAGGAGAGAGGAGCAAACCCAAAATCCACGGTTTATTAATATTCATTCATGAAAACTCAATTCATCTATCCTATACATTGCTACTCATTGTACCTGTTAAAACAGACAGTTTATATAAGTTGTAAGTTGATATAAGTTGTAAGGCACTATGTCATCACATTAAAATGAAGGCAGAAAAAAAAAAAACGAAAAAAAAAAAGAAAAGCATATTCAGTTTATTCTGAGGGCTTTTACTGCTCATGTTATAGAATATTTTCACATTGTAGGGAAGAATGACTGTATTATACATAGTCCCACCACATGGCCTTGCTGGAAGGGTTGGGGCCATACAGCTTTAAACAAGGTTTCTTAAGCATTTCCAACAATGTCAACCCACACTTAAAACACATGGATTTTAAGTAATAATAGGAGAATTTTCTGCAGTGATAAAAATGACAGAAAATATTTCAGCTCTACTACAAGCACGTGCAACAAATTTTCTGTAAGCATTTGGCATCTGCTGTTCAGTGAGGCCTCCTATAGCTTTTGCATTTTTACAAGTTTTTTTTTTTTTTTTTAAGCATTTGTTACACAATTTCCTACTTCAGAGGCTATTTATTCTCAAAAGAAACTGGTATTTGCCACTCAAACCAGGCTACTAGATTAACACACCCTGGTTCAATCTACATCTTTCCTACACCTCTGAATAAAATGCATGGTAAACATCTTAGTGAATGCATAACACATATGCAGTAGGCATAAATGTTTTTTAAAATATATATATATTTTTTTCCACTTTGGGGGATAACGTGCACAATTGAGGTATTCCTCCGCTACTGAGAAAGTTTTGGTGCCTAATGATGTTGTGGAGTTAACTGGCTGTTTGTCACCAGTGGGAGGATGAAGAAAGAAATTACTCACCTTTCCTCCTCCTCCTCCACTTCAGAAAATTACCTCAGGGTTGGGTAAAAGGCCCAACAAGACAAACCCTCCCATGCAGAGGTTGTGACGCTAAGTTAAAGCCAAAAACCAGAAAGCTGGGGGAGGGCTCAACTAACCAAAGCACCCAGGCAATCACCAGGTAAAGTCTCTGTCCTCAGGTGGCTCCAGAGGAAGCTGAGGGATCCCCTCCCGCTGCTCTCACCAGCTGAGCACCAACAAAACCTCAGATTCCCAACTCTACGGCCAAGAAGCTGGCAGCAGCAACACAATCATGCTTGGGAGCAGCGGGCTCGCAGCAACATCCATGAGTGCTTGCACCAAAAATACCCTTCCCACTTGCTCTCACACTGCACTCCTTCCCGTCTTCTCACCTTTTTAAATAGGAAGCCTATGCATTTATTCATCTTCTTCATATGTCATGTGGCTCATCCTGAATCACTGAGAATAAATACTATATTAGAACCTAAGTAGCTATTAAAGATACTTTTTAACTATTTTCTATGAGCAGCAACATGCATCTACTCTTTTGGAATCAATGTAGCTTCGTAAAAACAAAAGGCAATGTGAATATTGTACTTCACATATCCAAATATCACCACACACCATGCTCATTTATTTTAATTATTTTTAGTCACTAATTTTTCAAAAAGATCAGCTTTAAGAAATATTTTGTTTTGAAAGTAGCCCTCTTACTTCCATGACAAAAAATAGCTATTTCTGTCTAATTTTCAGCTATTGCAGCAAATTCAAAATAACTGGTTGGTCTTAACTTACTCCCTGTTTCTTCTTTAGGAAATCTCTTAAGTAATTCAAGATTTTATTAAAAGCAGCTTATAAATACTGTTGCCCACAAGACTGAAGGTACGTGTACTTTCCTCAGGGCACAGACTTTATTTGTAAACAGGCAAACAGGCAAAGTATTTGTAAACAGGCAAAGCAACAAGGCTAGTACATTTTGACAACCAAACAAAAAAAGTGTGTTATTAAATCACAGCCCGTGAAAATCATCACCTTGCTTGTTTTTAAAGAAAGTTTCAGAATTGTACTTGACTGAGAATAACCTTTCATACTTTTATTTATTTTTAGGTTATTTATGGAGTACGAAAACTATTCCTAAATTCACTTAGAAGATGGCATTGGCAAATGAGCACCCTGAAGAATACAGGATCGCATCACTGGTCTTCTACAGCTTCCTGTTTGTTGTGGGACTGCTAGTGAACGCCACTGCGCTATGGGTTTTCAGCTGCACTACCAAGAAAAGAACAACTATAACTGTGTACATGATGAATGTGGCATTACTTGACTTGATTTTTGTCTTTTCCCTGCCTTTTCGGATAATCTATCATGGGAAAGAGACATGGCCTTTTGGAGATGCCTTCTGTCGCATTATCAGCGCCCTCACTGTTTTTTACCCAGCCATCGCCCTGTGGTTGCTTACTTTTATAAGCATAGACAGATTTATGGCTATTGTCCAGCCCAAACATGTTAAAGAGCTAAAAAATACGAAGAAAGCTCTGTTGGCTTGCACTTTAATCTGGGTAACGACCCTCGCAACAACTTCCCCACTGCTGTTTTTATCTTCAGATCCAGACAGAGACTCAAATTTTACCACCTGCATTAAGATGCTGGATATCATCTACTTGAAGGAAGTGAATACATTGAACTTTTCCCGTCTGATTTTTTTCTTCTTAATTCCTCTCTTTATCATGATGGGGTGTTACTTAGTTATTATTTACAATTTTATCCGTGGCAAAACTTCCAAGCTGAAGCCTAAGGCCAAGGAGAGATCCATTAGAATCATAGTGACTTTAATTGCTCAAGTACTCCTTTGCTTTGTACCCTTCCACATTTGCTTCTCCTTCCTGATGCTGCAGGTTGAAGATACAATTTACAACCCCTGGGCAGCCTTCACCACCTTTCTCATGAATCTCAGCACGTGCTTAGATGTTATTCTGTACTACATTGTCTCCAAGCAATTTCAGGCTAGAGTCATCAGCGTAATCCTTTATCGAAATTACCTTCGAAGTGTGCGCAGGAAGAGTTTTCGAACTGCAAGTGTAAGATCACTCAGTAATTTGAACAGTGAAATGATATAAGGGGGAAAAAAGGTCAGTGGAATATTATAATGTGAACAAATAATTCTCTTCCTGAATTCTAGCATTTTTAACTACATTGAAGAATGTTCTGTACCCAGAAGTAACAGATGCATTGGTTGCATTGTAACTGTGAAATAAATAGGGTATTAACTGCACTTCTTCGTATTTGCTTAACACTTTTTGTAAATCTGGAATGAGCTAAAACTGCTGTCCAACATTCCTCTCTAAAAATAGTAAATATTGCAGGATATGAAAGAGTGACTATTAGTATAATAAAGCACAACCTTGATTTTCATATATATATATATATATATATATATATATATATATATATATAAAATATTTGCATAGATAAGTTTACCTGAAACTATGTAATTTAGGCTTCTGAGTCAGCTTCATTAACCCAAAATCAATATATCAATATGATTTATGAGGAAGTATATATAGGTGACATTTATAATTCATTTACCTAACAAATTAACAAGGTTTTTTTTTTTTTTTTTTTGTGACCGACAACACTCTGCAATCGTAGATAAAAATGTAATGAAAAAGTAAAATAGTTAACCCGTTCATTAGTTTCCTAAGTGAGTGATGCACACATTACACCCTCTTCTCACACTAAGTATCTTTTTACAGGGTTGAAATTACTGAATCTATCCACACATATTAGCAGCTCAGGTCCCTGCAATAGGCTTTAAAGTAGCAAACATCATAAAAATAACTGCAGTATTAACTCAAGCTTTCAACTCTTTTTGAATACACACATACTGCAAGAAATAGAATTACTTTTATAATATCAAAAACACATGCTTTTTCTTCCTTATAAAATCCACTTTTATCTACTTCCAAGAGACATACTATAGAACTTGAAACCAGAAAACCTTGTATGGGATTCAGCATTAAAAATTTGTCTCCGAGAGCTATTATTATTACCTCAGAGTCTGCAGCATATGGAAACCCAGGCTTACATTGAGACTGGTCTCGCATGTCAGAAGCTTAACCACAAAGGCTCTGCAAGCTCTCCAGTTCTACTCTAACACACACTCTAACACAGTGAGAGTAATCTCTTACCAGTAAGTGCAGAAATCTCAAAAATAGGTTACATGAAATGGAACCACTGAATACCTTAAAGCTTCAAATGAAAACGCCAAATGTAATAACAGGCTCTAGCACTCAGTTTTGGAAACACAACCACATGAAATACCAATATGAAATGCCTGTAACCATATGTACATTTTAAACTGAACACCAACATATGACATGGTTAACTTTGTAATTTAAGAAAGAAATCAGCACCAAATTTGAGATTTATTGAACAGAAAAAACAGTAATATCCTGCAGCGCACTGCAAGCCACATTTCAATCACACCAGCAGTGAAATGGGGACTAACAGAATGAAAAGTAAGCATTATATGGATTAATTATTAATAAATTAAAATAGATCACAACCAGGAAATGAATATTCTGAAATGTAATAGGTATGCCATGACATTTACACAGTAGTTCAAAAGAGGATCAAATTTAATTTGAAATTTGATTGAAAAGTTTTATTGACTAAAATCTGCACAAAATAATCCTTTGAATCTACATCCAAAATTACCAGAACTGAACCACCCCATTAAGAGCTACTTACAAACCAGAAGGCAAAACATTGATGGTGAAGCCAAATATATACTGAGCAAGTTCCACAAGGAGAAGGTCAAACAAAGCTGAGAGCATCCAGGCACCCAGTAAAAATGACTGGAGAAGGAAAAAAAAAAAAAAAAGAAAAAAGAGATACAACCCAAACAGGTTAGTCGCATTTGAATTCAACTGTTTAAAATTAAGGTTTTAATGCATTTCTAAAAAAAAAAAAAAAAAAAAAAAACACTCTTATTTATTCAGTCAGATGTAGCTTTTAGTACTGCATAATTCCACATTTAAATGGCCAGATACTGATGAAAAAGTCTTAAAATTTCATTTTGACAGGCAATCTCTGGTTCCAGTAACTTTCATTTGATATTGTTGCAAGCATTAGTTAGTAATCCACTGATTAGATAAAAAAAACAATAAATTTTGGTTTATAGAAATAAATTCACTTTTAAACCCTTTATAATATATTTCCACACAAAACATTAGCAGTAAAGTCGTTAAATCCAAGACTAAAAGATTCTAAAAGGTACAGAAAATAGTTTATATTAAAAAAATGTAACTGGAACTTACTGAAAATTTTCTGCTGCCATATCTTCTTTCAAATATTCTGAAGTTATAAATGAGCAGACTGCTGCAGAATGTGTCTTTCAGATCAAGGCATACTGTTCTCCCACATACAAGTCTCCAAATCTAGAAAGTTAAACATTACCATGTTAATCTCTCCTCCCTGCCTCATAGAAACTCTTTACAGAATTTGGTCCCATAGCAAGAGTAATACTGAAGAAAGATAAAACAAATATGTTAAAACAGTTAAGCAGAAAGATAAAGACATAAGAACGTTCAGCAGTAGGGTGCCAGAAGCTTGTTTAAAAATGGAACAGTTTTCTAGGAAGAGGGTTTTTGATAAAATACACTAACAATTTAAATCAAGTCAAATCCATTTTTATGACCCCTGTTCGCATTTACAAATAGAAATCATAACCCTAGTTAATCGTAGAACCAGAGTTATTTGTTTTTGAAGCGACTGGAAAAATCATTTAGTCCAAATGTAATGCTCAAAGCAGGTGCAATCAGACCAGCTTGCCCGGAGACTCATCCCATTGTGTCCTGAACATTCCCAAAGATGAAGAACCTCTTTGGGCAATGTGTTCCAGTGTTTTCCTACCTTCATGTTTAGAAAGGACAGGACAGGACAGGAAAGGAAAGAAAACCACACATATATCTAACTGTAATTTCCCATGTTCCAACTTGTTTCAACTGCCTCTCATTCTACTGCTGCCCACCTCCAAGTGCCTGGCTCCAGCTCTATACCCTTGCAGACAGCAAACTTGTACGTGCAGGCAGCAAGAAGGTGCTTCTCTTTGCCTTCTCTTCTCCCAATTGAAGAGACCCTGTTCTCTTGGCCCTTCCTTGCACGTCACGTGCTGCAGCTCTCTAATCATCTGGTGCACTTTCCACCATGTGTCCGTGTCTTTCCTGTACTGTGGTGCCCAAAACAGGGCACAGTACTGGTGCTCTAGATGTGCTCTTACAGACAGACAAAAAGGATCCTTTGCCTGGACCTTCTGGCCAGACTCTCACTAACACAGCCCACACGGCTGCTTGGCTCTGTGGTCAAGAAAGCCCTTTTTCCAATCACAAGGTACATCCACCAATTTCCATGATCTTTTGAAGATGTCAGGAAGAGGCCTCACGATTCCATTTCCAGCTCCTTTGGCACCACTGGAGCCATCAGGTCCCACTGAACTGTGTGTAGCCAGGTGATGTAAGTGATTCCTTACTGTCTTCCCCTATGGGTCAGGGCTGTATCACTCCCACAAGCTCTGGTAGGAGGCTCAGCGGCCTTTAAAGCTTGGAGACAAATCTTACCATAACAAACGGATGCCAAAAAGGCAGGGAATGTTTCAGTCTTTTCCATGTCCTTTCTCACTAAGTTGTCTCCCCACCGAGCATAACATTCATCTTTTACAGCTTAGAGGCTACAGTCAAGATCCTCAAAGACATTCAGCTGACTAAATATTTATTTGGCTATAAAACCTTTGGGGAATGACAATTACAGAGGCATGTGCTGACCTTTCTCTGCTCCACAACAGTGCGCTGCTTCCAAACAAGTTAAAAAAAAAAAAAAAAGGCAACAACAAACATACCTAGTGACATTTCTAAATGCAGGCTCTCCACCATAAGACTGATATCACAGAACTCCTTAATTAAGCAGAGAGTAAAATATTTTATGGCGTAATGCCTAAACTAGATAAGCTGCAAGTGTCCAATAAGATAACTAATTCAGCAGATTATTGAGGAGCATGACAAGTTCTCCATCACTTGGAGACCTCAAATTGGAAACAGCTAACAAATTTTAGTTTCCCATAATTTCTGAAAGCAGAAGTTAAATGTATGGCCTCTGTTCTTAAACAAAACAATTTATAATCAGAGTAGCTGATCATAAATAACCTTTTTCAGCTTCAAACTGAACATAGTAATGACATTCATATCAAAATATTTACATTATTACATGTGTTAATTCACACTTCATTCACAGTGAGCTTCCAAACTGTCAGTGGCTGGAAGGAGAGAGGATACAAAAATAACCATTTCCCAAACAACAGGATGATATCAACAGCTTCAGATGAGTTTTTCTCATTTCTACCAAAAAGTGGGTAATATCCTGTCACATACCATGGCCCACCAGAGTAGCGTAGTAAAAGGTAAAGAACAAGTTAGTCTAAGACAGTGAAAAGGGAAAAGGGGAAAAGAAAGCACAGGAGAGAGAAGAAAAGCTGCTAGGAAAAAATCGTACAGAAGACT